>NC_054474.1:172360804-172721888 GCF_017639515.1 Carcharodon carcharias | reverse complement strand
TGTGGATGTGTGATGAGTGAGGGTCCTGTGGATGTGTGATGAGTGAGGGTCCTGTGGATGTGTGATGAGTGAGGGTCCTGTGGATGTGTGATGAGTGAGGGTCCTGTGGATGTGTGATGAGTGAGGGTCCTGTGGATGTGTGATGAGTGAGGGTCCTGTGGATGTGTGATGAGTGAGGGTCCTGTGGATGTGTGATGAGTGAGGGTCCTGTGGATGTGTGATGAGTGAGGGTCCTGTGGATGTGTGATGAGTGAGGGTCCTGTGGATGTGTGATGAGTGAGGGTCCTGTGGATGTGTGATGAGTGAGGGTCCTGTGGATGTGTGATGAGTGAGGGTCCTGTGGATGTGTGATGAGTGAGGGTCCTGTGGATGTGTGATGAGTGAGGGTCCTGTGGATGTGTGATGAGTGAGGGTCCTGTGGATGTGTGATGAGTGAGGGTCCTGTGGATGTGTGATGAGTGAGGGTCCTGTGGATGTGTGATGAGTGAGGGTCCTGTGGATGTGTGATGAGTGAGGGTCCTGTGGATGTGTGATGAGTGAGGGTCCTGTGGATGTGTGATGAGTGAGGGTCCTGTGGATGTGTGATGAGTGAGGGTCCTGTGGATGTGTGATGAGTGAGGGTCCTGTGGATGTGTGATGAGTGAGGGTCCTGTGGATGTGTGATGAGTGAGGGTCCTGTGGATGTGTGATGAGTGAGGGTCCTGTGGATGTGTGATGAGTGAGGGTCCTGTGGATGTGTGATGAGTGAGGGTCCTGTGGATGTGTGATGAGTGAGGGTCCTGTGGATGTGTGATGAGTGAGGGTCCTGTGGATGTGTGATGAGTGAGGGTCCTGTGGATGTGTGATGAGTGAGGGTCCTGTGGATGTGTGATGAGTGAGGGTCCTGTGGATGTGTGATGAGTGAGGGTCCTGTGGATGTGTGATGAGTGAGGGTCCTGTGGATGTGTGATGAGTGAGGGTCCTGTGGATGTGTGATGAGTGAGGGTCCTGTGGATGTGTGATGAGTGAGGGTCCTGTGGATGTGTGATGAGTGAGGGTCCTGTGGATGTGTGATGAGTGAGGGTCCTGTGGATGTGTGATGAGTGAGGGTCCTGTGGATGTGTGATGAGTGAGGGTCCTGTGGATGTGTGATGAGTGAGGGTCCTGTGGATGTGTGATGAGTGAGGGTCCTGTGGATGTGTGATGAGTGAGGGTCCTGTGGATGTGTGATGAGTGAGGGTCCTGTGGATGTGTGATGAGTGAGGGTCCTGTGGATGTGTGATGAGTGAGGGTCCTGTGGATGTGTGATGAGTGAGGGTCCTGTGGATGTGTGATGAGTGAGGGTCCTGTGGATGTGTGATGAGTGAGGGTCCTGTGGATGTGTGATGAGTGAGGGTCCTGTGGATGTGTGATGAGTGAGGGTCCTGTGGATGTGTGATGAGTGAGGGTCCTGTGGATGTGTGATGAGTGAGGGTCCTGTGGATGTGTGATGAGTGAGGGTCCTGTGGATGTGTGATGAGTGAGGGTCCTGTGGATGTGTGATGAGTGAGGGTCCTGTGGATGTGTGATGAGTGAGGGTCCTGTGGATGTGTGATGAGTGAGGGTCCTGTGGATGTGTGATGAGTGAGGGTCCTGTGGATGTGTGATGAGTGAGGGTCCTGTGGATGTGTGATGAGTGAGGGTCCTGTGGATGTGTGATGAGTGAGGGTCCTGTGGATGTGTGATGAGTGAGGGTCCTGTGGATGTGTGATGAGTGAGGGTCCTGTGGATGTGTGATGAGTGAGGGTCCTGTGGATGTGTGATGAGTGAGGGTCCTGTGGATGTGTGATGAGTGAGGGTCCTGTGGATGTGTGATGAGTGAGGGTCCTGTGGATGTGTGATGAGTGAGGGTCCTGTGGATGTGTGATGAGTGAGGGTCCTGTGGATGTGTGATGAGTGAGGGTCCTGTGGATGTGTGATGAGTGAGGGTCCTGTGGATGTGTGATGAGTGAGGGTCCTGTGGATGTGTGATGAGTGAGGGTCCTGTGGATGTGTGATGAGTGAGGGTCCTGTGGATGTGTGATGAGTGAGGGTCCTGTGGATGTGTGATGAGTGAGGGTCCTGTGGATGTGTGATGAGTGAGGGTCCTGTGGATGTGTGATGAGTGAGGGTCCTGTGGATGTGTGATGAGTGAGGGTCCTGTGGATGTGTGATGAGTGAGGGTCCTGTGGATGTGTGATGAGTGAGGGTCCTGTGGATGTGTGATGAGTGAGGGTCCTGTGGATGTGTGATGAGTGAGGGTCCTGTGGATGTGTGATGAGTGAGGGTCCTGTGGATGTGTGATGAGTGAGGGTCCTGTGGATGTGTGATGAGTGAGGGTCCTGTGGATGTGTGATGAGTGAGGGTCCTGTGGATGTGTGATGAGTGAGGGTCCTGTGGATGTGTGATGAGTGAGGGTCCTGTGGATGTGTGATGAGTGAGGGTCCTGTGGATGTGTGATGAGTGAGGGTCCTGTGGATGTGTGATGAGTGAGGGTCCTGTGGATGTGTGATGAGTGAGGGTCCTGTGGATGTGTGATGAGTGAGGGTCCTGTGGATGTGTGATGAGTGAGGGTCCTGTGGATGTGTGATGAGTGAGGGTCCTGTGGATGTGTGATGAGTGAGGGTCCTGTGGATGTGTGATGAGTGAGGGTCCTGTGGATGTGTGATGAGTGAGGGTGCTGTGGATGTGTGATGAGTGAGGGTTCTGTGGATTTGTGATGAGTGAGGGTTATGTGGATGTGTGATGAGTGAGGGTCCTGTGGATGTGTGATGAATGAGGGTCCTGTGGATGTGTCATGAGTGAGGGTCCTGTGGATGTGTGATGAGTGAGGCCCTGTGGATGTGTGATGAGTGAGGGTCCTGTGGATGTGTGATGAGTGAGGGTCCTGTGGATGTGTGATGAGTGTCCTGTGGATGTGTGATGAGTGAGGGCCCTGTGGATGTGTGATGAGTGAGGGTCCTGTGGATGTGTGATGAGTGAGGGTCCTGTGGATGTGTGATGAGTGAGGGTCCTGTGGATGTGTGATGAGTGAGGGTCCTGTGGATGTGTGATGAGTGAGGGTCCTGTGGATGTGTGATGAGTGAGGGTCCTGTGGATGTGTGATGAGTGAGGGTCCTGTGGATGTGTGATGAGTGAGGGTCCTGTGGATGTGTGATGAGTGAGGGTCCTGTGGATGTGTGATGAGTGAGGGTCCTGTGGATGTGTGATGAGTGAGGGTCCTGTGGATGTGTGATGAGTGAGGGTCCTGTGGATGTGTGATGAGTGAGGGTCCTGTGGATGTGTGATGAGTGAGGGTCCTGTGGATGTGTGATGAGTGAGGGTCCTGTGGATGTGTGATGAGTGAGGGTCCTGTGGATGTGTGATGAGTGAGGGTCCTGTGGATGTGTGATGAGTGAGGGTCCTGTGGATGTGTGATGAGTGAGGGTCCTGTGGATGTGTGATGAGTGAGGGTCCTGTGGATGTGTGATGAGTGAGGGTCCTGTGGATGTGTGATGAGTGAGGGTCCTGTGGATGTGTGATGAGTGAGGGTCCTGTGGATGTGTGATGAGTGAGGGTCCTGTGGATGTGTGATGAGTGAGGGTCCTGTGGATGTGTGATGAGTGAGGGTCCTGTGGATGTGTGATGAGTGAGGGTCCTGTGGATGTGTGATGAGTGAGGGTCCTGTGGATGTGTGATGAGTGAGGGTCCTGTGGATGTGTGATGAGTGAGGGTCCTGTGGATGTGTGATGAGTGAGGGTCCTGTGGATGTGTGATGAGTGAGGGTCCTGTGGATGTGTGATGAGTGAGGGTCCTGTGGATGTGTGATGAGTGAGGGTCCTGTGGATGTGTGATGAGTGAGGGTCCTGTGGATGTGTGATGAGTGAGGGTCCTGTGGATGTGTGATGAGTGAGGGTCCTGTGGATGTGTGATGAGTGAGGGTCCTGTGGATGTGTGATGAGTGAGGGTCCTGTGGATGTGTGATGAGTGAGGGTCCTGTGGATGTGTGATGAGTGAGGGTCCTGTGGATGTGTGATGAGTGAGGGTCCTGTGGATGTGTGATGAGTGAGGGTCCTGTGGATGTGTGATGAGTGAGGGTCCTGTGGATGTGTGATGAGTGAGGGTCCTGTGGATGTGTGATGAGTGAGGGTCCTGTGGATGTGTGATGAGTGAGGGTCCTGTGGATGTGTGATGAGTGAGGGTCCTGTGGATGTGTGATGAGTGAGGGTCCTGTGGATGTGTGATGAGTGAGGGTCCTGTGGATGTGTGATGAGTGAGGGTCCTGTGGATGTGTGATGAGTGAGGGTCCTGTGGATGTGTGATGAGTGAGGGTCCTGTGGATGTGTGATGAGTGAGGGTCCTGTGGATGTGTGATGAGTGAGGGTCCTGTGGATGTGTGATGAGTGAGGGTCCTGTGGATGTGTGATGAGTGAGGGTCCTGTGGATGTGTGATGAGTGAGGGTCCTGTGGATGTGTGATGAGTGAGGGTCCTGTGGATGTGTGATGAGTGAGGGTCCTGTGGATGTGTGATGAGTGAGGGTCCTGTGGATGTGTGATGAGTGAGGGTCCTGTGGATGTGTGATGAGTGAGGGTCCTGTGGATGTGTGATGAGTGAGGGTCCTGTGGATGTGTGATGAGTGAGGGTCCTGTGGATGTGTGATGAGTGAGGGTCCTGTGGATGTGTGATGAGTGAGGGTCCTGTGGATGTGTGATGAGTGAGGGTCCTGTGGATGTGTGATGAGTGAGGGTCCTGTGGATGTGTGATGAGTGAGGGTCCTGTGGATGTGTGATGAGTGAGGGTCCTGTGGATGTGTGATGAGTGAGGGTCCTGTGGATGTGTGATGAGTGAGGGTCCTGTGGATGTGTGATGAGTGAGGGTCCTGTGGATGTGTGATGAGTGAGGGTCCTGTGGATGTGTGATGAGTGAGGGTCCTGTGGATGTGTGATGAGTGAGGGTCCTGTGGATGTGTGATGAGTGAGGGTCCTGTGGATGTGTGATGAGTGAGGGTCCTGTGGATGTGTGATGAGTGAGGGTCCTGTGGATGTGTGATGAGTGAGGGTCCTGTGGATGTGTGATGAGTGAGGGTCCTGTGGATGTGTGATGAGTGAGGGTCCTGTGGATGTGTGATGAGTGAGGGTCCTGTGGATGTGTGATGAGTGAGGGTCCTGTGGATGTGTGATGAGTGAGGGTCCTGTGGATGTGTGATGAGTGAGGGTCCTGTGGATGTGTGATGAGTGAGGGTCCTGTGGATGTGTGATGAGTGAGGGTCCTGTGGATGTGTGATGAGTGAGGGTCCTGTGGATGTGTGATGAGTGAGGGTCCTGTGGATGTGTGATGAGTGAGGGTCCTGTGGATGTGTGATGAGTGAGGGTCCTGTGGATGTGTGATGAGTGAGGGTCCTGTGGATGTGTGATGAGTGAGGGTCCTGTGGATGTGTGATGAGTGAGGGTCCTGTGGATGTGTGATGAGTGAGGGTCCTGTGGATGTGTGATGAGTGAGGGTCCTGTGGATGTGTGATGAGTGAGGGTCCTGTGGATGTGTGATGAGTGAGGGTCCTGTGGATGTGTGATGAGTGAGGGTCCTGTGGATGTGTGATGAGTGAGGGTCCTGTGGATGTGTGATGAGTGAGGGTCCTGTGGATGTGTGATGAGTGAGGGTCCTGTGGATGTGTGATGAGTGAGGGTCCTGTGGATGTGTGATGAGTGAGGGTCCTGTGGATGTGTGATGAGTGAGGGTCCTGTGGATGTGTGATGAGTGAGGGTCCTGTGGATGTGTGATGAGTGAGGGTCCTGTGGATGTGTGATGAGTGAGGGTCCTGTGGATGTGTGATGAGTGAGGGTCCTGTGGATGTGTGATGAGTGAGGGTCCTGTGGATGTGTGATGAGTGAGGGTCCTGTGGATGTGTGATGAGTGAGGGTCCTGTGGATGTGTGATGAGTGAGGGTCCTGTGGATGTGTGATGAGTGAGGGTCCTGTGGATGTGTGATGAGTGAGGGTCCTGTGGATGTGTGATGAGTGAGGGTCCTGTGGATGTGTGATGAGTGAGGGTCCTGTGGATGTGTGATGAGTGAGGGTCCTGTGGATGTGTGATGAGTGAGGGTCCTGTGGATGTGTGATGAGTGAGGGTCCTGTGGATGTGTGATGAGTGAGGGTCCTGTGGATGTGTGATGAGTGAGGGTCCTGTGGATGTGTGATGAGTGAGGGTCCTGTGGATGTGTGATGAGTGAGGGTCCTGTGGATGTGTGATGAGTGAGGGTCCTGTGGATGTGTGATGAGTGAGGGTCCTGTGGATGTGTGATGAGTGAGGGTCCTGTGGATGTGTGATGAGTGAGGGTCCTGTGGATGTGTGATGAGTGAGGGTCCTGTGGATGTGTGATGAGTGAGGGTCCTGTGGATGTGTGATGAGTGAGGGTCCTGTGGATGTGTGATGAGTGAGGGTCCTGTGGATGTGTGATGAGTGAGGGTCCTGTGGATGTGTGATGAGTGAGGGTCCTGTGGATGTGTGATGAGTGAGGGTCCTGTGGATGTGTGATGAGTGAGGGTCCTGTGGATGTGTGATGAGTGAGGGTCCTGTGGATGTGTGATGAGTGAGGGTCCTGTGGATGTGTGATGAGTGAGGGTCCTGTGGATGTGTGATGAGTGAGGGTCCTGTGGATGTGTGATGAGTGAGGGTCCTGTGGATGTGTGATGAGTGAGGGTCCTGTGGATGTGTGATGAGTGAGGGTCCTGTGGATGTGTGATGAGTGAGGGTCCTGTGGATGTGTGATGAGGGTCCTGTGGATGTGTGATGAGTGAGGGTCCTGTGGATGTGTGATGAGTGAGGGTCCTGTGGATGTGTGATGAGTGAGGGTCCTGTGGATGTGTGATGAGTGAGGGTCCTGTGGATGTGTGATGAGTGAGGGTCCTGTGGATGTGTGATGAGTGAGGGTCCTGTGGATGTGTGATGAGTGAGGGTCCTGTGGATGTGTGATGAGTGAGGGTCCTGTGGATGTGTGATGAGTGAGGGTCCTGTGGATGTGTGATGAGTGAGGGTCCTGTGGATGTGTGATGAGTGAGGGTCCTGTGGATGTGTGATGAGTGAGGGTCCTGTGGATGTGTGATGAGTGAGGGTCCTGTGGATGTGTGATGAGTGAGGGTCCTGTGGATGTGTGATGAGTGAGGGTCCTGTGGATGTGTGATGAGTGAGGGTCCTGTGGATGTGTGATGAGTGAGGGTCCTGTGGATGTGTGATGAGTGAGGGTCCTGTGGATGTGTGATGAGTGAGGGTCCTGTGGATGTGTGATGAGTGAGGGTCCTGTGGATGTGTGATGAGTGAGGGTCCTGTGGATGTGTGATGAGTGAGGGTCCTGTGGATGTGTGATGAGTGAGGGTCCTGTGGATGTGTGATGAGTGAGGGTCCTGTGGATGTGTGATGAGTGAGGGTCCTGTGGATGTGTGATGAGTGAGGGTCCTGTGGATGTGTGATGAGTGAGGGTCCTGTGGATGTGTGATGAGTGAGGGTCCTGTGGATGTGTGATGAGTGAGGGTCCTGTGGATGTGTGATGAGTGAGGGTCCTGTGGATGTGTGATGAGTGAGGGTCCTGTGGATGTGTGATGAGTGAGGGTCCTGTGGATGTGTGATGAGTGAGGGTCCTGTGGATGTGTGATGAGTGAGGGTCCTGTGGATGTGTGATGAGTGAGGGTCCTGTGGATGTGTGATGAGTGAGGGTCCTGTGGATGTGTGATGAGTGAGGGTCCTGTGGATGTGTGATGAGTGAGGGTCCTGTGGATGTGTGATGAGTGAGGGTCCTGTGGATGTGTGATGAGTGAGGGTCCTGTGGATGTGTGATGAGTGAGGGTCCTGTGGATGTGTGATGAGTGAGGGTCCTGTGGATGTGTGATGAGTGAGGGTCCTGTGGATGTGTGATGAGTGAGGGTCCTGTGGATGTGTGATGAGTGAGGGTCCTGTGGATGTGTGATGAGTGAGGGTCCTGTGGATGTGTGATGAGTGAGGGTCCTGTGGATGTGTGATGAGTGAGGGTCCTGTGGATGTGTGATGAGTGAGGGTCCTGTGGATGTGTGATGAGTGAGGGTCCTGTGGATGTGTGATGAGTGAGGGTCCTGTGGATGTGTGATGAGTGAGGGTCCTGTGGATGTGTGATGAGTGAGGGTCCTGTGGATGTGTGATGAGTGAGGGTCCTGTGGATGTGTGATGAGTGAGGGTCCTGTGGATGTGTGATGAGTGAGGGTCCTGTGGATGTGTGATGAGTGAGGGTCCTGTGGATGTGTGATGAGTGAGGGTCCTGTGGATGTGTGATGAGTGAGGGTCCTGTGGATGTGTGATGAGTGAGGGTCCTGTGGATGTGTGATGAGTGAGGGTCCTGTGGATGTGTGATGAGTGAGGGTCCTGTGGATGTGTGATGAGTGAGGGTCCTGTGGATGTGTGATGAGTGAGGGTCCTGTGGATGTGTGATGAGTGAGGGTCCTGTGGATGTGTGATGAGTGAGGGTCCTGTGGATGTGTGATGAGTGAGGGTCCTGTGGATGTGTGATGAGTGAGGGTCCTGTGGATGTGTGATGAGTGAGGGTCCTGTGGATGTGTGATGAGTGAGGGTCCTGTGGATGTGTGATGAGTGAGGGTCCTGTGGATGTGTGATGAGTGAGGGTCCTGTGGATGTGTGATGAGTGAGGGTCCTGTGGATGTGTGATGAGTGAGGGTCCTGTGGATGTGTGATGAGTGAGGGTCCTGTGGATGTGTGATGAGTGAGGGTCCTGTGGATGTGTGATGAGTGAGGGTCCTGTGGATGTGTGATGAGTGAGGGTCCTGTGGATGTGTGATGAGTGAGGGTCCTGTGGATGTGTGATGAGTGAGGGTCCTGTGGATGTGTGATGAGTGAGGGTCCTGTGGATGTGTGATGAGTGAGGGTCCTGTGGATGTGTGATGAGTGAGGGTCCTGTGGATGTGTGATGAGTGAGGGTCCTGTGGATGTGTGATGAGTGAGGGTCCTGTGGATGTGTGATGAGTGAGGGTCCTGTGGATGTGTGATGAGTGAGGGTCCTGTGGATGTGTGATGAGTGAGGGTCCTGTGGATGTGTGATGAGTGAGGGTCCTGTGGATGTGTGATGAGTGAGGGTCCTGTGGATGTGTGATGAGTGAGGGTCCTGTGGATGTGTGATGAGTGAGGGTCCTGTGGATGTGTGATGAGTGAGGGTCCTGTGGATGTGTGATGAGTGAGGGTCCTGTGGATGTGTGATGAGTGAGGGTCCTGTGGATGTGTGATGAGTGAGGGTCCTGTGGATGTGTGATGAGTGAGGGTCCTGTGGATGTGTGATGAGTGAGGGTCCTGTGGATGTGTGATGAGTGAGGGTCCTGTGGATGTGTGATGAGTGAGGGTCCTGTGGATGTGTGATGAGTGAGGGTCCTGTGGATGTGTGATGAGTGAGGGTCCTGTGGATGTGTGATGAGTGAGGGTCCTGTGGATGTGTGATGAGTGAGGGTCCTGTGGATGTGTGATGAGTGAGGGTCCTGTGGATGTGTGATGAGTGAGGGTCCTGTGGATGTGTGATGAGTGAGGGTCCTGTGGATGTGTGATGAGTGAGGGTCCTGTGGATGTGTGATGAGTGAGGGTCCTGTGGATGTGTGATGAGTGAGGGTCCTGTGGATGTGTGATGAGTGAGGGTCCTGTGGATGTGTGATGAGTGAGGGTCCTGTGGATGTGTGATGAGTGAGGGTCCTGTGGATGTGTGATGAGTGAGGGTCCTGTGGATGTGTGATGAGTGAGGGTCCTGTGGATGTGTGATGAGTGAGGGTCCTGTGGATGTGTGATGAGTGAGGGTCCTGTGGATGTGTGATGAGTGAGGGTCCTGTGGATGTGTGATGAGTGAGGGTCCTGTGGATGTGTGATGAGTGAGGGTCCTGTGGATGTGTGATGAGTGAGGGTCCTGTGGATGTGTGATGAGTGAGGGTCCTGTGGATGTGTGATGAGTGAGGGTCCTGTGGATGTGTGATGAGTGAGGGTCCTGTGGATGTGTGATGAGTGAGGGTCCTGTGGATGTGTGATGAGTGAGGGTCCTGTGGATGTGTGATGAGTGAGGGTCCTGTGGATGTGTGATGAGTGAGGGTCCTGTGGATGTGTGATGAGTGAGGGTCCTGTGGATGTGTGATGAGTGAGGGTCCTGTGGATGTGTGATGAGTGAGGGTCCTGTGGATGTGTGATGAGTGAGGGTCCTGTGGATGTGTGATGAGTGAGGGTCCTGTGGATGTGTGATGAGTGAGGGTCCTGTGGATGTGTGATGAGTGAGGGTCCTGTGGATGTGTGATGAGTGAGGGTCCTGTGGATGTGTGATGAGTGAGGGTCCTGTGGATGTGTGATGAGTGAGGGTCCTGTGGATGTGTGATGAGTGAGGGTCCTGTGGATGTGTGATGAGTGAGGGTCCTGTGGATGTGTGATGAGTGAGGGTCCTGTGGATGTGTGATGAGTGAGGGTCCTGTGGATGTGTGATGAGTGAGGGTCCTGTGGATGTGTGATGAGTGAGGGTCCTGTGGATGTGTGATGAGTGAGGGTCCTGTGGATGTGTGATGAGTGAGGGTCCTGTGGATGTGTGATGAGTGAGGGTCCTGTGGATGTGTGATGAGTGAGGGTCCTGTGGATGTGTGATGAGTGAGGGTCCTGTGGATGTGTGATGAGTGAGGGTCCTGTGGATGTGTGATGAGTGAGGGTCCTGTGGATGTGTGATGAGTGAGGGTCCTGTGGATGTGTGATGAGTGAGGGTCCTGTGGATGTGTGATGAGTGAGGGTCCTGTGGATGTGTGATGAGTGAGGGTCCTGTGGATGTGTGATGAGTGAGGGTCCTGTGGATGTGTGATGAGTGAGGGTCCTGTGGATGTGTGATGAGTGAGGGTCCTGTGGATGTGTGATGAGTGAGGGTCCTGTGGATGTGTGATGAGTGAGGGTCCTGTGGATGTGTGATGAGTGAGGGTCCTGTGGATGTGTGATGAGTGAGGGTCCTGTGGATGTGTGATGAGTGAGGGTCCTGTGGATGTGTGATGAGTGAGGGTCCTGTGGATGTGTGATGAGTGAGGGTCCTGTGGATGTGTGATGAGTGAGGGTCCTGTGGATGTGTGATGAGTGAGGGTCCTGTGGATGTGTGATGAGTGAGGGTCCTGTGGATGTGTGATGAGTGAGGGTCCTGTGGATGTGTGATGAGTGAGGGTCCTGTGGATGTGTGATGAGTGAGGGTCCTGTGGATGTGTGATGAGTGAGGGTCCTGTGGATGTGTGATGAGTGAGGGTCCTGTGGATGTGTGATGAGTGAGGGTCCTGTGGATGTGTGATGAGTGAGGGTCCTGTGGATGTGTGATGAGTGAGGGTCCTGTGGATGTGTGATGAGTGAGGGTCCTGTGGATGTGTGATGAGTGAGGGTCCTGTGGATGTGTGATGAGTGAGGGTCCTGTGGATGTGTGATGAGTGAGGGTCCTGTGGATGTGTGATGAGTGAGGGTCCTGTGGATGTGTGATGAGTGAGGGTCCTGTGGATGTGTGATGAGTGAGGGTCCTGTGGATGTGTGATGAGTGAGGGTCCTGTGGATGTGTGATGAGTGAGGGTCCTGTGGATGTGTGATGAGTGAGGGTCCTGTGGATGTGTGATGAGTGAGGGTCCTGTGGATGTGTGATGAGTGAGGGTCCTGTGGATGTGTGATGAGTGAGGGTCCTGTGGATGTGTGATGAGTGAGGGTCCTGTGGATGTGTGATGAGTGAGGGTCCTGTGGATGTGTGATGAGTGAGGGTCCTGTGGATGTGTGATGAGTGAGGGTCCTGTGGATGTGTGATGAGTGAGGGTCCTGTGGATGTGTGATGAGTGAGGGTCCTGTGGATGTGTGATGAGTGAGGGTCCTGTGGATGTGTGATGAGTGAGGGTCCTGTGGATGTGTGATGAGTGAGGGTCCTGTGGATGTGTGATGAGTGAGGGTCCTGTGGATGTGTGATGAGTGAGGGTCCTGTGGATGTGTGATGAGTGAGGGTCCTGTGGATGTGTGATGAGTGAGGGTCCTGTGGATGTGTGATGAGTGAGGGTCCTGTGGATGTGTGATGAGTGAGGGTCCTGTGGATGTGTGATGAGTGAGGGTCCTGTGGATGTGTGATGAGTGAGGGTCCTGTGGATGTGTGATGAGTGAGGGTCCTGTGGATGTGTGATGAGTGAGGGTCCTGTGGATGTGTGATGAGTGAGGGTCCTGTGGATGTGTGATGAGTGAGGGTCCTGTGGATGTGTGATGAGTGAGGGTCCTGTGGATGTGTGATGAGTGAGGGTCCTGTGGATGTGTGATGAGTGAGGGTCCTGTGGATGTGTGATGAGTGAGGGTCCTGTGGATGTGTGATGAGTGAGGGTCCTGTGGATGTGTGATGAGTGAGGGTCCTGTGGATGTGTGATGAGTGAGGGTCCTGTGGATGTGTGATGAGTGAGGGTCCTGTGGATGTGTGATGAGTGAGGGTCCTGTGGATGTGTGATGAGTGAGGGTCCTGTGGATGTGTGATGAGTGAGGGTCCTGTGGATGTGTGATGAGTGAGGGTCCTGTGGATGTGTGATGAGTGAGGGTCCTGTGGATGTGTGATGAGTGAGGGTCCTGTGGATGTGTGATGAGTGAGGGTCCTGTGGATGTGTGATGAGTGAGGGTCCTGTGGATGTGTGATGAGTGAGGGTCCTGTGGATGTGTGATGAGTGAGGGTCCTGTGGATGTGTGATGAGTGAGGGTCCTGTGGATGTGTGATGAGTGAGGGTCCTGTGGATGTGTGATGAGTGAGGGTCCTGTGGATGTGTGATGAGTGAGGGTCCTGTGGATGTGTGATGAGTGAGGGTCCTGTGGATGTGTGATGAGTGAGGGTCCTGTGGATGTGTGATGAGTGAGGGTCCTGTGGATGTGTGATGAGTGAGGGTCCTGTGGATGTGTGATGAGTGAGGGTCCTGTGGATGTGTGATGAGTGAGGGTCCTGTGGATGTGTGATGAGTGAGGGTCCTGTGGATGTGTGATGAGTGAGGGTCCTGTGGATGTGTGATGAGTGAGGGTCCTGTGGATGTGTGATGAGTGAGGGTCCTGTGGATGTGTGATGAGTGAGGGTCCTGTGGATGTGTGATGAGTGAGGGTCCTGTGGATGTGTGATGAGTGAGGGTCCTGTGGATGTGTGATGAGTGAGGGTCCTGTGGATGTGTGATGAGTGAGGGTCCTGTGGATGTGTGATGAGTGAGGGTCCTGTGGATGTGTGATGAGTGAGGGTCCTGTGGATGTGTGATGAGTGAGGGTCCTGTGGATGTGTGATGAGTGAGGGTCCTGTGGATGTGTGATGAGTGAGGGTCCTGTGGATGTGTGATGAGTGAGGGTCCTGTGGATGTGTGATGAGTGAGGGTCCTGTGGATGTGTGATGAGTGAGGGTCCTGTGGATGTGTGATGAGTGAGGGTCCTGTGGATGTGTGATGAGTGAGGGTCCTGTGGATGTGTGATGAGTGAGGGTCCTGTGGATGTGTGATGAGTGAGGGTCCTGTGGATGTGTGATGAGTGAGGGTCCTGTGGATGTGTGATGAGTGAGGGTCCTGTGGATGTGTGATGAGTGAGGGTCCTGTGGATGTGTGATGAGTGAGGGTCCTGTGGATGTGTGATGAGTGAGGGTCCTGTGGATGTGTGATGAGTGAGGGTCCTGTGGATGTGTGATGAGTGAGGGTCCTGTGGATGTGTGATGAGTGAGGGTCCTGTGGATGTGTGATGAGTGAGGGTCCTGTGGATGTGTGATGAGTGAGGGTCCTGTGGATGTGTGATGAGTGAGGGTCCTGTGGATGTGTGATGAGTGAGGGTCCTGTGGATGTGTGATGAGTGAGGGTCCTGTGGATGTGTGATGAGTGAGGGTCCTGTGGATGTGTGATGAGTGAGGGTCCTGTGGATGTGTGATGAGTGAGGGTCCTGTGGATGTGTGATGAGTGAGGGTCCTGTGGATGTGTGATGAGTGAGGGTCCTGTGGATGTGTGATGAGTGAGGGTCCTGTGGATGTGTGATGAGTGAGGGTCCTGTGGATGTGTGATGAGTGAGGGTCCTGTGGATGTGTGATGAGGGTCCTGTGGATGTGTGATGAGTGAGGGTCCTGTGGATGTGTGATGAGTGAGGGTCCTGTGGATGTGTGATGAGTGAGGGTCCTGTGGATGTGTGATGAGTGAGGGTCCTGTGGATGTGTGATGAGTGAGGGTCCTGTGGATGTGTGATGAGTGAGGGTCCTGTGGATGTGTGATGAGTGAGGGTCCTGTGGATGTGTGATGAGTGAGGGTCCTGTGGATGTGTGATGAGTGAGGGTCCTGTGGATGTGTGATGAGTGAGGGTCCTGTGGATGTGTGATGAGTGAGGGTCCTGTGGATGTGTGATGAGTGAGGGTCCTGTGGATGTGTGATGAAGTAGGGCCTGTGGATGTGTGATGAGTGAGGGTCCTGTGGATGTGTGATGATTGAGGGTCCTGTGGATGTGTGATGAATGAGGGTCCCTGTGGATGTGTGATGAGTGAGGCGTCCTGAGGATGTGTGATGAATGAGGGTTCTGTGGATGTGTGATGAGTGAGGGTCCTGTGGATGTATGATGAGTGAGGGCTCTGTGGATGTGTGATGAGTGAGGGTCTGTGGATGTGTGATGAAGTGAGGGTCTGTGGATGTGTTGATGATTGAGGGCCCTGTGGATGTGTGATGAATGAGGGTCCTGTGGATGTGTGATGAGTGAGGGTCCTGTGGATGTGTGATGAGTGAGGGTCCTGTGGATGTGTGATGAGTGAGGGTCCTGTGGATGTGTGATGAGTGAGGGTCCTATGGATGTGTGATGGGGGTCCTGTGGATGTGTGATGAGTGAGGGTCCTGTGGATGTGTGATGAGTGAGGGCCCTGTGGATGTGTGATGAGTGAGGGTCCTGTGGATGTGTGATGAGTGAGGGTTCTGTGGATGTGTGATGAGGGTCCTGTGGATGTGTGATGAATGAGGGTCCTGTGGATGTGTGATGAGTGAGGGTCCTGTGGATGTGTGATGAGTGAGGGTCCTGTGGATGTGTGATGAGTGAGGGTCCTGTGGATGTGTGATGAGTGAGGGTCCTGTGGATGTGTGATGAGTGAGGGTCCTGTGGATGTGTGATGAGTGTCCTGTGGATGTGTGATGAGTGAGGCCCCGTGGATTTGTGATGAGTGAGGGTCCTGTGGATGTGTGATGATTGAGGGTCCTGTGGATGTGTGATGAGTGAGGGTCCTGTGGATGTGTGATGAGTGAGGGTCCTGTGGATGTGTGATGAGTGAGGGTCCTGTGGATGTGTGATGAGTGAGGGTCCTGTGGATGTGTGATGAGTGAGGGTCCTGTGGATGTGTGAAGAGGGTCCTGTAGATGTGTGATGAGTGAGGGGCCTGTGGATGTGTGATGAGGGTTCTGTGGATGTGTGATGAGTGAGGGTCCTGTGGATGTGTGATGAGTGAGGGCCCTGTGGATGTGTGATGAGTGAGGGTCCTGTGGATGTGTGATGAATGAGCGTCCTGTGGATGTGTGATGAGGGCTCTGTGGATGTGTGATGAGTGAGGGTCCTGTGGATGTGTGATGAGTGAGTTTCCTGTGGATGTGTGATGATGAGGTCCTGTGGATGTGTGATGAGTGAGGGTCCTGTGGATGTGTGATGAGTGAGGTCCTGTGGATTTGTGATGAGTGAGGGTCCTGTGGATGTGTGATGAGTGAGGGTCCTGTGGATGTGTGATGAGTGCTCTGTGGATGTGTGATGAGTGAGGGTCCTGTGGATGAGTGATGAATGTGGGTCCTGTGGATGTGTGATGAATGAGGGTCCTGTGGATGTGTGATGAGTGAGGGTCCTGTGGATGTGTGATGAGTGAGGGTCCTGTGGATGTGTGATGAGTGAGGGTCCTGTGGATGTGTGATGAGTGAGGGTCCTGTGGATGTGTGATGAGTGAGGGTCCTGTGGATGTGTGATGAGTGAGGGTCCTGTGGATGTGTGATGAGTGAGGGCCCTGTGGATGTGTGATGAGTGAGGGTCCTGTGGATGTGTGATGAGTGAGGGTCCTGTGGATGTGTGATGAGTGAGGGTCCTGTGGATGTGTGATGAGTGAGGGTCCTGTGGATGTGTGATGAGTGAGGGTCCTGTGGATGTGTGATGAGTGAGGGTCCTGTGGATGTGTGATGAGTGAGGGTCCTGTGGATGTGTGATGAGTGAGGGTCCTGTGGATGTGTGATGAGTGAGGGTCCTGTGGATGTGTGATGAGTGAGGGTCCTGTGGATGTGTGATGAGTGAGGGTCCTGTGGATGTGTGATGAGTGAGGGTCCTGTGGATGTGTGATGAGTGAGGGTCCTGTGGATGTGTGATGAGTGAGGGTCCTGTGGATGTGTGATGAGTGAGGGTCCTGTGGATGTGTGATGAGTGAGGGTCCTGTGGATGTGTGATGAGTGAGGGTCCTGTGGATGTGTGATGATGGTCCTGTGGATGTGTGATGAGTGAGGGTCCTGTGGATGTGTGATGAGTGAGGGACCTGTGGATGTGTGATGAGTGAGGGTCCTGTGGATGTGTGATGAGTGAGGGTCCTGTGGATGTGTGATGAGTGAGGGTCCTGTGGATGTGTGATGAGTGAGGGTCCTGTGGATGTGTGATGAGTGAGGGTCCTGTGGATGTGTGATGAGTGAGGGTCCTGTGGATGTGTGATGAATGAGGGTTCTGTGGATGTGTGATGAGTGAGGGTCCTGTGGATGTGTGATGAGTGAGGGTCCTGTGGATGTGTGATGAGTGAGGGTTCTGTGGATGTGTGATGAGTGAGGGTCTTGTGGATGTGTAATGAGTGAGGGTCCTGTGGATGTGTGATGAAAGTGGGTCCTGTGGATGTGTGATGAGTGAGGGTCCTGTGGATGTGTGATGAGTGAGGGTTCGGTGGATGTGTGATGAGTGGGTCCTGTGGATGTGTGATGAGTGAGGGTCCTGTGGATGTGTGATGAGTGAGGGTCCTGTGGATGTGTGATGAGTGAGGGTCCTGTGGATGTGTGATGAGTGAGGGTCCCTGTGGATGTGTGATGAATGAGGGTCCTGTGGATGTGTGATGAATGAGGGTCCTGTGGATGTGTGATGAGTGAGGGTCCTGTGGATGTGTGATGAGTGAGGGTCCTGTGGATGTGTGATGAGTGAGGGTCCTGTGGATGTGTGATGAGTGAGGGTCCTGTGGATGTGTGATGAGTGAGGGTCCTGTGGATGTGTGATGAGTGAGGGTCCTGTGGATGTGTGATGAGTGAGGGTCCTGTGGATGTGTGATGAGTGAGGGTCCTGTGGATGTGTGATGAATGAGGGTCCTGTGGATGTGTGATGAGTGAGGGCCCTGTGGATGTGTGATGAGTGAGGGTCCTGTGGATGTGTGATGAGTGAGGGTCCTGTGGATGTGTGATGAGTGAGGGTCCTGTGGATGTGTGATGAATGAGGGTCCTGTGGATGTGTGATGAGTGAGGGTCCTGTGGATGTGTGATGAATGAGGGTCCTGTGGATGTGTGATGAGTGAGGGTCCTGTGGATGTGTGATGAGTGAGGCCCTGTGGATGTGTGATGAGTGAGGGTCCTGTGGATGTGTGATGAGTGAGGGTCCTGTGGATGTGTGATGAGTGAGGGTCTTGTGGATGTGTGATGAGTGAGGGTCCTGTGGATGTGTGATGAGTGAGGGTCCTGTGGATGTGTGATGAGTGAGGGTCCTGTGGATGTGTGATGAGTGAGGGTCCTGTGGATGTGTGATGAGTGAGGGCCCTGTGGATGTGTGATGAATGAGGGTCCTGTGGATGTGTGATGAGTGAGGGTCCTGTGGATGTGTGATGAGTGAGGGCCCTGTGGATGTGTGATGAGTGAGGGTCCTGTGGATGTGTGATGAGTGAGGGTTCTGTGGATGTGTGATGAGTGAGGGTCCTGTGGATGTGTGATGAGTGAGGGTCCTGTGGATGTGTGATGAGTGAGGGTCCTGTGGATGTGTGATGAGTGAGGGTTCTGTGGATGTGTGATGAGTGAGGGTCCTGTGGATGTGTGATGAGTGAGGGTCCTGTGGATGTGTGATGAGTGAGGATCCTGTGGATGTGTGATGAGTGAGGGTCCTGTGGATGTGTGATGAGTGAGGGTCCTGTGGATGTGTGATGAGTGAGGGTCCTGTGGATGTGTGATGAGTGAGGGTCCTGTGGATGTGTGATGAGTGAGGGCCCTGTGGATGTGTGATGAGTGAGGGTCCTGTGGATGTGTGATGAATGAGGGTCCTGTGGATGTGTGATGAGTGAGGGCCCTGTGGATGTGTGATGAGTGAGGGTCCTGTGGATGTGTGATGAGTGAGGGCCCTGTGGATGTGTGATGAGTGAGGGTCCTGTGGATGTGTGATGAGTGAAGGTTCTGTGGATGTGTGATGAGTGAGGGTCCTGTGGATGTGTGATGAGTGAGGGTCCTGTGGATGTGTCATGAGTGAGGGTCCTGTGGATGTGTGATGAGTGAGGGTCCTGTGGATGTGTGATGAATGAGGGTCCTGTGGATGTGTGATGAGTGAGGGCCCTGTGGATGTGTGATGAATGAGGGTCCTGTGGATATATGATAGAGTGAGGGCCCTGTGGATGTGTGATGAGTGAGGGCCCTGTGGATGTGTGATGAATGAGGGTTCTGTGGTTATGTGATGAGTGAGGGTTCTGTGGATGTGTGATGAGTGAGGGTCCTGTGGATGTGTGATGAATGAGGGTTCCCGTGGATGTGTGATGAGTGAGGGTTCTGTGGATGTGTGATGAGTGAGGTTCCTGTGGATGTGTGATGAGTGAGGGTCCTGTGGATGTGTGATGAGTGAGGGTCCTGTGGATGTGTGATGAGTGAGGGCCCTGTGGATGTGTGATGAGGGTTCTGTGGATGTGTGATGAGTGAGGGTCCTGTGGATGTGTGATGAGTGAGGGTCCTGTGGATGTGTGATGAGTGAGGGTCCTGTGGATGTGTGATGAGTGAGGGTCCTGTGGATGTGTGATGAGTGAGGGTCCTGTGGATGTGTGATGAGTTTGGGTTCTGTGGATGTGTGATGAATGAGGGTTCTGTGGATGTGTGATGAGTGAGGGTCCTGTGGATGTGTGATGAGTGAGGGTTCTGTGGATGTGTGATGAGTGAGGGTCCTGTGGATGTGTGATGAGTGAGGGTCCTGTGGATGTGTGATGAGTGAGGGTCCTGTGGATGTGTGATGAGTGAGGGTCCTGTGGATGTGTGATGAGTGAGGGCCCTGTGGATGTGTGATGAGTGAGGGTCCTGTGGATGTGTGATGAATAAGGGTCCTGTGGATGTGTGATGAGTGAGGGTCCTGTGGATGTGTGATGAGTGAGGGTCCTGTGGATGTGATGTGAGTGAGGGCCCGGTTGATGTATGATGAATGAGGGTCCTGTGGATGTGTGTTGAGTGAGGGTCCTGTGGATGTGTGATGAATGAGGGTCCTGTGGATGTGTGATGATTGAGGGTCCTGTGGATGTGTGATGAGTGAGGGTCCTGTGGATGTGTGATGAGTGAGGGTCCTGTGGATGTGTGATGAGTGAGGGTCCTGTGGATGTGTGATGAGTGAGGGTCCTGTGGATGTGTGATGAGTGAGGGTCCTGTGGATGTGTGATGAGTGAGGGTCCTGTGGATGTGTGATGAGTGAGGGTCCTGTGGATGTGTGATGAGTGAGGGTCCTGTGGATGTGTGATGAGTGAGGGCCCTGTGGATGTGTGATGAGTGAGGGTCCTGTGGATGTGTGATGAGTGAGGGTCCTGTGGATGTGTGATGAGTGAGGGTGCTGTGGATGTGTGATGAGTGAGGGTCCTGTTGATGTGTGATGAGTGAGGGTCCTGTGGATGTGTGATGAGTGAGGGTCCTGTGGATGTGTGATGAGGGTCCTGTGGATGTGTGAGGGGTGAGGGCCCTGTGGATGTGTGATGAATGAGGGTCCTGTGGATTTGTGATGAGTGAGGGTCCTGTGGATGTGTGATGAGGGTTCTGTGGATGTGTGATGAGTGAGGGTCCTGTGGATGTGTGATGAATGAGGTTCCTGTGGATGTGTGATGAGGGTCCTGTGGATGTGTGATGAGTGAGGGTCCTGTCGATGTGTGATGAGGGTTCTGTGGATGTGTGATGAGTGAGGGTCCTGTGGATGTGTGATGAGTGAGGGTTCTGTGGATGTGTGATGAGTGATGGTCCTGTGGATGTGTGATGAGTGAGGGTCCTGTGGATGTGTGATGAGGGTCCTGTGGATGTGTGATGAGTGAGGGTCCTGTGGATGTGTGATGAGTGAGGGCCCTGTGGATGTGTGATGAGTGAGGGTCCTGTGGATGTGTGATGAGTGAGGGTCCTGTGGATTTGTGATGAGTGAGGGTTCTGTGGATGTGTGATGAGTGAGGGTCCTGTGGATGTGTGATGAGTGAGGGTCCTGTGGATGTGTGATGAGTGAGGGCCCTGTGGATGTGTGATGAGTGAGGGTCCTGTGGATGTGTGATGAGTGAGGGTCCTGTGGATGTGTGATGAGTGAGGGTTCTGTGGATGTGTGATGAGTGAGGGTCCTGTGGATGTGTGATGAGTGAGGGTCCTGTGGATGTGTGATGAGTGAGGGTCCTGTGGATGTGTGATGAGGGTCCTGTGGATGTGTGAGGGGTGAGGGCCCTGTGGATGTGTGATGAATGAGGGTCCTGTGGATTTGTGATGAGTGAGGGTCCTGTGGATGTGTGATGAGGGAGTGTCCTGTCGATGTGTGATGAGTGAGGGTTCTGTGGATGTGTGATGAGTGAGGGTCCTGTGGATGTGTGATGAGTGAGGGTTCTGTGGATGTGTGATGAGTGAGGGTCCTGTGGATGTGTGATGAGTGAGGGTCCTGTGGATGTGTGATGAGTGAGGGTCCTGTGGATGTGTGATGAGTGAGGGTCCTGTGGATGTGTGATGAGGGTCCTGTGGATGTGTGATGAGGGTTCTGTGGATGTGTGATGAGTGAGGGTCCTGTGGATGTGTGATGAATGAGGTTCCTGTGGATGTGTGATGAGGGAGTGTCCTGTCGATGTGTGATGAATGAGGGTCCTGTCGATGTGTGATGTGTGAGGGTCCTGTGGATGTGTGATGAGTGAGGTTCCTGTGGATGTGTGATGAGTGAGGGCCCTGTGGATGTGTGATGAGTGAGGGTCCTGTGGATGTGTGATGAATGAGGGTCCTGTGGATGTGTGATGAGTGAGGATCCTGTGGATGTGTTATGTGTGAGGGCCCTGTGGATGTGTGATGAGGGTCCTGTGGATGTGTGATGAGGTTCCTGTGGATGTGTGATGAATGAGGGTCCTGTGGATATATGATTGAATGAGGGCCTTGTGGATGTGTGATGAGTGAGGGCCCTGTGGATGTGTGATGAGTGAGGGCCCTGTGGATGTTTGATGAATGAGGGTTCTGTGGATATGTGATGAGTGAGGGTTCTGTGGATGTGTGATGAGTGAGGGCCCTGTGGATGTGTGATGAATGAGGGTTCTGTGGATGTGTGATGAGTGAGAGTTCTGTGAATGTGTGATGAGTGAGGGTCCTGTGGATGTGTGATGAGTGAGGGTTCTGTGGATGTGTGATGAGTGAGGATCCTGTGGATGTGTCATGAGTGAGGGCCCTGTGGATGTGTGATGAGGGTCCTGTGGATGTGTGATGTGGGTCCTGTGGATGTGTGATGAGTGAGGGTCCTGTGGATGTGTGATGAGTGAGGGTCCTGTGGATGTGTGATGAGTGAGGGCCCTGTGGATGTGTGATGAGTGAGGGTCCTGTGGATGTGTGATGAATGAGGGTCCTGTGGATGTGTGATGAATGAGGGCCCTGTGGATGTGTGATGAATGAGGGTCCTGTGGATGTGTGATGAGTGAGGGTCCTTTGGATGTGTGATGAATGAGGGCTCTGTGGATGTGTGATGAGTGAGGGTCCTGTGGATGTATGATGAGTGAGGGTCCTGTGGATGTGTGATGAGTGAGGGCCTTGTGGATGTGTGATGAGTGAGGGTCCTGTGGATGTGTCATGAGTGAGGGTCCTGTGGATGTGTGATGAATGAGGGTCCTGTGGATGTGTGATGAATGAGGGTCCTGTGGATGTGTGATGAGTGAGGGCCCTGTGGATGTGTGATGAATGAGGGTCCTGTGGATATATGATAGAGTGAGGGCCCTGTGGATGTGTGATGAGTGAGGGTCCTGTGGATGTGTGATGAATGAGGGTCCTGTGGATGTTTGATGAATGAGGGCCCTGTGGATGTGTGATGAATGAGGGTCCTGTGGATGTGTGATGAGTGAGGGTCCTTTGGATGTGTGATGAATGAGGGCCCTGTGGATGTGTGATGAGTGAGGGTCCTGTGGATGTATGATGAGTGAGGGTCCTGTGGATGTGTGATGAGTGAGGGCCTTGTGGATGTGTGATGAGTGAGGGTCCTGTGGATGTGTCATGAGTGAGGGTCCTGTGGATGTGTGATGAATGAGGGTCCTGTGGATGTGTGATGAATGAGGGTCCTGTGGATGTGTGATGAGTGAGGGCCCTGTGGATGTGTGATGAATGAGGGTTCTGTGGTTATGTGATGAGTGAGGGTTCTGTGGATGTGTGATGAGTGAGGGCCCTGTGGATGTGTGATGAATGAGGGTTCTGTGGATGTGTGATGAGTGAGTGTTCTGTGGATGTGTGATGAGTGAGGGTCCTGTGGATGTGTGATGAGTGAGGGTTCTGTGGATGTGTGATGAGTGATGGTCCTGTGGATGTGTGATGAGTGAGGGTCCTGTGGATGTGTGATGAGTGAGGGTTCTGCGGATGTGTGATGAGTGAGGGCCCTGTGGATGTGTGATGAGTGAGTGTCCTGTGGATGTGTGATGAGTGAGGGTCCTGTGGATGTGTGATGAGTGAGGGTCCTGTGGATGTGTGATGAGTGAGGGTCCTGTGGATGTGTGATGAGTGTGGGTCCTGTGGACGTGTGATGAATGAGGGTTCTGTGGATGTGTGATGAGTAAGGGTCCTGTGGACGTGTGATGAGTGAGGGTCCTGTGGATGTGTGATGAGTGAGGGTCCTGTGGATGTGTGATGAGTGAGGGTTCTGTGGATGTGTGATGAGTGAGGGTTCTGTGGATGTGTAATGAGTGAGGGTCCTGTGGACGTGTGATGAATGAGGGTCCTGTTGATGTGTGATGAGTGAGGGTCCTGTGGATGTGTGATGAGTGAGGGTCCTGTGGATGTGTGATGAGTGAGGGTTCTGTGGATATGTGATGAGTGAGGGTCCTGTGGATGTGTGATGAGTGAGGGTCCTGTGGATGTGAGATGAGTGAGGGTTCTGTGGATGTGTGATGAGGTTCCTGTGGATGTGTGATGAGTGAGGGTCCTGTGGATGTGTGATGAATGAGGGTCCTGTGGATGTGTGATGAGTGAGGGTCCTGTGGATGTGTGATGAGGGTTCTGTGGATGTGTGATGAGTGAGGGTCCTGTGGATGTGTGATGAATGAGGGTCCTGTGGATGTGTGATGAATGAGCGTCCTGTGGATGTGTGATCAGTGAGTTTCCTGTGGATGTGTGATCTGTGAGGGTCCTGTGGATGTGTGATGAATGAGGGTCCTGTGGATATGATGATTGAGGGTCCTGTGGATGTGTGAGGGTCCTGTGGATGTGTGATGAGTGAGGGTCCTGTGGATGTGTGATGAGTGAGGGTCCTGTGGATGTGTGATGAGTGAGGGTCCTGTGGATGTGTGATGAGTGAGGGTCCTGTGGACGTTTGATGAGTGAGGATCCTGTGGATGTGGAGTGTTTGAGTTGTAACTGGTGAGAAGACTTACCCTGGCGGAATGGAGGAGATCACTCATCCGCTTGCGGCACTGGGTGGCTGTCCTCTTTAGCAGGGCATTGGCACTGGCCACCATCTCCCATGCCTGGTTGGTTATGTCACTGCCCATCCTGCGGCCAGAGCAGGGCAGAGGACATGGTGGCGGGTCTCCACGGCAACCAAAAGTTGTTCCAGTGATGTGTTGCTAAACCTGGGGGCTGTAGTCTTGTTGCCTTTTGTGGTTATCTTCCCTGCAGCAGTTGTTGGCTGGAAGCACTGAGAGGTGTGCGCGCGGCCGGACTTAAGATATGGCACCTGGTGTGCAGAAGCGGTGATGTGATGGTGTGACAGGTGAACGAGAGCCCACTGCCGCGGAAATGGCATGTTTCCTGGGAATGCATAAGTACTATGGCGGGTTTGGGACACTATGGCGTGAAAACCTGCCGTTGCAGCTGGTGGATAAATGTTGTTTTGCCCCCCCACTATCACGCTTAGCACAAACCTGGGACTATTCTGCCCCTGTTTCTATTCCACTGGTGAGGCTATTTCACAACTCATTTGTGACTAAGCTTGACGTTATGTATTATAAATAGGTCAGAAACAACTCCCTATTATATTCCTTCCACTGCACTTTACATAATTATATACAATAACACGCATATCATTGTTAGTTTTGCTTATGCAGCAATATCTTGATGAAGCACTACATATGTTTTATAATTCCTTTAATTCCAGTGTAAAGACTACTCATCCTTTTCTATTATTTGTGTCATTTCCTGATGAATGAACACAATATTTTTCATAAAGCTGCTTAGTTCACACCCATTGGACAATTTGGCACTTTTTCAACTCCATTTTAAACAGGATGTTCCATTCTTATTTATTTTCCCTGCCGTTGATATATAGTTTTGAACAGTCACCATTTTAGTCTCCCTCGCCACTCAAGCGCTCCTGTGAAACTGTGGAACAATTTCATGAGTTCTTTAACAGAAGATGCTTATCTGCCACAGTTGCAGCGCAGCACATGCAAAACAAAGGTTACTCAGCCTGAATGATTTACTCATAATGGAAATTGATGGCTGGCTCTTAATAATCTTATCAGCCAAGGAAACAGGTTTATGTGTAATGAGCTCCTCTCTTCTGAAAACTGCCTCAAATACTGAACCTCAACAGTCATATCTCTTGTAAAAGCAAAATACCATGGATGCTGAAAATCTGAAATAAGCACAGAAAATGCTGGGAATAACTCAGCAGGTTTGGCAGCATCTGTGGGGAGAGAAACAGAATTAACATTTCATGTCTGGATGACTCTTCAGCGCTAAAGAGGAGTAGAAATGTGATGGATTTTATACTGTTTAAGAGGGGGTGGAGTGGGTGGAGCAAAACAGAAGGTCAGGGACAGATGGGAGCTCAGGAGAGATTGACAAAGGGGTCATGGACATAAGACAAAAGGGAATGTTAACGATCATGTTAAAGATTAAAGAAGGTGCTGATAGTGGCCTAAAGGTAAGATAGCAGAATATGTTAATAGCAGAACATGGGTCAGCAATGTGTGAAAGAACAACATAGAAACATGAGACAGATGGCTCTGTGGGCGGTGGGGGTTGGGGGGGAGGGTAGATGAGGGTGGTTGGCGGTTGGGGGGGTAGTGTTGAGGAAGAAGGATAAAAAATGAACCCACAAATAAATAAATAAATAGGTGGATTTGAAAAGAAGTAAAGATGGAGGAGAGAGTTCATGGCCTGAAGTTGTTGAACTCAATATTCAGCTGTAAAGTGCCTAGTCGGAAGATGAGGTGCTGTTCCTCTAGTTTGCGTTGAGCTTCACTGGAACAATGCAGCAGGCCAAGGATGGACAATTGGGCATGAGAGCAGGTGGAGTGTTGAAATGGCAAGCGACAGGGAGGTCTGGGTGATGCTTGAGGACTGAGCGAATGTGCTCCGCAAAGCGGTCACCCAGTCTGCGGTTTGGTCTCTCCAGTGTAGAGGAGACTGCATTGGGAGCAGAGAGGCCAAGGAATGGAAGGGAGGTGTCGGAGGTGAACCATGTGAAGATGAGAGAGGGGTGGAAATTGGAAGCAAATTGATAACTTTTTCCAGGTCCAGGCGAGAGCATAAAGTGGCACCAATACAGTCATCGATGTACTGAAAAAAGGGTTGTGGGAGGAGGCCAGAGTAGGACTGGAAGAAGGGATGTTCCACATATTCCTCATCCCCTTCACATGGCACCTTCCCATGCAATCACAGAAGGTGCAACACCTGCCTCTTTACCTTCTTCCTCCTCACCGTCCAAGGGCCCAGACACTCCTTTCAGGTGAAGCAGTACTTCACTTGCACCTCTTTCAGTTTGGCCTGCTGTATCCCTGTTCCCAATGCGGCTTCCTCTACATTGGGGAGACTAAACACAGACTGGGTGACTGACAGTTTGCATGTGCTGGAAGCTACAGATGTTAATACACAGGGCACTGTGCTTTGCAGACAGAAAGAACATGTACTTACATTGCACCTGTTTCAATTTCACAAAATAAGTGACAGTCACTCGTTGGTTCATTCCTCAGGGCATTGCCTTGACCCATCAGAGTTAAGCTGCCTTCGTTTAAATTTTCAAACAATTCTTGGCAGTTAACTGTTAGTTACCATAAACTGATACATTCTCCATGGCAATACCTCTACCAATCAGAGTCTACATACCAACCAATCAGCACTCTCTTCTCATAAAGTATAAATTGATGTTCCCTTTATATTTGGTATTCTTGCGATTTGTTCTGATGAGTGTAAGAAGAAAAGCTTTGACAGAAGCATGTCTCTTGTTTCAGCAATACTCAAGTTACATTTTTATTAATCTCCCCTAAGTATGATATAATGAACATTCCAGCATATTTTAGTTTGAAATAGGAACTGATAAGAGTGCTTTACGATGCTTTGCGATTTACACTGAGTAGAACGTTCTCTGGAGTTTAGAAGAGTAAGAGCCGGTCTCTTGAAATTTACAGGGCTTGTCAGGGTAGATACTTTGAAGCTGGGCTGAATCTTATGGGACCTCAGGTGCGGGGTAAGAGGTCTGGAGGCCATAAAATCATGAAGGGAGGAGCTCACCTGGAACCCCGACGTTGATGCTGTATTTTACCAGTGGCAGGAGTTCCACGCTGGCGCTGCCCCTATGATGTGGGGGTGGGGGGGGAGGGGGGAGCGGGGGCAGGTGTGGGACTGCAGTTAAGCTTGTTGGACAAACTGGGAATTTATGTGGAGTTTGGCACGTTAGGAATGGTGCCCAGGGGCCGTGGGCCTTCAGATCCCTGACTGGTTAAAGGTGGCAGCACCAAGTTGAGGCCTCAACGGCAGCACTCATGGCCTGGAAGGACTCCTCTATTGTCCGTGCTTGGCTGCACATAGGCTCGGGCATCTCCTCCAGACGTTCCCTCACCTCCTACTGCTGCTCCAGCAGCTTCCATGTTGCTGAGACCTGAGGCCTGTGACCAGCTTGGAGCTCAGCGTGGGGCCCGGCCTCTCACAACCATCCGAATGTTAATGAATGACTTTGGCTGTCGCGGCATCCATCAGCTGTTTGGGTGTGTCTGTAATGTGCTCACAAGGGAGTTGGTGGGGGGGTGAGCAGTGATAGGCTGTCAGTGAGATACCATCATGCATCATAAAGCAGCTGGTGCTCCTCCCACACCCCCCGCCCCCCCCAACCCCCCAACTTGCTAGCTCATGGTTGGTGATTTCTTCCACATGTAGAGCACTGTTTCACGTCGCTTACACGCAAACCCCAAAGAATAGAGCAGGTTGGAGGACTCATCCTGGCGGAATGGAGGAGGTCGCTGATCCGTTTGTGCCTTGCGCCCAGGAATGGCGGTGGGATGGGGGGTAGGGGTAACCCCCCCTGGTTGTTGACCTCCTCTGCCATCTCCATTTCATGCCTGCTTGGGCAGAAGAGAGGGTCTCTTCTTGTCATCCTTTGCGAAGAGAAGCATTCACTTTTTCCCAGCAGCCTGGAGGAAAACCTGCAGGGAGGGATCACTGGACTGTAAGGTCACCCGATTTCTCCCCCCCGGCATGATTCCTGTCCGGTCCTGGTCCATTCCTTGAATTGTTGGTTTAGCTTCAAACCTTCGATAGAATTCCACAATCTCAGGCTCGAGAATGGAGGGGTCCACAATCCCTCAGGCT
The DNA here is from genome assembly GCF_017639515.1 of Carcharodon carcharias. NCBI lineage: Eukaryota > Metazoa > Chordata > Chondrichthyes > Lamniformes > Lamnidae > Carcharodon > Carcharodon carcharias. The sequence continues at coordinate 172,693,961 of NC_054474.1, read as the reverse complement.
CTAGAATGGAAGGGTCTACAATCTCTCAAGCTCTGGGGTGGAGGGTCCACAATCCTAATGGCCATCCAGCACCCTCTCCGCTGCTGATAGAATGCCAGTGGTGGTGGGAAAGCATGGCAACAACCATCATTCCACCCAATTTTACACTCCCCCAATTCCCAAGCCACTTTGCACAAGCCCTGTATAATCCTGGCCATAATATGTAACCCATCCCTAGTGAATGAGACAGTGGCATTGTCAGGGGCCAATGTATTGTCTCCAATCTCAGCAGCTCAAAGCCTCAGCAATACAGTTACGAAAATGTGAAAGTTAATCACTTGAGCTAAATCTAATATTTTTAGTAGTTAAAAATGTTCCATTTAAATTGCAATGTATGCTTTTGTTTATTCGGAATCAATGCAAGGGTATGGCTCCCTTCCTCTTTTCAGGTAACTCAAGCCCCAATCCTACATTACTGATATATGGTAACTTTTTCTGACATCTTCTCCACATTTGAGCCTACGTTGGTATAGCCTGTAGCATTAAAATCAAACAGCAGATTGTTCTGTATCACACTGGAAAATACGATGAGCTGTTGAGAAATCAATATCTGTGCTGTCAATAAGCAGTTCATCAATCTTTGTAATCATCGCTGTTGTTTAATGCGGCACTCAGGCTTAAGCCAACCCACGAATCTGGCTAGATTCTTGAGTCACACCTTCAATGTACCATTGCTTTTCTTTCTAGTGTGCTCCAGTAGACCAAGCATGAGGTGAAGTCTAAGGAGATATGCCATATACTGAATCACATCTTTAAATGTGGCGAGTATTCATGGCGGAGTGACATTTTACACCACGTTTGGATTCATATTCATGCTGGCCATATCAATTTGAGTGAGAGAGAGATTTTCTGGTTTCAGTGATTGAAATATGTTTGCCACTCACATCAGCTGAATCAGATAATTGGAGTCCCGCTGCTGTGTCACTCACCATGTTAGTTGTGATTGCAAATGGATAAGGTGGAAAAACAGGGTCATAAATTGAAGGGAAAAGAATATTAAAACATTAATTTTAATCTTTTGTTGCCGGGTAGCATCAAATGCCTCAAGAAGTAAATTTCAAATATGGCTTTTTTCCTGGTGACAGTAGAAGACATGCAAAGCACTTATATTGTGGTAATATTCATCAACCATTTTCAGGATTATCAATAGATGCAAATTAAATCTCCCAACTCTTTTCAAATTCTGCTGTTGGAACTTCTTTTACATAATTTTCTAGGAATAACCGAATAAGATTTGTTTTCATACTGCAGCGAAAATCAAGTTCCCTTTCTATAAAAATGAAACAAATAGTCGTTGGAGCCCATTTACCTCTGAAGGTACAGAAGCTGTGATAAGGTATGAAACACTCAATTGCAAACACTAGGATAGCTGACAATAATCAAGCAGGCGACAGGTTTGTGAATGACAAGCTTTCTGACATTATGAATTGAGGTATTATTTGATGTGCTACTTGCTTTCAATTCAAATAGCCATTTATAGAGCCATAGAACCAAAGAACAGCTATGGCACAGAAAAAGGCCATTCATCCCATTGTGTGTGCGTTGGCCATAAAAAGGGATAAAAGAAATTAGCTGCTCACTTTTAATCTCACTTTCCAGCACCTGGTCCGTAGCCTCACAGGTTACAACACTTCAGGTGCAGATCCAGGAAACTTTTAAATGAATAGAGTGTTTCAACCTCAACCACTAATTTAGGCAGCGAATTCCAGATGCCATTTCACATAATGGTACAATGTTTGCAGACCTCCAATCTTCTGGTACTTCAGCTGCAACTAGTGTGTGTTGGATCCTCAGAGCATCTACTATTACCTCCATGGCTTCCTTTAACAAACTGGGATACAATCCATCTGGCCCTGGTGATTTATCCACCTTCATGGATGCCAATCCCTCCAGTACTTCCCCTCTCATTTTGCTAATCTATCTAATATTTTGCACTCCTCTTTTTTAACTAGGATGCCTACATCATCCCTCTCCTTAGTGAAGACATAGGCAAAGTACTCATGGAGAACCCTGTCCACATCTTCAGCATCAATGCACAAGTTACTGTACAGATTTAAAAAGAAGAGGAGCTGAGAGTCAGAGCGGAGATTTAAAAAGAAGAGGAGCTGAGAGTCAGAGCGGAGATTTAAAAAGAGCGGGAGCTGGGAGTCAGGGCAGAGATTTGTAAAGAGCAGGAGCTGAGAGTCAGTGCGGAGATTTATAAAGAGCATGAGCTGAGAATCAGGGCAGACATTTATAAAGAGCAGGAGTTAGGAGTCAGTGCAGGAATTTATAAAGAGTGGGAAATGAGAGTCAGAGCAGAATTTATAAAGAGCGGGTGCTGAGAGTCAGTGCGGAGATTTATCAAGAGCGGGAGCTGAGAATCAGAACAGAGATTTATAAAGAGCAGGAGCAGAGAGTCAGGCCGCAGATTTTAAAAGAGCACAAGCTGAGTCAGAGCGGATATTTCAAAGGAGCGGGAGCTGAGAGTCAGAGCGGAGATTTATAAAGAGCGGGAGCAGAGAGTCAGAGCGAAGATTTACAAAGAGCTGGAGCTGAGAGTCAGGGCAGAGATTTATAGAGAGCGGGAGCTGAGAGCCAGACCAGAGAATTATAGAGAGAGGGAGCTGAGAGTCCAGCAGAGATTTATAGAGAGCGGGATCTGAGAGTCAGAGCAAAGATTTAAAAAAGGCGGGAGCTGTGAGTCAGAGCCGAGATTTATAAAGAGTGTGAGCTGAGAGTTAGAGCAGAGATTTCTAGGGAGCGGGAGCTGAGAGGCAGAGCGGAGATTTACAAAGAGCAGGAGCTGAGACTCAGAGCAGAGAATTAGAGAGAGCGGGAGCTGAGAGTCAGACCACAGATTTATAGAGAGTGGGAGCTGAGAATCAGAGTGGAGATTTATAGAGGGTGAGAGCTGAGAGTCAGTGCAGAGATTTAAAAAAGGTGGGAGTTGAGAGTCAGAGCTGAGATTTATAAAGAGCGGGGGCTGAGAATTAGAGCAGAGATTTATAGAGAGCGGGAGCTGAGAGGTGGAGCTGAGATTTATAGAGAGCAGGAGCTGAGAGACAGACTGAAGATTTATAAAGAGCGGGAGCTGAGAGTCAGAGTTGAAATTTATAAAGAGCGGGAGCTAAGAGTCAGAACGGAGACTTATAAAGAGCAGGAGCTGAGAGTCATAGAGGAGATTTAAAAAGCGCGGGAACTGACAGTCAGAGTGGAGATTTATAAAGAGCAGGAGCAAAGATTTAAAAAGAGCGGGAGCAGAGTCAGGCCGGAGATTTTAAAAGAGCGCGAGCTGAGTCAGAGCAGAGATTTAAAAAGAGGGGAGCTGAAAGTCAGAGCAGAGATTTATAGAGAATGGGGGCTGAGAGTTAGAGCGGTGATTTAAAAAGAGAGGAAGCTGAACGTCAGAGCAGAGATTTATAAAGAGCAGGGGATGAGAGTAAGACTGGAGGTTTATAAAGAGTGGGAGCTGAGAGTCAGAGTGGAGATATAAAAGGAAGGGAAGCTGGGAGTCAGGGCAGAGATTTATAAAGAGCAGGAGCTGAGATTCAGGGCAGAGATTTATAAAGAGCAGGAGCTGAGAGTCAGTGAGGAGAATTATACAAAGGGGGAGTTGTGAATCAGAGTGAGGATTTAAAAAGAGCAGGATCTGACAGTCAGAGTGGAGATTTATAAAGAGCAGGAGCGAAGATTTAAAAAGAGCGGGAGCTGAGTCAGAGCGGAGATTTTAAAGGAGCGGGAGCTGAGAGTCAGAGAGGAGACTTAAACAGAGCAAGAGCTGAGAGCCAGAGCAGAGATTTAAAAAGAGGGGAGCTAAAAGTCAGTGCAGAGATTTATAAAGAATGGGAGCATAGAGTCAGAGCGGAGATTTATAGACATCGGGAGCTGAGAGCCAGACCAGACATTTATAGAGAGTGGGAACTGAGAGTCAGAGTGGAGATTTATAGAGGGCGAGAGCTGAGAGTGAGTGCAGAGATTTAAAAAAGGCGGGGGCTGTGAGTCCGAGCTGAGATTTATAAAGAGTGGGAGCTGAGAGTTAGAGCAGAGATTTCAAGAGAGCAGGAGCTGAGAGGCAGAGCGGAGATTTATAAAAAGCGGGAACTGAGAGTCAGAGCAGAGATTTAAAAAGCGCGGGAGCTGAGAGTCAGATCAGAGATTTAAAGAGAGCAGGAGCTGACACTCAGAGCGGAGATTTAAAAAGTGGGGAGCTGAGGGACAATGCGGAGATATATAAAGAGGGGGAGCTGAGAGTCAGAGCAGAGATTTATACAGAGTGGGAGCTGTGAGTCAGAGCGGAGTTTAATAGATAGCGGGAGCTGGAAGTCAGGGCAGAGATTTAAAAAGAGTGGGAGCTGAGAGTTAGAGCAGAGATTTCTAGGGAACGGGAGCTGAGAGGCAGAGCGGAGATTGATAAAGAGCGGGAGCTGAGAGTCAGGGCAGAGATTTAAAAAAGGCGGGAGTTGAAAGTCAGAGCCGAGATTTATAAAGAGCGGGGGCTGAGAATTAGAGCAGAGATTGATAGAGAGCGGGAGCTGAGAGGCAGAGCTGAGATTTATAGAGAGCAGGAGCTGAGAGACAGACTGGAGATTTATAAAGAGCGGGAGCTGAGAGTCAGAGCAGAGATTTAAACGGAGCGGGATCTGACAATCAGAGCGGAGACTTATAAAGATCAGGAGCTGAGAGTCAGAGTGGAAATTTATAAAGAGCGGGAGCTAAGAATCAGAACGGAGACTTATAAAGAGCAGGTGCTGAAAGTCATAGCGCAGATTTAAAAAGAGGAGGATCTAGAGTCAGAGCGGAGATTTATAAAGAGCGGGAGCTGAGAGCCAGGGCAGACATTTATAGAGAGTGGGAACTGAGAGTCAGAGTGGAGATTTATAGAGGGTGAGAGCTGAGAGTCAGTGCAGAGATGTAAAAAAGGCGGGGGCTGTGAGTCAGAGCCGAGATTTATAAAGAGTGGGAGTTGAGAGTTAGAGCAGAGATTTCTAGAGAGCGGGAGCTGAGAGGCAGAGTGGAGATTTATAGAGAGCAGGAGCTGAGAGTCAGAGTGGAAATTTATAAAGAGCGGGAGCTAAGAGTCAGAACGGAGACTTATAAAGAGCAGGTGCTGAAAGTCATAGCGGAGATTTATTAAGTGTTGGAGCTGAGAGTCAGAGCGAAGATTTAAAAAGAGCGGGAGCTGAGAGTCAGAGCAGAGGTTTTAAAGGAGTGGGAGCTGAAAGTCAGTGCAGAGATTTATAATGAGCAGGAGCTGAGAGTCAGAGTGGAAATTTATAAACAGCGGGAGCTGAGAGTCAGAGCAGAGACTTATAAAGAGCAGGAGCTGAGAGTAATAGAGGAGATTTAAAAAGCGCGGGATCTGACAGTCAGAGTGGAGATTTATAAAGAGCAGGAGCGAAGATTTAAAAAGAGCAGGAGCAGAGAGTCAGGCCAGAGATTTTAAAAGAGCGTGAGCTGAGTCAGAGCGGAGATTTTAAAGGTTCAGGTGCTGAGAGTCAGAGAGGAGACTTAAAAAGAACGAGAGCTGAGAGTCAGAGCGGAGATTTAAAAAGAGGGGAGCTGAAAGTCAGTGCAGAGATTTATAGAGATCGGGAGCTGAGAGTTAGAGCGGTGATTTAAAAAGAGAGGAAGCTGAACGTCAGAGCGGAGATTTATAAAGAGCGGGGGATGAGAGTAAGACTGGAGGTTTATAAAGAGTGGGAGATGAGAGTCAGAGTGGAGATATAAAAGTAACGGAAGCTGGGAGTCAGGGCAGAGATTTATAAAGAGCGGGAGCTGAGAGTCAGTGCAGAGATTTAAAAAGAGCGGGAGCTGAGAATCAGAGTGGAGATTTAAAAAGTGCAGGAGCTGAGAGTCATAGCGTAGATTTAAAAAGAGCGGGATCTGAGTGTCAGAGCAGAAATTTAAAATGTGCGGGAACTGAGAGTCAGAGCGGAGATTTATAGACATCGGGAGCTGAGAGCCAGACCAGACATTTATAGAGAGTGGGAGCTGAGAGGCAGAGCGGAGATTTATAAAAAGCGGGAACTGAGAGTCAGCGCAGAGATTTAAAAAGCGCGGGAGCTGAGAGTCAGATCAGAGATTTAGAGAGAGCAGGAGCTGAGACTCAGAGTGGAGATTTAAAAAGAGGGGAGCTGAGGGACAATGTGGAGATATATAAAGAGGGGGAGCTGAGAGTCAGAGCAGAGGTTTATACAGAGTGGGAGCTGTGAGTCAGAGCGGAGTTTAATAGAGAGCGGGAGCTGGAAGTCAGGGCAGAGATTTAAAAAGAGTGGGAGCTGAGAGTTAGAGCAGAGATTTCTAGGGAACGGGAGCTGAGAGTCAGAGCGGAGATTGATAAAGAGCGGGAGCTGAGACTCAGAGCAGAGAATTATAGACAATGGGAGCTGAGAGTCAGGGCAGAGATTTAAAAAATGCGGGAGTTGAGAGTCAGAGCCGAGATTTATAAAGAGCGGGGGCTGAGAATTAGAGCAGATACTTATAGAGAGCGGGAGCTGAGAGGCAGAGCTGAGATTTATAGAGAGCAGGAGCTGAGAGACAGAGCAGAGATTTTAAAGGAGCGGGATCTGACAATCAGAGCGGAGACTTATAAAGATCAGGAGCTGAGAGTCAGAGTGGAAATTTATAAAGAGCAGGAGCTGAGAGTCAGAGTGGAAATTTATAAAGAGCAGGAGCTAAGAATCAGAACGGAGACTTATAAAGAGCACGTGCTGAGAGTCATAGCGGAGATTTAAAAAGAGCAGGATCTAGAGTCAGAGCGGAGATTTATAAAGAGCGGGAGCTGAGAGTCAGGGCAGAGATTTCTAAAGAGCAGGAGCTCAGAGTCAGAGCAGAGATTTTTAGACATCGGGAACTGAGAGACAGACCAGACATTTATAGAGAGTGGGAGCTGAGAGTCAGAGTGGAGATTTATAGAGGGCGAGAGCTGAGAGTCAGTGCAGAGATGTAAAAAAGGCGGGGGCTGTGAGTCCAAGCCGAGATTTATAAAGAGTGGGAGCTGAGAGTTAGAGCAGAGATTTCTAGAGAGCAGGAGCTGAGAGGCAGAGTGGAGATTTATAAAAAGCGGGAACTGAGAGTCAGCGCAGAGATTTAAAAAGTGCGGGAACTGAGAGTCAGAGCAGAGATTTAAACAGAGCAGGAGCTGGGACTCAGAGCGGAGATTTAAAAATAGGGGAGCTGAGGGACAATGCGGAGATATATAAAGAGGGGGAGCTGAGAGTCAGAACAGAGAATTATACAGAGTGGGAGCTGTGAGTCAGAGCGGAGTTTAATAGAGAGCGGGAGCTGGAAGTCAGGGCAGAGATTTAAAAAGAGTGGGAGCTGAGAGTTAGAGCGGAGATTTATAAAGAGCGGGAGCTGAGAGTCAGAGCAGAGAATTAGAGAGAGCGGGAGCTGAGAGTCAGACCAGAGATTTATAGACAGTGGGACCTGAGAGTCAGGGCAGAGATTTAAAAAATGCGGGAGGTGAGAGTCAGAACCGAGATTTATAATGAGCGGGGGCTGAGAATTAGAGCAGAGATTGAGAGAGAGCAGGAGCTGAGAGACAGACTGGAGATTTATAAAGATCAGGAGCTGAGAGTCAGAGTGGAAATTTATAAAGAGCGGGAGCTAAGAGTCAGAATGGAGATTTATAAAGAGCAGGTGCTGAAAGTCATAGCGGAAATTTAAAAAGAGCGGGATCTAGAGTCAGAGTGGAGATTTATAAAGAGCGGGAGCTGAGAGCCAGGGCAGAGATTAAGAGAGAGAGCGAGCTGAGAGTCAGCACGGAGATTTATAGACATCGGGAACTGAGAGACAGACCAGACATTTATAGAGAGTGGGAACTGAGAGTCAGAGTGGAGATTTATAGAGGGCGAGAGCTGAGAGTCAGTGCAGAGATGTAAAAAAGGCGGGGGCTGTGAGTCAGAGCCGAGATTTATAAGGAGTGGGAGCTGAGAGTTAGAGCAGAGATTTCTAGAGAGCGGGAGCTGAGAGACAGAGAGGAGATTTATAAAAAGCGGGAACTGAGAGTCAGCGCAGAGATTTAAAAGGAGCGGGATCTGACAATCAGAGCAGAGACTTATAAAGAGCAGGAGCTGAGAGTCAGAGTGGTAATTTATAACGAGCGGGAGCTAAGAGTCAGAACGGAGACTTATAAAGAGCAAGTGCTGAAAGTCATAGTGGAGATTTCAAAAGAGTGGGATCTAGAGTCAGAGCGGAGATTTATAAAGAGCTGGAGCTGAGAGTCAGAGCGAAGATTTAAAAAGAGCGCGAGCTGAGAGTCAGAGCGTAGGGTTTAAAGGAGTGGGAGCTGAGAGTCAGTGCAGAGATTTATAAAGAGCAGGAGCTGAGAGTCAGAGTGGAAATTTATAAACAGCGGGAGCTGAGAGTCAGAGCAGAGACTTATAAAGAGCAGGAGCTGAGAGTAATAGAGGAGATTTAAAAAGCGCGGGATCTGACAGTCAGAGTGGAGATTTATAAAGAGCAAGAGCGAAGATTTAAAAAGAGCAGGAGCAGAGAGTCAGGCCGGAGATTTGAAAAGAGCTGGATCTGAGAGTCAGAGCAGAAATTTAAAACCCGCGGGAACTGAGAGTCAGAGTGGAGATTTATAAAGAGCGGGAGCTGAGAGTCAGGGCCGAGATTTAGAGAGAGGGCAAGCTGAGATTCAGAGCGGAGATTTATAGAGAGTGGGAGCTGAGAGTCAGAGTGGAGATTTATAGAGAGCGAGAGATGAGAGTCATTGCAGAGATTTAAAAAAGGCGGGAGCTGTGAGACAGAGCCGAGATGTATAAAGAGTGGGAGCTGAGAGTTAGAGCAGAGATTTCTAGAGAGCCACAGCCGAGAGGCAGAGTGGAGATTTATAGAGAGCAGGAGCTGAGAGACAGTGCGGAGATTTAAAAATAGCGGGACCTGAGAGTCAGCGCAGAGATTTAAAAAGCGCAGGAGCTGAGAGTCAGCGCAGAGATTTAAAAAGCGCAGGAGATGAGAGTCAGAGCAGAGATTTAAAGAGAGCAGGAGCTGAGAGTCAGAGCGGACATTTAAAAAGAGGGGAGCTTAGGGACAGTGCGGAGATACATAAAGAGGGGGAGCTGAAAGTCAGAGCAGAGATTTAAAAAGCACAGAAGCTGGGAGTCAGGGCAGAGATTTGTAAAGAGCGGGATCTGAGATGCAGGACAGAGATTTATAAAGAGCGGGAGCTGAGAGACAGTGCAGAGATTTAAAAAGAGCGGGAGGTGGGAGACAGGGCAGAGATTTATAAAGATCGGGAGCTGAGAGGAAGGGCAGAGACTTATAGAGAGCGGGAGCTAAGAGTCAGTGCGGAGATTTATAAAGAGGGTGAGCTGAGAATCAGAGCGGGGATTTAAAAAGAGCGCTGGCTGAATCAGGGCAGAGATTTATAGAGAGCGGGAGCTGTGAGTCAGAGCGGTGTTTAATAGAGAGCAGGAGCTGGGAGTCAGGACAGAGATTTAAAAAGAGTGGGAGCTGAGAGTCAGAGTGGAGATTTAAAAAGAGCGGGAGCTGAGAGTCAGAGTGGAGATTTAAAAAGAGTGGGAGCTGAGAGTCAGAGTGGAGATTTAAAAAGAGCAGGAGCTGAGAGTCAGAGTGGAGTTTAACAAGTGTGGGAGCTGAGAGTCAGAGCAGAAATTCAAAACGAGCGGGAGCTCAGAGTCAGAGTGGAGATTTAAAAAGAGCAGGAGCTGAGAGTCAGAGTGGAGTTTAACAAGTGTGGGAGCTGAGAGTCAGAGCAGAAATTCAAAACGAGCGGGAGCTCAGAGTCAGAGTGGAGATATAAAAAGAGCCGGAGCTGAGACTCAGAGCGGAGAATTATGTAGCGCGGGAGCTGAGAGTCAGGGCAGAGATTCATAGACCGTGGGAGCTGAGAGACAGAGTGGAGATTTATAAAGAGCAGGAAATGTATGTCAGACTGCAGATTTATAAAGAGCGGGATTTGAGAGTCAGTGCGGAGATATAAAAAGAGCAGGAGCTGAGAATCAGAGCAGAGATTAAAAAAAACGGGATCTGGGAGTCAGGGCAGAGATTTATAAAGAGCGGGAGCTGAGTGTCAGAGTGCAGATTTAAAAAGAACGGGAGCTGAATGTCGGAGCGGAGATCTATAAAGAACAGGGGATGAGAGTAAGACTGGAGATTTATAAAGAGTGGGAGCTGAGAGTCAGAGTGGAGATATCAAAGGAACGGAAGCTGGGAGTCAGGGCAGAGATTTATAAAGAGCAGGAGTTGAGAGTTAGGGCAGAGATTTATAAAGAGCAGGAGCTGAGAGTCAGTGAGGAGAATTATAACAAGGGGGAGCTGAGAATCAGAGTGGGGTTTAAAAAGAGTGGGAGCTGAGAGTCAGAGCAGAGTTTTATAAAGATTGGGAGGTGAGATTCAGGACAGAGATTTAGAAAGAGGGGGAGCTGAGAGTCACAGCAGAGATTTAAAAAGAGCCACAGCTGAAAGTCAGAGCGTGGATTTCAAAAGAGCGGGAGCTGAGAGTCAGTGCGGAATTTTAAAAAGAGCAGGAGCAGAGAGTCAGTGTGGAGATTTAAAAGGAGCGGGAGCAGAGATTCAGAATGGAGATTTAAAAGGAGAGGGAGCTGTGTGTCTGACCACAGATTTATAAAGAGCGGGAGCTGTGAACCAGGGAGGAGATTTATAAAGGGAGGGAGCTGAGAATCAGAGCGGAGATTTGAAAAGAGTGGGAGCTGAGATTCAGAGCAGAGATTTATAAAGAGCGGGGGCTGAGAGTCAGGGCAAAGACTTATAGAGAGCGGCGGATGAGAGTCAGTGTGGAGAATTATAAAGAGGGTAAGCTGAGAATCAGAGCGGCGATTTAAAAAGAGCGCTGGCTGAGTGTCAGACCGGAGATTTATAAAGAGCGGGAGCTCGGAGTCAGGGCCGAGATTTAAAAAGAGCGGGATGGGAGACAGAGCCGCGAGTTATGAAGAGCAGGAGCTGAGAATCAGTGTGGAGATTTATAAAGAGGGGGAGCTGAGAATCAGAGCAGGGATTTAAAAAGAGTGGGAGCTGAGAGTAAAACCAGAGATTTGTAAAGAGCGGGAGCTGTGAGTCAGGGCAGATATTTATAAAGAGGTTGAGGTGAGAATCAGAGTGGGGACTTAAAAAGAGCGGGAGCTGAGAGTCAGAGCGAAGGTTTATAAAGAGCGGGAGCTGAAAGTCAGAGCGGAGAATTATGAAGCGTGGGAGCTGAGAGTCAGAGCGGAGATTAAAAGACAGCGGGAGTTGAGTGTCAGAGTGGAGATTTATAAAGAGCGGGAGCTGAAAATCAGAGTGGGGATTTAAAAAGAGCGGGTACTGAGACTTAGAGCGGTGAATTATGAAGCGTGGGAACTGAGAGTCAGAGCAGCGATTTAAAAGGAGCGGGATGTGGGTGACAGGGCAGAGATTTATAAAGATTGGGAGCTGAGAGTCAGGGCAGAGATTTATAAAGATTGGGAGCTGAGAGTCAGGGCAGAGATTTATAAAGATTGGGAGCTGAGAGTCAGGGCAGAGATTTATAGAGAGCGGGAGCTGAGAGTCAGGGCAGAGATTTATAAAGAGCGGGAGCTGAGAGTCAGGGCAGAGATTTATAGAGAGCGGGAGCTGAGAGTCAGGGCAGAGATTTATAAAGATTGGGAGCTGAGAGTCAGGGCAGAGATTTATAAAGATTGGGAGCTGAGAGTCAGGGCAGAGATTTATAGAGAGCGGGAGCTGTGAGCCAGTGCGGAGTTTAATAGAGTGCGGGAGCTGTGAGTCAGTGCAGAGATTTAAAAAAGGTGGGGGCTGTAAGTCAGAGCCGAGATTTCTAGAGAGCGGGAGCTGAGAGTCAGTGCGGAGATTTATAAAGATTGGGAGCTGAGAGTCAGGGCAGAGACTTATAGAGAGCGGGAGCTGAGAGTCAGGGCAGAGATTTATAGAGAGCGGGAGCTGTGAGCCAGCGCGGAGTTTAATAGAGTGCGGGAGCTGTGAGTCAGGGCAGAGATTTAAAAAGTGCGGAAGTTGAGAGTCAGAGCGTATATTTAAAAAGAGCAGGATCTGAGAGTCAGAGCAGAAATTTAAAATGAGCGGGATCTCAGAGTCTGAGTGGGGATTTAAAAAGAGCTGGAGCTGAGACTCAGAGCTCAGAATTATGTAGCGCGGGAGCTGAGAGAAGAGTGGAGATTTATAGAAAGCGAGAGCTTAGGGAGCTTAGGGCAAAGATTTAAAAAAGGTGGGGGCTGTAAGTCAGAGCCGAGATTTATAAAGAGCGGGAGCTGAGAGTGAGAGCAGAGATTTCTAGAGAGCGGGAGCTGAGAGGCAGAGCGGAGATTTATAGAGAGCAGGACTGAGAGTCAGAGGTGATATTTAAAAAGAACAGGAGCTGGGAGTCAGGACAGAGATTTATAAAGAGCGGGAGCTGAGATTCAGGGCAGAAATTTTTAAAGAGCGGGAGCTGAGAGACAGAGCAGAGATTGATAAAGATCGGGAGGTGAGAGTCAGGGCAAAGACTTATAGAGAGCAGGAGCTGAGAGTCAGTGCAGAGAATTATAAAGAGGGTAAGCTGAGAATCAGAGCGGGGATTTAAAAAGTGCATTGGCTGAGAGTCAGAACAAAGATTTATAAAGAGCAGGAGCTGTGAGTCAGGGCAGAGATTTATAAAGATGGGGTGCTGGGAATCAGAGCGGAGATCTAAAAAGAGCAGGAGCTGTGAGTCAGGGAGGAGATTTATAATGGGAGGGAGCTGAGAAACAGAGTGTGGATTTACAAAGAGCGTGAGCTGAGGGTCAGTGCAGAGACTTTTCAAGAGCGAGAGATGAGAGACAGGGTAGAGATTTTTCAAGAGCGGGATGGGAGTCAGAACCGAGAGTTATGAAGAGTGGGAGCTGAGAATCAGTGTGGAGATTTATAAAGAGTGGGAGCTGAGAATCAGAGCAGGGATTTAAAAAGAGCGTGACTGAGAGTCAAACTAGAGATTTGTAAAGAGTGGGAGCTGAAAGTCAGAGCATAGATTTAAAAAGACAGGATCTGAGAGTCAGAGCAGAAATTTAAAATGAGTGGGATCTCAGAGTCAGAGTGGGGATTTAAAAAGAGCTGGAGCTGAGACTCAGAGCTGAGAATTATGTAACGCGGGAGCTGAGAGACGAGCGGAGATTTAAAAAGACCGGGCGCTGAGAGTCAGAGTGGAGATTTATAGAGAGCGAGAGCTGAGAGTCAGTGCAGAGATTTAATAAAGGTGGGGGCTGTAAGTCAGAGCCGAGATTTATAAAGAGCGGGAGCTGAGAGATAGAGAAGAGATTTCTAGAGAGTGGGAGCTGAGAGGCAGAGCAGAGATTTATAGAGAGCAGGAGCTGAGAGGCAGAGTGGAGATTCATAAAGAGCGGGAGCTGAGAGTCAGGGCAAAGACTTAAGAGAGCGGGAGCTGAGAATTGTGCAGAGAATTATAAAGAGGGTAAGCTGAGAATCAGAGCGAGGATTTAAAAAGAGCACTGGCTGAGAGTAAGGGCCGCGATTTATAGAGAGCGGGAGCTGTGCACCAGAGTGGAGTTTAATAGAATGTGTGAGCTGTGAGTCAGGGCAGAGATTCAAAAAGAGCGGGAGCTGAAAGTCAGAGCATAGATTTAAAAAGAGCAGGATCTGAGAGTCAGAGCAGAAATTTAAAATGAGCGGGATCTCAGAGTCAGAGTGGGGATTTAAAAAGAGCTGGAGCTGAGACTCAGAGCTGAGAATTATGTAACGCGGGAGCTGAGAGAAGAGCGGAGATTCAAAAAGAGTGGGAGCTGAACGTCAGAGTGGAGATTTATAGAGAGCGAGAGCTGAGAGTCAGTGCAGAGATTTAAAAAAGGTGGGGCTGTAAGTCAGAGACGAGATTTATAAAGAGCGGGGGCTGAGAGTTAGAGCAGAGATTTCTAGAGAGCGGGAGCTGAGAGGCAGACCGGAGATTTATAGAGAGCAGGAGCTGAGAGACAGAACGGAGATTTATAAAGATCGGGAGCTGAGAGTCAGAGCAGAGATTTAAAAAGAACGGGAGCTGGGAGTCAGGGCAGAGATTTATAAAGATCGGGAGGTGAGAGTCAGGGCAAAGACTTAAGAGAGCGGGAGCTGAGAATTGTGCAGAGAATTATAAAGAGGGTAAGCTGAGAATCAGAGCGGGGATTTAAAAAGAGCGCTGGCTGAGAGTAAGGGCCGAGATTTATAGAGAGCAGGAGCTGTGCACCAGAGAGGAGTTTAATAGAGTGTGGGAGCTGTGAGTCAGGGCAGAGATTCAAAAAGAGCGGGAGCTGAAATTCAGAGCATAGATTTAAAAAGAGCGGGAGCTGGGAGTCAGGGCAGAGATTGAAAAAGAGCTGGAGCTGAGAGTCAGAGCAGAGATTTAAAAAGAGCGGGAGCTGAAAGACAGAGCGTAGATTTAAAAAGAGCGGGAACTGAGAGTCAAAGCAGAGATTTATAAAGAGTGGGACGTGAGATTCAGGGCAGAGATTTAGAAAGAGTGGGAGCTGAGAGTCAGAGCAGAGATTTAAAAAGAGCGGGAGCTGAAAGTCAGAGCGTGGATTTCAAAAGAGCAGGAGCTGAGAGTCAGAGCGGAGATTAAAAAAGAGCGGGAGCTGAAAATCAGAGTGGAGATTTATAAAGAGCGGGTGCTGAGACTCAGAACGGAGAATTATGAAGCGTGGGAGCTGAGAGTCAGAGCGGAGATTTAAAGACAGCGGGAGCTTAGTGTCAGTTCAGAGATTTATAAAGAGCGGGAGCTGAGAGTCAGAGCGGAGATTTATAGAGAGCGGGAGCTGAGAGTCAGAGTGGAGATTTAAAAAGAGGGGAGCATAAAGTCAGTGCAGAGATTTATAGAGAATGGGAGCTGCGGTGATTTAAAAAGAGAGGAAGCTGAACCTCAGAGCAGCGATCTATAAAGTGCAGGGGATGAGAGTAAGACTGGAGGTTTATAAAGAGTGGGAGCTGAGAGTCAGAGCAGAGATTTAAAAAGAGCCGCAGCTGAAAGTCAGAGCGTGGATTTCAAAAGAGCGGGAGCTGAGTGTCAGTGCGGAGTTTTAAAAAGAGCGGGATAGAGAATCAGAGTGGAGATTTAAAAAGTGCGGGAGCAGAGAGTCAGAATGGAGATTTAAAAAGAGTGGGAGCTGAGAGTCAGAGCCGAGATTTATGAAGAGCGGGAGCTGTGAATCAGGGATGAGATTTATAAAGGGGGGGGAGCTGAGAATCAGAGTGGGGATTTGAAAAGAGTGGGAGCTAAGAGTCAGAGCAGAGATTTATAAAGAGCGGGGGCTGAGAGTCAGGACAAAGACTTATAGATAGCGGGAGAAGAGAGTCAATGCGGAGAATTATAAAGAGGGTAAGCTGAGAATCAGAGCCGTGATTTAAAAAGAGCGCTGGCTGAGTGTCAGACCGGAGATTTATAAAGAGCGGGAGCTCGGAGTCCGAGCAGAGATTTAAAAAGTGCGGGATGGGAGTCAGAGCCGTGAGTTATGAAGAGCAGGAGCTGAGAATCAGGGTGGAGATTTATAAAGAGGGGGAGCTGAGAATCAGAGCAGGGATTTAAAAAGAGTGGGAGCTGAGAGTAAAACCAGAGATTTGTAAAGAGCGGGAGCTGTGAGTCAGGGCAGAGATTTATAAAGAGGTTGAGGTGAGAATCAGAGTGGGGACTTAAAAAGAGTGGGAGCTGAGAGTCAGAGCGAAGGTTTATAAAGAGCGGGAGCTGAAAGTCAGAGTGTAGATTTAAAAAGAGCGGGAGCTGAAAGTCAGAGCGGAGAATTATGAAGCGTGGGAGCTGAGAGTCAGAGCGGAGATTAAAAGACAGCAGGAGTTGAGTGTCAGAGTGGAGATTTATAAAGAGCGGGAGCTGAAAATCAGAGTGGGGATTTAAAAAGAGCGGGTACTGAGACTTAGAGCGGAGAATTATGAAGCGTGGGAACTGAGAGTCAGAGCAGCGATTTAAAAGGAGCGGGATGTGGGTGACAGGGCAGAGATTTATAAAGATTGGGAGCTGAGAGTCAGGGCAGAGACTTATAGAGAGCGGGAGCTGAGAGTCAGTGCGGAGATTTATAAAGATTGGGAGCTGAGAGTCAGGGCAGAGACTTATAGAGAGCGGGAGCTGAGAGTCAGGGCAGAGATTTATAGAGAGCGGGAGCTGTGAGCCAGTGCGGAGTTTAATAGAGTGCGGGAGCTGAGTCAGGGCAGAGATTTAAAAAGTGCGGAAGTTGAGAGTCAGAGCGTATATTTAAAAAGAGCAGGATCTGAGAGTCGGAGCAGAAATTTAAAATGAGCGGGATCTCAGAGTCTGAGTGGGGATTTAAAAAGAGCTGGAGCTGAGACTCAGAGCTCAGAATTATGTAGTGCGGGAGCTGAGAGAAGAGTGGAGATTTATAGAAAGCGAGAGCTTAGAGTCAGTGCAGAGATTTAAAAAAGGTGGTGGCTGTAAGTCAGAGCCGAGATTTATAAAGAGCGGGAACTGAGAGATAGAGAAGAGATTTCTAGAGAGCGGGAGCTGAGAGGCAGAGCGGAGATTTATAGAGAGCAGCACTGAGAGTCAGAGGTGATATTTAAAAAGAACAGGAGCTGGGAGTCAGGACAGAGATTTATAAAGAGCGGGAGCTGAGATTCAAGGCAGAAATTTTTAAAGAGCGGGAGCTGAGAGACAGAGCAGAGATTGATAAAGATCGGGAGGTGAGAGTCAGGGCAAAGACTTATAGAGAGCAGGAGCTGAGAGTCAGTGCAGAGAATTATAAAGAGGGTAAGCTGAGAATCAGAGCGGGGATTTAAAAAGTGCATTGGCTGAGATTCAGAACAAAGATTTATAAAGAGCAGGAGCTGTGAGTCAGGGCAGAGATTTATAAAGAGGGGGTGCTGGGAATCAGAGCGGAGATCTAAAAAGAGCAGGAGCTGTGAGTCAGGGAGGAGATTTATAATGGGAGGGAGCTGAGAAACAAAGTGTGGATTTACAAAGAGCGTGAGCTGAGGGTCAGTGCAGAGACTTTTCAAGAGCGAGAGATGAGAGACAGGGTAGAGATTTTTCAAGAGCGGGATGGGAGTCAGAACCGAGAGTTATGAAGAGTGGGAGCTGAGAATCAGTGTGGAGATTTATAAAGAGTGGGAGCTGAGAATCAGAGCAGGGATTTAAAAAGAGCGGGAGCTGAGAGTAAAACCAGAGATTTGTAAAGAGCGGGAGCTGTGAGTCAGGGCAGATATTTATAAAGAGGTTGAGGTGAGAATCAGAGTGGGGACTTAAAAAGAGTGGGAGCCGAGAGTCAGAGCGAAGATTTATAAAGAGCGGGAGCTGAGAGTCAGAGCAGAGATATATAAAGAGTGGGAGCTGAAAGTCAGAGCGTAGATTTAAAAAGAGCAGGAGCTGAAAATCAGAGCGGAGATTTAAAAAGAGCGGGTGCTGAGACTCAGAGTGGAGAATTATGAAGCGTGGGAGCTGAGAGTCAGAGCGGAGATTAAAAGGCAGTGGGAGCTGAGTGTCAGAGCAGAGATCTATAAAGAGCAGGGGATGAGAGTTAAGACTGGAGGTTTATAAAGAGTGGGAGCTGAGAGTCAGAGTGGAGATATAAAAGGAATGGAAGCTGGGAGTCAGGGCAGAGATTTATAAAGGGCAGGAGCTGAGAGTCAGAGCAGAGATTTATAAAGAGCGGGGGCTGAGAGTCAGGGCAAAGACTTATAGAAAGCGGGGGATGAGAGTCAGTGCGGAGGATTATTAAGAGGGTAAGCTGAGAATCAGAGCGGTGATTTAAAAAGAGCGCTGGCTGAGTGTCAGACCGGAGATTTATAAAGAGCGGGAGCTCGGAGTCAGGGCAGAGATTTAAAAAGAGCGGGATGGGAGTCAGAGCCGCAAGTTATGAAGAGCAGGAGCTGAGAATCAGTGTGGAGATTTATAAAGAGGGGGAGCTGAGAATCAGAGCAGGGATTTAAAAAGAGCGCGAGCTGAGAGTAAAACCAGAGATTTGTAAAGAGCGGGAGCTGTGAGTCAGGGCAGATATTTATAAAGAGGTTGAGGTGAGAATCAGAGTGGGGACTTAAAAAGAGTGGGAGCCGAGAGTCAGAGCGAAGATTTATAAAGAGCGGGAGCTGAGAGTCAGAGCAGAGATATATAAAGAGTGGGAGCTGAAAGTCAGAGCGTAGATTTAAAAAGAGCGGGTGCTGAGACTCAGAGTGGAGAATTATGAAGCATGGGAGCTGAGAGTCAGAGCGGAGATTAAAAGGCAGTGGGAGCTGAGTGTCAGAGCAGAGATCTATAAAGAGCAGGGGATGAGAGTTAAGACTGGAGGTTTATAAAGAGTGGCAGCTGAGAGTCAGAGTGGAGATATAAAAGGATCGGAAGCTGAGAGTCAGGGCAGAGATTTATAAAGAGCGGGAGCTGAGATTCAGGGCAGAGATTTATAAAGAGCAGGAGTTGAGAGTCAGTGAGGAAAATTATAAAAAGGGGGAGCTGAGAATCAGAGTGGGGTTTAAAAAGAGTGGGAGCTGAGAGTCAGAGCAGAGATTTATAGAGAGCGGGAGGTGAGATTCAGGACAGAGCTTTAGAAAGAGGGGGAGCTGAGAGTCAGAGCAGAGATTTAAAAGGAGCCATAGCTGAAAGTCAGAGTGTGGATTTCAAAAGAGCGGGAGCTGAGAGTCAGAATGGAGAATTATAAAGAGCGGGAGCTGTGAATCAGGGATGAGATTTATAAAGAGGGGGAGCTGAGAATCAGAGTGGGGATTTGAAAAGAGTGGGAGCTGAGATTCAGAGCAGAGATTTATAAAGAGCGGGGGCTGAGAGTCAGGGCAAAGACTTATAGAGAGCGGCGGATGAGAGTCAGTGCGGAGAATTATAAAGAGGGTAAGCTGAGAATCGGAGCGGCGATTTAAAAAGAGCGCTGGCTGAGTGTCAGACCGGAGATTTAAAAAGAGCGGGAGCTGTGAGTCAAAGCAGAGATTTATAAAGATTGGGAGGTGAGATTCAGGACAGAGATTTAGAAAGAGGGGTAGCTGAGATTCAGTGAGGAGAATTATAAAAAGGGGGAGCTGAGAATCAGAGTGGGGATTTAAAAAGAGTGGGAGCTGAGAGTCAGAGTAGAGATTTATAAAGAGCGGGAGTTGAGAGTCAGGGCAGAGATTAAAAAAGAACGGGAGCTGGGAGTCAGGGCAGAGATTTATAAAGAGCGGGCTTTGAGAGTCAGAGCGGAGATATAAAAGGTACAAGAGCTGAGAGTCAGAGCAGAGATTAAAAAAGCACGGGAGCTGGTAGTCAGGGCAGAGATTTATAAAGAGCAGGAGCTGAGATGCAGGGCAGAGATTTATAAAGAGCGGGAGCTGAGAGTCAGTGCAGAGATTTATAAAGAGGGGGAGCAGAGAGTCAGCAGAGATTTAAAAAGAACAGGAGCTGGGAGTGAGGGCAGAGATATATAAAGAGCAGGAGGTGAGATTCATGGCAGAGGTTTAAAAAGAGGGGGAGCTGAGAGTCAGAGCAGAGATTTAAAAAGAGCGGGAGCTGAGATGCAAGGCAGAGATTTATAAAGAGCGGGACCTGAGAGACAGTGCAGAGATTTATAAAGAGGGGGAGCTGAGAGACAGTGCAGAGATTTATTAAGAGCGGGAGATGAGATTCAGGGCAGAGATTTGGAAAGGGGTGAGCTGAGAGTCTGAGCAGAGATTTAAAAAGAGCGGGAGCTGAAAGCAGAGCATGGATGTCAAAAGAACGGGAGCTGAGAGTCAGAGTGGAGATTTAAAAAGAGCGGGCGATGAAAATCAGAGTGGAGATTTAAAAAGAGCGGGTGCTGAGACTCAGAACTGAGAACTATGAAGCGTGGGAGCTGAGAGTCAGAGCAGAGATTAAAAAAGAACGGGAGCTGGGAGTCAGGGCAGAGATTTATAAAGAGCAGGAGCTGAGATGCAGGGCAGAGATTTATAAAGAGCGGGAGCTGAGAGTCAGTGCCGAGATTTATAAAGAGGGGGAGCAGAGAGTCAGAGCAGAGATTTAAAAAGAACAGGAGCTGGGAGTGAGGGCAGAGATATATAAAGAGCAGGAGGTGAGATTCATGGCAGAGGTTTAAAAAGAGGGGGAGCTGAGAGTCAGAGCAGAGATTTAAAAAGAGCGGGAGCTGAGATGCAAGGCAGAGATTTATAAAGAGGGGGAGCTGAGAGACAGTGCAGAGATTTATTAAGAGCGGGAGATGAGATTCAGGGCAGAGATTTGGAAAGGGGTGAGCTGAGAGTCTGAGCAGAGATTTAAAAAGAGCGGGAGCTGAAAGTCAGAGCATGGATATCAAAAGAACGGGAGCTGAGAGTCAGAGTGGAGATTTAAAAAGAGCGGGCGATGAAAATCAGAGTGGAGATTTAAAAAGAGCGGGTGCTGAGACTCAGAACTGAGAATTATGAAGCGTGGGAGCTGAGAGTCAGAGCGGAGATTTAAAGACTGCGGGAGCTGGGTGTCAGAGTGGAGATTTATAAAGAGCGGGAACTGAAAGTCAGGGCAGATATTAATCGAGAGCGGGAGCTCAGAGTCAGAGCGGCGATTTATAGAGAGCGGGAGCTGAGAGTCAGAGTGGAGATTTAAAAAGAGGGGAGCTGAAAGTCAGTGCAGATTTTTATAGAGAATGGGAGCTGCGAGTTAGAGCGGCGATTTAAAAAGAGAGGAAGCTGAACGTCAGAGCGGAGATCTATAAAGAGCAGGGGATGAGAGTAAGAGTGGAGGTTTATAAAGAGTGGGAGCTGAGAGTCAGAGTGGAAATATAAAAGGAATGGAAGCTGGGAGTCAGGGCAGAGATTTATAAAGAGCGAGAGCTGAGATTCAGGGCAGAGATTTATAAAGCGCGGGAGCTGAGAGTCAGTGAGGAGAATTATAAAAAGGGGGAGCTGAGAATCAGAGTGGGGATTTAAAAAGAGTGGGAGCTGAGAGTCAGAGCAGAGATTTAAAAAGAACGGGAGCTGGGAGTCAGGGCAGAGATTTATAAAGAGCGGGAGGTGAGTTTCTGGGCAGAGATTTAGAAAGGGGGGAACTGAGAGTCAGAACAGAGATTTAAAAAGAGCGGGAGCTGGGAGATACGGCAGGGATTTATAAAGTTCGGGAGCTGAGAGTCAGGGCAAAGACTTATAGAGAGCGGGAGCTGAGAGTCAGTGTGGAGAATTATAAAGAGGGTAAGATGAGAATCACAGCGGGGATTTAAAAAGAGTGATGGCTGAGAGTCAGACCGGAGATTTATAAAGAGCGGGAGCTGTGAGTCAGGGCAGAGATTTTTAAAGAGGGGGAGTTGAGATTCAGGGCAGTGATTTCGAAAGAACGGGAGCTGGGTCTCAGGGCGGAGATTTATAAAGAGCGGGAGGTGAGATTCTGGGCTGAGATTTTTTAAAGAGGGGGAGCTGAGAATCAGAGCGGAGATTTTAAAAGAGCAGGTGCTGAGAGTCAGAGTGGAGATTTAAAAAGAGCGGGAGATGAGAGTTAAGGCGGAGAGTGAAAAAGAGTGCTAGCTGAGAGTCAGAACGAAGATTTAAAAAGAGCGGGAGCTGTGAGTCATGGAGGAGATTTATAATGGGAGGGAGCTGAGAAACAGAGTGTGGATTTAAAAAGAGCGGGAGCTGAGAGTCAGTGCAGAGATTTTTCAAGAGCGAGAGCTGAGAGTCAGTGCAGAGATTTTTCAAGAGCAGGAGCTGAGAGTCAGAGCAGAGATATATAAAGAACGGGAGCTGGGAGTCAGGGTGGAGAGCCAAAAAGAGCGGGAGCAGAGACTCAGAGCAGAGATTTAAAAAGAGCGGGAGCTGGGAGTCAGGGCAGAGATTTATAAAGATCGGGAGCTGAGAGTCGTGGAAGAGACTTATAGAGAGCGCGAGCTGAGAGTCAGTGCGGAGATTTATAAAGAGGGTGAGCTGAGAATCAGAGCAGGGATTTAAAAAGAGCGCTGGCTGAGAGTCAGGGCAGAGATTTATAGAGAGTGGGAGCTGAGAGTGGGAGTGGAGTTTAACAGAGAGCAGGAGCTGGGAGTCAGGGCAGAGATTTATAGAGCGTGGGAGCTGAGTGACAGAGTGGAGATTTATAAAGAGCAGGGAATGTATGTCAGACTGCAGATTTATAAAGAGCGGGATTTGAGAGTCAGTGCGGAGATATAAAAAGAGCAGGAGCTGAGAATCAGAGCAGAGATTAAAAAAGAATGGGAGTTGGGAGTCAGGGCAGAGATTTATAATGCGTGGGAGGTGAGAGTGAGGGCAGAGATTTAGAGAGAGCGAAGGTGTTATTCTGAGTGGAGTTTAATAGAGAGCGGGAACTGGGAGTCAGGGCAGAGATTGAAAAAGAGCTGGAGCTGAGAGTCAGGGCAGAGATTTAGAAAAAGGGGGAGCTGAAAGTCAGAGCAGTGATTTATAGAGAATGGGAGTTGAGAGTTAGAGTGGTGATTTAAAAAGAGAGGAAGCTGGACATCAGAGCGGAGATCTATAAAGAGCAGGGGATGAGAGTAAGAATAGAGGTTTATAAAGAGTGGGAGCTGAGAGTCAGAGTGGAGATATAAAAGGAAAGGAAGCTGGGAGTCAGGGCAGAGATTTATAAAGAGCAGGAGCTGAGATTCAGGGCAGAGATTTAAAAAGAGCGGGAGCTGAGAGTCAAAGCAGAGATTTATAAAGATTGGGAGGTGAGATTCAGGGCAGAGATTTATAAAGAGTGGGAGGTGAGATTCATGGCAGAGGTTTAGAAAGAGGGGGAGCTGAGAGTCAGAGCAGAAATTTAAAAAGAGCAGGAGCTGGGAGACAGGGCAGAGATTTATAAAGATCGGGAGCTGAGAGTCAGGGCGGAGACTTATAGAGAGCAGGAGCTGAGAGTCGGTGCAGAAATTTATAAAGTGGGTGAGCTGAGAATCAGAGCGGGGATTTAAAAAGAGCGCTGGCTGAGAGTCAGGGCAGAGCTTTATAGAACGTGGGAGCTGAGAGACAGAGTGGAGATTTATAAAGAGCAGGGAATGTATGTCAGACTGCAGATTTATAAAGAGCGGGATATGAGAATCAGTGCGGAGATATAAAAAGAGCAGGAGCTGAGAGTCAGAGCAGAGATTAAAAAAGAACGGGATCTGGGAGTCAGAGCAGAGATTTAGAAAGAGCGGGAGGTGAGATTCAGGGCAGAGCTTTAGAAAGAGGGGGAGCTGAGAGTCAAAGCAGAGATTTAAAAAGAACAAGAGCTGAAAGTCAGAGCGTGGATTTCAAAAGAACGGGAGCTGAGAGTCAGAGCGGAGATATAAAAAGAGCAGGAGATGAAAATCAGAGTGGAGATTTAAAAAGAGCGGGTGCTGAGACTCAGAACGGAGAATTATGAAGCGTGGGAGCTGAGAGACCGAGCAGAGATTTAAAGACAGCGTGAGCTGAGTGTCAGAGTGGAGATTTATAAAGAGCGGGAGCTGAAAGTCAGGGCAGAGATTTAGCCAGAGTGGGAGCTCAGAGTCAGAGCGGAGATTCATAGAGAGCGGGGGCTGAGAGTCAGAGCGGAGCTTTAAAAAGAGGGGAGCTGAAAGTCAGTGCAGATTTTTATAGAGAATGGGAGCTGCGAGTTAGAGTGGTGATTTAAAAAGAGAGGAAGCTGAACCTCAGAGCAGAGATCTATAAAGTGCAGGGGATGAGAGTAAGACTGGAGGTTTATAAAGAGTGGGAGCTGAGAATCAGTGAGGAGAATTATAAAAAGGGGGAGCAGAGAATCAGAGTGGGGATTTAAAAAGAGTGGGAGCTGAGAGTCAGAGCAGAGATTTATAAGGAGCGGGAGTTGAGAGTCAGGGCAGAGATTTAAAAAGAGCGGGAGCTGAGAGTCAGGGCAGAGATTTATAAAGATTGGGAGGTGAGATTCAGGACAGAGATTTAGAAAGAGGGGGAGCTGCAAGTCAGAGCAGAGATTTATAGAGAATGGGAGTTGAGAGTTAGAGTGGTGATTTAAAAAGAGAGGAAGCTGAACCTCAGAGCAGAGATCTACAAAGAGCAGGGGATGAGAGTAAGACTGGAGGTTTATAAAGAGTGGGAGCTGAGAGTCAGAGTGGAGATATAAAAGGAATGGAAGCTGGGAGTCAGGGCAGAGATTTATAAAGAGCAGGAGCTGAGATTCAGAACGAAGATTTAAAAAGTGCGGGAGCTGTGAGTCATGGAGGAGATTTATAATGGGAGGGAGCTGAGAAACAGAGTGTGGATTTAAAAAGAGCCGGAGCTGAGAGTCAGTGCAGAGATATATAAAGAACGGGAGCTGAGAGTCAGGGCGGAGAGTTAAAAAGAGCGGGAACAGAGAGTCAGAGCAGAGATTTAAAAAGAGCGGGAGCTGGGTGTCAGGGCAGAGATTTATAAAGATCGGGAGCTGAGAGTCATGGCAGAGACTTATAGAGAGCGCAAGCTGAGAGTCAGTGCGGAGATTTATAAAGAGGGTGAGCTGAGAATCAGAGCAGGGATTTAAAAAGAGCGCTGGCTGAGAGTCAGGGCAGAGATTTATAGAGAGTGGGAGCTGAGAGTGGGAGTGGAGTTTAACAGAGAGCAGGAGCTGGGAGTCAGGGCAGAGATTTATAGAGCGTGGGAGCTGAGCGACAGAGTGGAGATTTATAAAGAGCAGGGAATGTATGTCAGACTGCAGATTTATAAAGAGCGGGATTTGAGAGTCAGAGCAGGGATATAAAAAGAGCAGGAGCTGAGAGTCAGAGCAGAGATTAAAAAAGAACGGGATCTGGGAGTCAGAGCAGAGATTTATAAAGAGCGGGATCTGAGATGCAAGGCAGAGATTTATAAAGAGGGGGAGCTGAGTGTCAGAACAGAGATTTTAAAAGAACGGGAGTTGGGAGTCAGAGCGTGGATTTCTAAAGAACGGGAGCTGGGAGTCAGAGCGGAGATATAAAAAGAGCGGGAGATGAAAATCAGAGTGGAGATTTAAAAAGAGCGGGTGCTGAGACTCAGAACGGAGAATTATGAAGCGTGGGAGCTGAGAGACAGAGCAGAGATTTAAAGACAGCATGAGCTGAGTGTCAGAGTGGAGATTTATAAAGAGCGGGAGCTGAAAGTCAGGGCAGAGATTTAGCGAGAGCGGGAGCTCAGAGTCAGAGCAGAGATTCATAGAGAACGGGGGCTGAGAGTGAGAGCGGAGATTTAAAAAGAGCGGGAGCTGGCAGTCAGGTGAAAGATTTATAAAAATCGGGGACTAAGAGTCAGGGCGGAGACTTATAGAAAGCGGGAGCTGAGAGTCAGTGCGGAAATTTATAAAGTGGGTGAGCTGAGAATCAGAGCGGGGATTTAAAAAGAGCGCTGGCTGAGAGTCAGGGCAGAGATTTATAGAACGTGGGAGCTGAGAGACAGAGTGGAGATTTATAAAGAGCAGGGAATGTATGTCAGACTGCAGATTTATAAAGAGCGGGATATGAGAGTCAGTGCGGAGATATAAAAAGAGCAGGAGCTGAGAGTCAGAGCAGAGATTAAAAAAGAACGGGATCTGGGAGTCAGAGCAGAGATTTATAAAGAGCGGTAGCTGAGATGCAAGGCAGAGATTTATAAAGAGGGGGAGCTGAGTGTCAGAACAGAGATTTTAAAAGAACGGGAGTTGGGAGTCAGAGCGTGGATTTCAAAAGAACGGGAGCTGAGAGTCAGAGCGGAGATATAAAAAGAGCGGGAGATGAAAATCAGAGTGGAGATTTAAAAAGAGCGGGTGCTGAGATTCAGAACGGAGAATTATGAAGCGTGGGAGCTGAGAGACAGAGCAGAGATTTAAAGACAGCATGAGCTGAGTGTCAGAGTGGAGATTTATAAAGAGCGGGAGCTGAAAGTCAGGGCAGAGATTTAAAAAGAGCGGGAGCTGAAAATCAGAGCGGAGATTTAAAAAGAACGGGTGCTGAGACTCAGAGTGGAGAATTATGAAGCATGGGAGCTGAGAGTCTGAGCGGAGATTTAAAGACAGCGGGAGCTGAGTGTCAGAGTGGAGATTTATAAAGAGCGGGAGCTGAAAGTCAGGGCAGAGATTTAGCCAGAGTGGGAGCTCAGAGTCAGAGCAGAGATTTAAAAAGAGGAGAAGCTGAGAGTTAGAGCAAAGATTTAAAAAGAGCGGGAGCTGAAAGTCAGAGCGTGGATTTCAAAAGAGCGGGAGCTGACAATCAGAGTTGAGATTTAAAAAGAGCGGGTGCTGAGACTCAGAACGGAGAATTATGAAGCGTGGAAACTGAGAGTCAGAGCAGTGATTTAAAAAGAGCGGGATGTGGGAGACAGGGCAGAGATTTATAAAGAACGGGAGCTGAGAGTCAGGGTGGAGAGTTAAAAAGAGTGAGAGCAGAGAGTCAGAGCAGAGATTTAAAAAGAGCGGGAGCTGAAAGTCAGAGCATAGATTTAAAAAGAGTGGGATCTGAGAGTCAGAGTGGAGCTTAAAAAGTGCGGGAGTTGAGAGTCAGAGCGTATATTTAAAAAGAGCAGGATCTGAGAGTCAGAGCAGAAATTTAAAATGAGCGGGAGCTCCGAGTCAGACTGGGGATTTAAAAAGAGCTGAAGCTGAGATTCAGAGCGGAGAATTATGTAGCGCGGGAGCTGAGTGAAGAGAGGAGATTTAAAAAGAACGGGAGCTGAGAGACAGAATGGAGATTTATAGAGAGCGAGAGCTGAGAGTCAGTGCAGAGATTTAAAAAAGGTGGGGGCTGTGAGTCAGAGCCGAGATATATAAAGAGCGGGAGCTGAGAGGCAGAGCGGAGTTTAATAGAGAGCGGGAGCTGGGAGACAGAGTGGAGATTTATAGAGAGCAGGAGCTAAGAGGCAGAGCGGAGATTTATAAAGAGCGGGAGCTGAGAGTCAGAGCTGAGATTTAAAAAGAATGGGAGCTGGGAGTCAGGTCAGAGATTTATAAAGAGCGGGAGCTGAGATTCAGGGCAGAAATTTATAATGAGCGAGAGCTGAGAGACAGTGCAGAGATTTATAAAGAGGGTGAGCTGAGAGTCAGAGCAGAGATTTAAAAAGAACGGGAGCTGGGAGTCAGGGCAGAGATTTAAAAAGATCGGGAGGTGAGAGTCAGGGCAAAGACTTAAGAGAGCGGGAGCTGAGAATTGTGCAGAGAATTATAAAGAGGGTAAGCTGATAATCAGAGAGGGGATTTAAAAAGAGCGCTGGCTGAGAGTCAGACCAGAGATTTATAAAGATCGGGAGCTGAGAGTTAGGGCAAAGACTTAAGAGAGCGGGAGCTGAGAATTGTGCAGAGAATTATAAAGAGGGTTAGCTGAGAATCAGAGAGGGGATTTAAAAAGAGCGCTGGCTGAGAGTCAGACCAGAGATTTATAAAGAGCGGGAGCTGTGAGTCAGGGCAGAGATTTATAAAGAGAGGGAGCTGGGAATCAGAGTGTGGATTTAAAAAGAGCGGCAGCTGAGAGTCAGAGCAGAGATTAAAAAAGAATGGGAGCTGGGAGTCAGGGCAGAGATTTATAAAGAGCGGGAGCTGAGATGCAGGGCAGAGATTTATAAAGAGTGGGAGCTGAGAGTCAGAGCAGAGATTTAAAAAGAACGGAAGCTGGGAGTGAGGGCAAAGATTTATAAAGAGTGGGAGGTGAGATTCATGGCAGAGGTTTAGAAAGAGGGGGAGCTGAGAGTCAGAGCAGAGATTTAAAAAGAACGGGAGCTGGGAGTCAGGGCAGAGATTTATAAAGATCGGGAGCTGAGAGTCAGGGCGGAGACTTATAGAAAGCGGGAGCTGAGAGTCAGTGCGGAAATTTATAAAGTGGGTGAGCTGAGAATCAGAGCGGGGATTTAAAAAGAGCGCTGGCTGAGAGTCAGGGCAGAGATTTATAGAACGTGGGAGCTGAGAGACAGAGTGGAGATTTATAAAGAGCAGGGAATGTATGTCAGACTGCAGATTTATAAAGAGCGGGATATGAGAGTCAGTGCGGAGATATAAAAAGAGCAGGAGCTGAGAGTCAGAGCAGAGATTAAAAAAGAACGGGATCTGGGAGTCAGAGCAGAGATTTATAAAGAGCGGTAGCTGAGATGCAAGGCAGAGATTTATAAAGAGGGGGAGCTGAGTGTCAGAACAGAGATTTTAAAAGAACGGGAGTTGGGAGTCAGAGCAGAGATTTATAAAGAGCGGGAGGTGAGATTCAGGGCAGAGCTTTAGAAAGAGTGGGAGCTGAGAGTCAGAGCAGAGATTTAAAAAGAGCGGGAGCTGAAAGTCAGAGCGTGGATTTGAAAAGAACGGGAGCTGAGAGTCAGAGTGGAGATTTAAAAAGAGTGGGAGATGAAAATCAGAGTGGAGATTTAAAAAGAGCGGGTGCTGAGACTCAGAGTGGAGAATTATGAAGCATGGGAGCTGAGAGTCAGAGCAGAGATTTTAAGACAGTGGGAGCTGAGTGTCAGAGTGGAGATTCATAAAGAGCGGTAGATGAGAGTCAGGGCAGAGATTTATAGAGAGCGGGAGCTCAGAGTCAGAGCGGAGGTTTATAGAGAGCGGGAGCTGTGAGTCAGACCAGAGGATTATAGAGAGCGGGAGCTGGGAGTCAGAGCGGAGATATATAGAGAGCGGGAGCTGAGAGTTAGAGCAGAGATTTATAGAGAGCGGGAGCTGAGAGGCAGAGCTGAGATTTATAGAGAGCAGGAGCTGAGAGACAGACTGGAGATTTAGAAAGAGCGGGAGGTGAGAGTCAGAGTGGAGATTTATAAAGAGCAGGGAATGTATGTCAGACTGCAGATTTATAAAGAGCGGGATTTGAGAGTCAGAGCAGAGATATAAAAAGAGCAGGATCTGAGAGTTAGAGCAGAGATTAAAAAAGAACGGGAGCTGGGAGTGAGGTCAGAGATTTATAAAGAGCAGGAGGTGAGATTCATGGCCGAGGATTAGAAAGAGGGGGAGCTGAGAGTCAGAGCAGAGATTTAAAAAGAGCGGGAGCAGGGAGTCAGGGCAGATATTTATAAAGATCGGGAGCTGAGAGTCAGGGCAGAGACTTATAGAGAGCAGGAGCTGAGAGTCGGTGCGGAGATTTATAAAGAGGGTGAGCTGAGGTACGGTGTGGTGATATATAAAGAGGGGGAGCTGAGAGTCAGAGCAGAGATTTAAAAAGAATGGGAACTGGGAGTCAGGGCAGATATTTATAGAGCATGGGAGCTGAGAGTCAGAGTGGAAATTTATAAAGAACAGGGAATGTATGTCAGACTGCAGATTTATAAAGAGCAGGATTTGAGAGTCAGAGCGGAGACATTAAAAGAGCAGGAGCTGAGAGTCAGAGCAGAGATTTAAAAAGAACGGGAGCAGGGAGTCAGGGCAGACATTTATAAAGAGCGGGAGGTGAGATTCAGGGCAGAGACTTATAGAGAGCGGGAGCTGAGAGTCAGTGCAGAGATTTATAAATAGGGTGAGCTGAGAGACAGTGCAGAGTTTTAAAAAAAGGGGGAGCTGAGAGTCAGAGCAAAGATTAAAAAAGAACGGGAGCTGAGAGTCAGGGCAGAGATTTTTCAAGAGCAGGAGCTGAGAGTCAGGGTGGAGACTTAAAGAGAGCGGGATGGGAGTCAGAGCCGCGAGTTATGAAGAGCAGGAGCTGAGAATCAGTGTTGAGATTTATAAAGAGGGGGAGCTGAGAATCAGAGCAGGGATTTAAAAAGAGCGGGAGCTGAGAGTCAGAGCGAAGATTTATAAAGAGCCGAACCTGAGAGTCAGGGCATAGATTTTTAGAGAGCAGGAAGTCAGAGTCAGAGCGGAGATTTATAGAGAGCGGGAGCTGAGAGTCAGACCAGAGGTTTATTGAGAGCGGGAGCTGGAAGTCAGAGCGGAGAATTATAGAGAGCGGGAGCAGAGAGTTAGAGCAAAGATTTATAGAGAGTAGGAGCTGAGCAGCAGTGCTGATATTTATAGAGAGCAGGAGCTGAAAGACAGAATGGAGATTTACAAAGAGTGGGAGGTGAGAGTCAGAGCAGAGGTTTAAAAAGAGCGGGACGTGAGACTCAGCGTGGAGAATTATGAAGCGTGGGAGCTGAGAGTCAGAGCGGAGATTTAAAAGAACTGGAGCTGGGAGTCAGGGGAGAGATTTATAGAGCGTGGGAGCTGAGAGTCAGAGTGGAGATTTATAAAGAGCAGGGAATGTATGTTAGACTGCAGATTTATAAAGAGCGGGATTTGGGAGTCAGTGCAGAGATATATAAAGGGGGGAGCTGAGAGACAGTGCAGAGATTTATAAAGAGGGGGAGTTGAGAGTCAGGGCAGAGATTAAAAAAGTACGGGAGCTGGTAGTCAGGGCAGAGATTTATAAAGAGTGGGAGCTGAGATGCAGGGCAGAGATTTATAAAGAGCGGGAGCTGAGAGACAGTGCAGAGATTTATAAAGAGGGGGAGCTGAGAGTCAGAGCAGAGATTTAAAGAGAGTGGGAGCTGGCAATCAGGGCAGAGATTTATAAAGATCGGGAGCTGAGAGTCAGGGCAGAGAATTATAGAGAACGGCAGCTGAGAGTCGGTGCGGAGATTTATAAAGAGGGGGAGTTGAGAGTCAGGGCAGAGATTAAAAAAGAACGGGAGCTGGTAGTCAGGGCAGAGATTTATAAAGAGTGGGAGCTGAGATGCAGGGCAGAGATTTATAAAGAGCGGGAGCTGAGAGACAGTACAGAGATTTATAAAGAGGGGGAGCTGAGAGTCAGAGCAGAGATTTAAAAAGAGCGGGAGCTGGCAATCAGGGCAGAGATTTATAAAGATCGGGAGCTGAGAGTCAGGGCAGAGAATTATAGAGAACAGCAGCTGAGAGTCGGTGCGGAGATTTATAAAGAGGCTGAGCTGCAAATCAGAGCGGGGATTTAAAAAGAGCGCTGGCTGAGAGTCAGGACAGAGATTTATAGAGTGGGATGTGAGAGTGGGAGTGGAGTTTAATAGAGAGCAGCAGCTGGGAGTCAGGGCAGAGGTTTATAGAGCGTGTGAGCTGAGAGACAGAGTGGAGGTTTATAAAGAGCAGGGAATGTATGTCAGACTGCAGATTTATAAAGAGCGGGATCTGAGAGTCAGCGCGGAAATATAAAAAGAGCAGGAGCTGAGAGTCAGAGCAGAGATTAAAAAAGAACGGGATCTGGGAGTCAGGGCAGAGATTTATAAAGAGCGGGAGCTGAGATGCAAGGCAGACATTTATAAAGAGGGGGAGCTGAGAGTCAGAACAGAGATTTAAAAAGAACGGGAGCTGGGAGTCAGGGCAGAGATTTATAAAGAGCGGGAGCTGAGATTCAGGGCAGAGATTTAGAAAGAGGGGGAGCTGAGAGTCAGAGCAGAGATTTAAAAAGAGCAGGAGCTGAAAGTCAGGGCGTGGATTTCAAAAGTGCGGGAACTGTGAGTCAGAGCGGAGAGTTAAAAAGAGCGGGAGCTAAAAATCAGAGTGGAGATCTAAAAAGAGCAGGTGCTGAGAGTCAGAGCAGAGATTAAAAAAGAACGGGATCTGAGAGTCAGGGCAGAGATTTATAAAGAGCGGGAGGTGAGATTCAGGGCAGAAGTTTAGAAAGAGTGCGAGCTGAGAGTCAGAGCAGAGATTTAAAAAGAGCGGGAGCTGAAAGTCAGGGCGTGGATTTCAAAAGTGCGGGAACTGAGAGTCAGAGCGGAGAGTTAAAAAGAGCGGGAGCTAAAAATCAGAGTGGAGATCTAAAAAGAGCAGGTGCTGAGAGTCAGAGCAGAGATTAAAAAAGAACGGGATCTGGGAGTCAGGGCAGAGATTTATTAAGAGCGGGAGCTGAGATTCAGGGCAGAGATTTGGAAAGAGTGGGAGCTGAGAGTCAGAGCAGAGATTTAAAAGGAGTGGGAGCTGTGAGACAGGGCAGAGATTTATATAGATCGGGAGCTGAGAGTCAGGGCAAAGACTTATAGAGAGCGGGAGCTGAGAGTCAGTGCGGAGAATTATAAAGAGGGTAAGCTGAGAATCAGAGCGGCGATTTAAAACGAGCGCTGGCTGAGTGTCAGACAGGACATTTATAAAGAGCGGGAGCTGAGATGCAGGGCAGAGATTTATAAAGAGGGGGTGCTGGGAATCAGAGCAGAGATTTAAAAAGCGCGGGAGCTGAGAGTCAGAGAGGAGATTTAAGAAGTGCGGGAGCTGTGTGTCACACCAGAGATTTATAAAGAGCGGGAGCTGTGAGTCAGGGAGGAGACTTATAATGGGAGGGGGCTGAGAATCAGAGTGGGGATTTAAAAAGAGTGGGAGCTGAGAGTCAGAGCAGAGATTTATAATGAGTGGTGGCTGAGTGTCAGGGTGGAGACATTAAAGGGTGGGATGGGAGTCAGAGAGGAGATTTAAGAAGTTCAGGAGCTGTGTGTCAGACCAGAGATTTAAAAAGAGTGGGAGCTGGGAGCCAGGGCATAGATTTATAAAGAGTGGGAGCTGAGTTTCAGGGCAGAGATTTAGAAAGAGGGGGAGCTGAGAGTCAGAGCAGAGATTTAAAAGGAGCGCGAGCTGTGAGACAGGGCAGAGATTTATATAGATCGGGAGCTGAGAGTCAGGGCAAAGACTTATAGA
Organism: Carcharodon carcharias; assembly: GCF_017639515.1. NCBI lineage: Eukaryota > Metazoa > Chordata > Chondrichthyes > Lamniformes > Lamnidae > Carcharodon > Carcharodon carcharias. The sequence continues at coordinate 172,661,578 of NC_054474.1, read as the reverse complement.
GAGCGGGAGCTGAGAGTCAGTGTGGAGAATTATAAAGAGGGTAAGCTGAGAATCAGAGCGGCGATTTAAAACGAGCGCTGGCTGAGTGTCAGACAGGACATTTATAAAGAGCGGGAGCTGTCATTCAGGGCCGAGATTTATAAAGAGGGGGATCTGGGAATCAGAGCAGAGATTTAAAAAGAGCGGGAGGTGAGAGTCAGAGCAGAGATTTAAAAAGAGCGGGAGCTGAGAGTCAGACTGGTGATTTGAAAGGAGCGGGAGCAGTGTGTCAGACCAGAGATTTATGAAGAGCGGGAGCTGTGAGTCAGGGAGGAGATTTATAATGGGAGGGAGCTGAGATTCAGAGTGGAGATTAAAAAAGAGTGGGAGCTGAGAGTCAGAGCAGAGATTTATAAAGACCGGTGGCTGAGAGTAAGGTGGAGACTTAAAAGGGCGGGATGGGAGTCAGAGCTGAGATTCATAAAGAGCAGGAGCTGAGAATCAGGGCAGAGATTTAAAGAGAGCGGGATGGGAGTCAGAGGCGCGAGTTATGAAGAGCAGGAGCTGAGAATCAGTGTGGAGATTTACAAAGAGGGGGAGCTGAGAATCAGAGCAGGGATTTAAAAAGAGCGGGAGCTGAGAGTCAAACCAGAGATTTGTAAAAAGCGGGAGCTGTGAGTCAGGGCAGATATTTATAAAGAGCGGGAGTTGAGAGTCATGGCAGAGATTTAAAAAGAGCAGGAGCTGAGAGTCAAAGCAGAGATTTATAAAGATCGGGAGGTAAGATTCAGGGCAGAGATTTAGAAAGAGGGGGAGCTGAGAGTCAGAGCAGAGATTTAAAAAAACCGCAGCTGAAATTCAGAGCGTGGATTTCAAAAGAGCAGGAGCTGAGAGTCAGAGCAGAGATTTAAAAAGAGCAGGAGCTGTGAGTCAGGGAGGAGATTTATAATGGGAGGGAGCTGAGAAACAGAGTGTGGATTTAAAACGAGCAGGTGCTGAGAGACAGCGCAGAGATTTTTCAAGAGCATGATGGGAGTCAGAACCGAGAGTTATGAAGAGTAGGAGCTGAGAATCAGTGTGGAGATTTATAAAGAGGGGGAGCTGAGAATCAGAGCAGGGATTTAAAAAGAGCGGGACTGAGAGTCAAACCAAACATTTGTAAAGAGCGGGAGCTGTGAGTCAGGGCAGATATTTATAAAGAGGGTGAGCTGAGAATCAGAGTGGGGACTTAAAAAGAGTGGGAGCTGAGAGTCAGAGCGAAGATTTATAAAGAGCGGGAGCTGAGAGTCAGAGCAGAGATATATAAAGAGCAGGAGCTGAGAGTTAGGGCGGAGAGTTAAATAGAGTGGGAGCTGAGAGTCAGAGAAGAGATTCAAAAAGAGCAGCAGCTGAGAGTCAGAGCAGAGATTTAAAAAGAGCAGGAGCTGAAAGTCAGAGCGTAGATTTAAAAAGAGCGGGAGCTGAGACTCAGAGCAGAGATTTAAACAGAGCCGGAGCTGAAAGTCAATGCGTAGATTTGAAAAGAGCGGGAGCTGAGAGTCAGAGCGGAGATTTAAAAAGAGCGGGAGCTGAAAATCAGAGTGGAGTTTTAAAAAGAGCGGGTGTTGAGACTCAGAGTGGAGAAATATGAAGCGTGGGAGCTGAGAGTCAGAGCAGAGATATAAAGACAGTGGGAGCTGAGTGTCAGAGTGGAGATTTATAAAGAGCGGTAGCTGAGAGTCAGGGCAGAGATTTATAGAGAGCGGGAGCTCAGAGTCAGAGCGGAGGTTTATAGAGAGCGGGAGCTGAGAGTCAGACCAGAGGATTATAGAGAGCAGGAGCTGGGAGTCAGAGTGGAGATTTATAGAGAGTGGGAGCTGAGAGTTAGAGCAGAGATTTATAGAGAGCGGGAGCTGAGAGGCAGAGCTGAGATTTATAGAGAGCAGGAGCTGAGATACAGAACGGATATTTATAAAGAACGGGAGGTGAGAATCAGAGCGGAAATTTATAAAGAGCAGGGAATGTATGTCAGACTGCAGATTTATAAAGAGCGGGATTTGAGAGTCAGAGCAGAGATATAAAAAGAGCAGGAGCTGAGAGTCAGAGCAGAGATTAAAAAAGAATGGGAGCTGGGAGTCAGGGCAGAGATTTATAAAGAGCGGGAGCTGAGATGCAGGGCAGAGATTTATAAAGAGCGGGAGCTGAGAGACAGTGCAGAGATTTATAAAGACGGGGAGCTGAGAGTCAGGGCAGAGACATATAGTGACCAGCAGCTGAGGGTCAGTGCAGAGATTTATAAAGAGGCTGAACTGAGACTCAGAGCGGGGATTTAAAAAGAGCGCTGTCTGAGAGTCAGGGCAGAGATTTATAGAAAGTGGGAGCTGAGAGTGGGAGTGCAGTTTAATAGAGTGCAGCAGCTGGGAGTCAGGGCAGAGATTTATAGAGCATGTGAGCTGAGAGACAGAATGGAGGTTTAGAAAGAGCAGGGAATGTATGTCAGACTGCAGATTTATAAAGATCGGGAGATGAGAGTCAGAGCGGAGATATAAAAAGAACGGGATCTGGGAGTCAGGGCAGTGATTCATAAAGAGCGGGAGCTGAGATGCAGAGCAGAGATTTATAAAGAGCGGGAGCTAAGAGACAGTGCAGAGATTTATAAAGTGGGGGAGCTGAGAGTCAGAAGAGAGATTTAAAAAGAACGGGAGCTGGAAGTAAGGGCAGAGATTTATAAAAAGCGGGAGATAAGATTCAGGGCAGAGATTTAGAAAGAGGGGGAGCTGAGAGTCAGAGCAGAGATTTAAAAAGAGCGGGAGCTGAAAGTCAGGGCGTGGATTTCAAAAGTGCGGGAGCTGAGAGACAGAGCGTAGAGTTAAAAAGAGCGGGAGATAAAAATCAGAGTGGAGATCTAAAAAGAGCAGGTGCTGAGACTCAGAGCAGAGAATAATGAAGCGTGGGACCTTAGAGTCAGTGTGGAGATTTAAAGTCAGTGGGAGCTGAGTGTCAGAGTGGAGATTTATAATGAGCGGGAGCTGAGTGTCAGAGCGGAGATTTAAAAAGACGGGAGCTGAAAGTCAGAGCAGTGATTTATAGAGAATACGAGGTGAGAGTTAGAGCGGTGATTTAAAAAGAGAGGAAGCTGAACGTCAGAGCGGAGTCCTATAAAGAGCATGGGATGAGACTAAGAATGGAGGTTTTTAAAGAGTGGGAGCTGAGAGTCAGAGTGGAGATATGGAAGGAATGGAAGCTGGGAGTCAGGGCAGAGATTTATAAAGAGCAGGAGCTGAGATTCAGGGCAGAGATTTATAAAGAGCAGGAGCTGAGAGTCAGTGAGGAGAATTATAAAAAGAATGAGCTGAGAATCAGAATGGGGATTTAAAAAGAGTGGGAGCTGTGAGTCAGAGCAGAGATTTATAAAGAGCGGTAGTTGCGAGTCAGAGCAGAGATTTATAAAGAGTGGGAGCTGAGAGTCAGTGTGGTGAATTAAAAAGAGCGGGAGCTGAGAGTCAGGGCAGAGATTTATAGAGAGCGGGAGCTGAGAGGCAGAGCGGAGTTTAATAGATAGCGGGAGCTGGGTGTCAGGGCAGAGATTTAAAAATAGTGGGAGCTGAGAGACAGAGCGGAAATTTAAAAAGAGCCGGAGCTGAGAGTCAGAGTGGAGTTTTAAAAAGTGCAGGAGCTGAGAGTCAGAGCGTAGAGTTATAAAGAGTGCGAGATGAGAGTCAGAGCAGAAATTTAATTCGAGCCGGAGGTCAGAGTCAAAGTGGAGGTTTAAAAAGAGCGGGAGCTGAGACTCAGAGTGGAGAATTATGTAGCACGGGAGCTGAGAGAAGACCGGAGAATTAAAAAGAGCGGGAACTGAGAGTCAGATTGCAGATTTATAAAGAGGGGGAGCTGAGAGTCAGGCCATCGATTTATCGATAGCGCGAGCTGAGAGTCAGCGCGGAGATTTATAGAGATCCGGAGCTGAGATCCAGACCAGAGATTTAAAGAGAGCGGGATCTGAGAGACAGAGCGGAGATTTATAGAGAGTGAGAGCTGAGAGTCAGTGCAGAGATTTAAAAAAGGTGGGGGCTGTGAGTCAGAGCCGAGATTTATAAAGAGTGGGAGCTGAGAGTTAGAGCAGAGATTTCTAGAGAGCGTGAGCTGAGAGGCAGAGTGGAGATTTATAGAGAGCAGGAGCTGAGAGACAGAACGGAGATTTATAAAGAGCGGGAGCTGAGAGTCAGTGCAGAGATTTAAAAAGCGCGGGAGCTGAGAGTCAGCCAGAGATTTAAAGAGAGCCAGAGCTGAGAGTCAGAGCAGAGATTTAAAAAGAGGGGAGCTGAGGGACGGTGCGGTGATATATAAAGAGGGGGAGCTGAGAGTCAGAGCAGGGATTTAAAAAGAACGGGAACTGGGAGTCAGGGCAGATATTTATAGAGCGTGGGAGCAGAGAGTCAGAGTGGAGATTTATAAAGAGCAGGGATTGTATGTCAGACTGCAGATTTATAAAGAGCGGGATTTGAGAGTCAGAGCGGAGATATTAAAAGAGCAGGAGATGTGAGTCAGAGCAGAGTTTAATAAAGAAAGGGAGCTGGGAGTCAGGGCAGAGATTTATAAAGAGCGGTAGGTGTGATTCAAGGCAGAGACTTATAGAGAGCGGTAGCTGAGAGTCAGTGCGGAGATTTATAAAGAGGGTGAGCTGAGAGACAGTGCAGAGATTTATAAAGAGGGGGAGCTGAGAGTCAGAGCAGAGATTTAAAAAGAACAGGAGGTGAGAGTCAGGGCAGAGATTTGTAAGGAGTGGGAGGTGAGATTCAGGGCAGAGATTTAGAAAGAGGGGGAGCTGAGAGTCAGAGCAGAGATTTAAAAAATAGTGGGAGCTTGGAGACAGGGCAGAGATTTATAAAGATCGGGAGATGAGTGTCAGGGCAAAGACTTTTAGAGAGTGGGAGCTGAGAATCAATGCGGAGAATTATAAAGAGCGTAAGCTGAGAATCAGAGCAGGAATTTAAAAAGAGCCCTGGCTGAGCGTCAGACTGGAGATTTATAAAGAACGGGAGCTGTGAGTCAGTGCAGAGACTTATAAAGAGGGGGAGCTGAGAATCAGAGCGGAGATTTAAAAAGTGCGAGAGCTGAGAGTCAGTGTGGAGATTTAAAAAAAGCGGGAGCTGAGAGTTGGAGTGGAGATTTAAGAAGAGCGGAAGTTGAGAATCAGAGCCGAGAGTTATGAAGAGCAGGAGCTGAGAATCAGAGTGGAGATTTATAAAGACTGGGACTGAGTGTCAAACCTGAGATTTGTAAAGAGCGGGAGCTGTGAGTCAGGGCAGAGATTTATAAAGAGGGGGAGCTGATAATCAGAGCAGGGATTTAAAAAGAGCGGGAGCTGAGAGTCAGAGTGGAGATTTGAAAAGAGCAGGGGCTGAGAATCAGATTGGAGATTTAAAATGTGCGGGAGCTGAGAGTCAGAATGGAGATTTAAAAGGAGCAGGAGCTGTGTGTCAGACCAGAGATTTATAAAGAGCGGGAGCTGTGGGTCAGGGAGGAGATTGTTAATGGGAGGGAGCTGAGAATCAGAGTGGGGATTTAAAAAGAGTGGGAGCTGAGAGTCAGAGCAGAGATTTAAAAAGAGATAGAGCTGGGAGACATGGCAGAGATTTATAAAGATCGGGAGCTGAGAGTCAGGGCAAAGACTTATAGAGAGCGGGAGCTGAGAGTCAGTGCGGAGAATTATAAAGAGGGTAAGATGAGAATCACAGTGGGGATTTAAAAAGAGTGATGGCTGAGAGTCAGACCGGAGATTTATAAAGAGCGGGAGCTGAGAGTCAGTGCAGAGATTTTTCAAGAGCAGGAGCTGAGAGTCAGAGTGGAGACTTAAAAGGGCAGGATGGGAGTCAGAGCCGAGATTTATAAAGAGCAGGAGCAGAGAGTCAGAGCAGAGATTTAAAAAGAGCGGGAGCTGTGAGTCAGGGCAAAGACTTATAGAAAGCGGGAGCTGAGGTTCAGTGCAGAGAATTATAAAGAGGGTAAGCTGAGAAGCAGAGCGGCGATTTAAAAAGAGCGCTAGCTGAGTGTCAGAGCGGAGATTTATAAAGAGCGGGAGCTGTGAGTCAGGGCAGAGATTTATAAAGAGGGGGAGCTGGGAATCAGAGCGGAGATTTAAAAAGAGTGGGAGCTGGGATCCAGGGCATAGATTTATAAAGAGTGGGACCTGAGATTCAGGGGAGAGATTTGGAAAGAGTGGGAGCTGAGAGTCAGAGCAGAGATTTAAAAAGAGATAGAGCTGGGAGACAGGGCAGAGATTTATAAAGATCGGGAGCTGAGAGTCAGGGCAGAGACTTATAGGGAGCGGGAGCTGAGAGTCAGTGCGGAGAATTATAAAGAGGGTAAGATGAGAATCACAGTGGGGATTTAAAAAGAGTGATGGCTGAGAGTCAGACCGGAGATTTATAAAGAGCGGGAGCTGTGAGTCAGGGCAGAGATTTATAAAGAGGGTAAGATGAGAATCAGAGCAGAGATTTAAAAAGAGCCCTGGCTGAGAGTCAGACCGGAGATTTATAAAGAGCGGGAGCTGTGAGTCAGGGCAGAGATTTATAAAGAGCGGGAGCTGAGATGCAGGGCAGAGATTTATAAAGAGGGGGTGCTGGGAATCAGAGCAGTGATTTAAAAAGAACGGGAGCTGAGAGTCAGAGAGGAGGTTTAAGAAGTGCGGGAGCTGTGTGTCACACCAGAGATTTATAAAGAGCAGGAGCTGTGAGTCAGGGAGGAGACTTATAACAGGAGGGAGCTGAGAATCAGAGTGGGGATTTAAAAAGAGTGGGAGCTGAGAGTCAGAGCAGAGATTTATAATGAGTGGTGGCTGAGTGTCAGGGTGGAGACATTAAAGGGTGGGATGGGAGTCAGAGAGGAGATTTAAGAAGTGCGGGAGCTGTGTGTCAGACCAGAGATTTAAAAAGAGTGGGAGCTGGGAGCCAGGGCATAGATTTATAAAGAGTGGGAGCTGAGATTCAGGGCAGAGATTTAGAAAGAGGGGGAGCTGAGAGTCAGAGCAGAGATTTAAAAAGAGCGGGAGCTGTGAGACAGGGCAGAGATTTATATAGATCGGGAGCTGAGAGTCAGGGCAAAGACTTATAGAGAGCGGGAGCTGAGAGTCAGTGTGGAGAATTATAAAGAGGGTAAGCTGAGAATCAGAGCGGCGATTTAAAACGAGCGCTGGCTGAGTGTCAGACAGGACATTTATAAAGAGCGGGAGCTGTCATTCAGGGCCGAGATTTATAAAACGGGGGATCTGGGAATCAGAGCAGAGATTTAAAAAGAGCGGGAGGTGAGAGTCAGAGCAGAGATTTAAAAAGAGCAGGAGCTGAGAATCAGGGCAGAGATTTAAAGAGAGCGGGATGTGAGTCAGAGGCGCAAGTTATGAAGAGCAGGAGCTGAGAATCAGTGTGGAGATTTACAAAGAGGGGGAGCTGAGAATCAGAGCAGGGATTTAAAAAGAGCGGGAGCTGAGAGTCAAACCAGAGATTTGTAAAAAGCGGGAGCTGTGAGTCAGGGCAGATATTTATAAAGAGCGGGAGTTGAGAATCATGGCAGAGATTTAAAAAGAGCGGGAGCTGAGAGTCAAAGCAGAGATTTATAAAGATCGGGAGGTAAGATTCAGGGCAGAGATTTAGAAAGAGGGGGAGCTGAGAGTCAGAGCAGAGATTTAAAAAGAGCAGGAGCTGTGAGTCAGGGAGGAGATTTATAATGGGAGGGAGCTGAGAAACAGAGTGTGGATTTAAAACGAGCAGGTGCTGAGAGACAGCGCAGAGATTTTTCAAGAGCGGGATGGGAGTCAGAACCGAGAGTTATGAAGAGTAGGAGCTGAGAATCAGTGTGGAGATTTATAAAGAGGGGGAGCTGAGAATCAGAGCAGGGATTTAAAAAGAGCGGGACTGAGAGTCAAATCAAACATTTGTAAAGAGCGGGAGCTGTGAGTCAGGGCAGATATTTATAAAGAGAGTGAGCTGAGAATCAGAGTGGGGACTTAAAAAGAGTGGGAGCTGAAAGTCAGAGCGAAGATTTATAAAGAGCGGGAGCTGAGAGTCAGAGCAGAGATATATAAAGAGCAGGAGCTGAGAGTTAGGGCGGAGAATTAAATAGAGTGGGAGCTGAGAGTCAGAGAAGAGATTTAAAAAGAGCAGCAGCTGAGAGTCAGAGCAGAGATTTAAAAAGAGCAGCAGCTGAAAGTCAGAGCGTAGATTTAAAAAGAGCGGGAGCTGAGACTCAGAGCAGAGATTTAAACAGAGCCGGAGCTGAAAGTCAATGCGTAGATTTGAAAAGAGCGGGAGCTGAGAGTCAGAGCGGAGATTTAAAAAGAGCGGGAGCTGAAAATCAGAGTGGAGTTTTAAAAAGAGCGGGTGTTGAGACTCAGAGTGGAGAATAATGAAGCGTGGGAGCTGAGAGTCAGAGCAGAGATTTACAGACAGCGGGAGCTGAGTGTCAGAGTGGAGATTTATAATGAGCGGGAGCTGAAAGTCAGGGCAGAGATTTATAGAGAGCGGGAGCTCAGAGTCAGAGCGGAGATTTAAAAAGAGCGGGAGTTGAAAATCAGAGTGGAGATCTAAAAAGAGCGGGTGCTGAGACACAGAGCAGAGAATAATGAAGCTTGGGAGCTTAGAGTCAGAGCGGAGATTTACAGACAGCGGGAGCTGAGTGTCAGAGTGGAGATTTATAATGAGCGGGAGCTGAGAGTCAGGGCAGAAATTTATAGAGAGCAGGAGCTCAGAGTCAGAGCGGAGATTTATAGAGAGTGGGAGCTGAGAGTCAGAGTGGAGATTTATAGAGAGTGGGAGCTGAGAGTCAGAGCGGAGATTTATAGAGAGTGGGGGCTGAGAGTCAGAGCGGAGATTTAAAAAGAGGGGAGCTGAAAGAGCAGTGATTTATAGAGAATGGGAAGTGAGAGTTAGAGCGGTGATTTAAAAAGAGAGGCAGCTGAACGTCAGAGCGGAGGACTATAAAGAGCATGGGATGAGTGTAAGAATGGAGGTTTATAAAGAGTGGGAGCTGAGAGTCAGAGTGGAGATATGAAAGGAATGGAAGCTGGGAGTCTGGGCAAAGATTTATAAAGAGCAGGAGCTGAGATTCAGGGCAGAGATTTATAAAGAGCAGGAGCTGAAGGTCAGTGAGGAGAATTATAAAAAGAGGGAGCTGAGAGTCAGGGCAGAGATTTATAGAGAGCGGGAACTGAGAGGCAGAGTGGAGTTTAATAGAGAGTGGGAGCTGGGTGTCAGGGCAGAGATTTAAAAAGAGTGGGAGCTGGGAGCCAGGGCATAGATTTATAAAGAGTGGGAGCTGAGATTCAGGGCAGAGATTTATAAAGAGCGGGAGCTGAGAGTCAGAGCAGAGATTTAAAAGGAGTGGGAGCTGTGAGACAGGCCAGAGATTTATATAGATCGGGAGCTGAGAGTCAGGGCAAAGACTTATAGAGAGCGGGAGCTGAGAGTCAGTGTGGAGAATTATAAAGAGGGTAAGCTGAGAATCAGAGCGGCGATTTAAAACGAGCGCTGGCTGAGTGTCAGACAGGACATTTATAAAGAGCGGGAGCTGTCATTCAGGGCCGAGATTTATAAAACGGGGGATCTGGGAATCAGAGCAGAGATTTAAAAAGAGCGGGAGGTGAGAGTCAGAGCAGAGATTTAAAAAGAGCGGGAGCTGAGAGTCAGACTGGTGATTTGAAAGGAGCGGGAGCTGTGTGTCAGACCAGAGATTTATGAAGAGCGGGAGCTGTGAGTCAGGGAGGAGATTTATAATGGGAGGGAGCTGAGATTCAGAGCGGAGATTAAAAAAGAGTGGGAGCTGAGAGTCAGAGCAGAGATTTATAAAGACCAGTGGCTGAGAGTAAGGTGGAGACTTAAAAGGGCGGGAGGGAGTCAGAGCCAAGATTCATAAAGAGCAGGAGCTGAGAATCAGGGCAGAGATTTAAAGAGAGCGGGATGGGAGTCAGAGGCGCAAGTTATGAAGAGCAGGAGCTGAGAATCAGTGTGGAGATTTACAAAGAGGGGGAGCTGAGAATCAGAGCAGGGATTTAAAAAGAGTGGGAGCTGAGAGTCAGAGCAGAGGTTTATAAAGAGCGGTAGTTGCGAGTCAGAGCAGAGATTTATAAAGAGCGGGAGCTGAGAGTCAGTGTGGAGAATTATAAAGAGAGGGAGCTGAGAGTCAGGGCAGAGATTTATAGAGAGCGGGAACTGAGAGGCAGAGTGGAGTTTAATAGAGAGTGGGAGCTGGGTGTCAGGGCAGAGATTTAAAAAGAGTGGGAGCTGGGAGCCAGGGCCTAGATTTATAAAGAGTGGGAACTGAGAGTCAGAGCGGAGAGTTAAAAAGAGCGGGAGCTAAAAATCAGAGTGGAGATCTAAAAAGAGCAGGTGCTGAGAGTCAGAGCAGAGATTAAAAAAGAACGGGATCTGGGAGTCAGGGCAGAGATTTATTAAGAGCGGGAGCTGAGAGTCAGAGCGAAGATTTATAAAGAGCGGGAGCTGAGAGTCAGAGCAGAGATATATAAAGAGCAGGAGCTGAGAGTTAGGGCGGAGAGTTAAATAGAGTGGGAGCTGAGAGTCAGAGAAGAGATTTAAAAAGAGCAGCAGCTGAGAGTCAGAGCAGAGATTTAAAAAGAGCAGCAGCTGAAAGTCAGAGCGTAGATTTAAAAAGAGCGGGAGCTGAGACTCAGAGCAGAGATTTAAACAGAGCCGGAGCTGAAAGTCAATGCGTAGATTTGAAAAGAGCGGGAGCTGAGAGTCAGAGCGGAGATTTAAAAAGAGCGGGAGCTGAAAATCAGAGTGGTGTTTTAAAAAGAACGGGTGTTGAGACTCAGAGTGGAGAAATATGAAGCGTGGGAGCTGAGAGTCAGAGCAGAGATATAAAGACAGTGGGAGCTGAGTGTCAGAGTGGAGATTTATAATGAGCGGGAGCTGAGAGTCAGAGCGGAGATTTAAAAAGAGCGGGAGCTGAAAATCAGAGTGGAGTTTTAAAAAGAGCGGGTGTTGAGACTCAGAGTGGAGAAATATGAAGCGTGGGAGCTGAGAGTCAGAGCAGAGATATAAAGACAGTGGGAGCTGAGTGTCAGAGTGGAGATTTATAAAGAGCGGTAGCTGAGAGTCAGGGCAGAGATTTATAGAGAGCGGGAGCTCAGAGTCAGAGCGGAGGTTTATAGAGAGCGGGAGCAGAGAGTTAGACCAGAGGATTATAGAAAGCAGGAGCTGGAAGTCAGAGTGGAGATTTATAGAGAGTGGGAGCTGAGAGTTAGAGCAGAGATTTATAGAGAGCGGGAGCTGAGAGGCAGAGCTGAGATTTATAGAGAGCAGGAGCTGAGATACAGAACGGATATTTATAAAGAGCGGGAGGTGAGAATCAGAGCGGAAATTTACAAAGAGCAGGGAATGTATGTCAGACTGCAGATTTATAAAGAGCGGGATTTGAGAGTCAGAGCAGAGATATAAAAAGAGCAGGAGCTGAGAGTCAGAGCAGAGATTAAAAAAGAACGGGAGCTGGGAGTCAGGGCAGAGATTTATAAAGAGCGGGAGCTGAGATGCAGGGCAGAGATTTATAAAGAGGGGGTGCTGGGAATCAGAGCAGAGATTTAAAAAGAGCAGGAGCTGAGAGTCAGAGAGGAGGTTTAAGAAGTGCGGGAGCTGTGTGTCACACCAGAGATTTATAAAGAGCGGGAGCTGTGAGTCAGGGAGGAGACTTATAATGGGAGGGCGCTGAGAATCAGAGTGGGGATTTAAACAGAGTGGGAGCTGAGAGTCAGAGCAGAGATTTATAATGAGTGGTGGCTGAGTGTCAGGGTGGAGACATTAAAGGGTGGGATGGGAGTCAGAGAGGAGATTTAAGAAGTGCGGGAGCTGTGTGTCAGACCAGAGATTTAAAAAGAGTGGGAGCTGGGAGCCAGGGCATAGATTTATAAAGAGTGGGAGCTGAGATTCAGGGCATAGATTTATAAAGAGTGGGAGCTGAGAGTCAGAGCAGAGATTTAAAAGGAGCGCGAGCTGTGAGACAGGGCAGAGATTTATATAGATCGGGAGCTGAGAGTCAGGGCAAAGACTTATAGAGAGCGGGAGCTGAGAGTCAGTGTGGAGAATTATAAAGAGGGTAAGCTGAGAATCAGAGTGGCGATTTAAAACGAGCGCTGGCTGAGTGTCAGACAGGACATTTATAAAGAGCGGGAGCTGTCATTCAGGGCCGAGATTTATAATACGGGGGATCTGGGAATCAGAGCGGAGATTTAAAAAGAGCGGGAGGTGAGAGTCAGAGCAGAGATTTAAAAAGAGCGGGAGCTGAGAGTCAGACTGGTGATTTAAAAGGAGCGGGAGCTGTGTGTCAGACCAGAGATTTATGAAGAGCGGGAGCTGTGAGTCAGGGAGGAGATTTATAATGGGAGGGAGCTGAGATTCAGAGCGGAGATTAAAAAAGAGTGGGAGCTGAGAGTCAGAGCAGAGATTTATAAAGACCAGTGGCTGAGAGTAAGGTGGAGACTTAAAAGGGCGGGAGGGAGTCAGAGCTGAGATTCATAAAGAGCAGGAGCTGAGAATCAGGGCAGAGATTTAAAGAGAGCGGGATGGGAGTCAGAGGCGCAAGTTATGAAGAGCAGGAGCTGAGAATCAGTGTGGAGATTTACAAAGAGGGGGAGCTGAGAATCAGAGCAGGGATTTAAAAAGAGCGGGAGCTGAGAGTCAAACCAGAGATTTGTAAAAAGCAGGAGCTGTGAGTCAGGGCAGATATTTATAAAGAGCGGGAGTTGAGAGTCATGGCAGAGATTTAAAAAGAGCGGGAGCTGAGAGTCAAAGCAGAGATTTATAAAGATCGGGAGGTAAGATTCAGGGCAGAGATTTAGAAAGAGGGGGAGCTGAGAGTCAGAGCAGAGATTTAAAAAGAGCAGGAGCTGTGAGTCAGGGAGGAGATTTATAATGGGAGGGAGCTGAGAAACAGAGTGTGGATTTAAAACGAGCAGGTGCTGAGAGACAGCGCAGAGATTTTTCAAGAGCGGGATGGGAGTCAGAACCGAGAGTTATGAAGAGTAGGAGCTGAGAATCAGTGTGGAGATTTATAAAGAGGGGGAGCTGAGAATCAGAGCAGGGATTTAAAAAGAGCGGGACTGAGAGTCAAACCAAACATTTGTAAAGAGCGGGAGCTGTGAGTCAGGGCAGATATTTATAAAGAGGGTGAGCTGAGAATCAGAGTGGGGACTTAAAAAGAGTGGGAGCTGAGAGTCAGAGCGAAGATTTATAAAGAGCGGGAGCTGAGAGTCAGAGCAGAGATATATAAAGAGCAGGAGCTGAGAGTTAGGGCGGAGAGTTAAATAGAGTGGGAGCTGAGAGTCAGAGAAGAGATTTAAAAAGAGCAGCAGCTGAGAGTCAGAGCAGAGATTTAAAAAGAGCCGGAGCTGAAAGTCAGAGCGTAGATTTGAAAAGAGCGGGAGCTGAGAGTCAGAGCGGAGATTTAAAAAGAGCGGGAGCTGAAAATCAGAGTGGAGTTTTAAAAAGAGTGGGTGTTGAGACTCAGAGCGGAGAAATATGAAGCGTGGGAGCTGAGAGTCAGAGCAGAGATATAAAGACAGTGGGAGCTGAGTGTCAGAGTGGAGATTTATAAAGAGCGGTAGCTGAGAGTCAGGGCAGAGATTTATAGAGAGCGGGAGCTCAGAGTCAGAGCGGAGGTTTATAGAGAGCGGGAGCTGAGAGTCAGACCAGAGGATTATAGAGAGCAGGAGCTGGAAGTCAGAGCGGAGATTTATAGAGAGTGGGAGCTGAGAGTTAGAGCAGAGATTTATAGAGAGCGGGAGCTGAGAGGCAGAGCTGAGATTTATAGAGAGCAGGAGCTGAGATACGGAACGGATATTTATAAAGAGCGGGAGGTGAGAATCAGAGCGGAAATTTACAAAGAGCAGGGAATGTATGTCAGACTGCAGATTTATAAAGAGCGGGATTTGAGAGTCAGAGCAGAGATTTAAAAAAACCGCAGCTGAAAGTCAGAGCGTGGATTTCAAAAGAGGGGGAGCTGAGAGTTAGAGCAGAGATTTAAAAAAACCGCAGCTGAAAGTCAAAGCGTGGATTTCAAAAGAGCGGGAGCTGAGAGTCAGAGCAGAGATTTAAAAAGAGCAGGAGCTGAGAATCAGAGCGGAGATTTAAGAAGAGCAGGAGCTGTGAGTCAGGGAGGAGATTTATAATGGGAGGGAGCTGAGAAACAGAGTGTGGATTTAAAACGAGCAGGTGCTGAGAGACAGCGCAGAGATTTTTCAAGAGCGGGATGGGAGTCAGAACCGAGAGTTATGAAGAGTAGGAGCTGAGAATCAGTGTGGAGATTTATAAAGAGGGGGAGCTGAGAATCAGAGCAGGGATTTAAAAAGAGCGGGACTGAGAGTCAAAGCAGAGATTTATAAAGATCGGGAGGTAAGATTCAGGGCAGAGATTTAGAAAGAGGGGGAGCTGAGAGTCAGAGCAGAGATTTAAAAAAACCGCAGCTGAAAGTCAGAGCGTGGATTTATAAAGAGCGGGAGCTGAGAGTCAGAGCAGAGATTTAAAAAGAGCAGGAGCTGTGAGTCAGGGAGGAGATTTATAATGGGAGGGAGCTGAGAAACAGAGTGTGGATTTAAAACGAGCAGGTGCTGAGAGACAGCGCAGAGATTTTTCAAGAGCGGGATTGGAGTCAGAACCGAGAGTTATGAAGAGCAGGAGCTGAGAATCAGTGTGGAGATTTATAAAGAGGGGGAGCTGAGAATCAGAACAGGGATTTAAAAAGAACGGGACTGAGAGTCAAACCAAACATTTGTAATGAGCGGGAGCTGTGACTCAGGGCAGATATTTATAAAGAGGGTGAGCTGAGAATCAGAGTGGGGACTTAAAAAGATTGGGAGCTGAGAGTCAGAGCGAAGATTTATAAAGAGCGGGAGCTGAGAGTCAGAGCAGAGATATATAAAGAGCAGGAGCTGAGAGTTAGGGCGGAGAGTTAAATAGAGTGGGAGCTGAGAGTCAGAGAAGAGATTTAAAAAGAGCAGCAGCTGAGAGTCAGAGCAGAGATTTAAAAAGAGCCGGAGCTGAAAGTCAGAGCGTAGATTTAAAAAGAGCAGGAGCTGAGACTCAGAGCAGAGATTTAAACAGAGCCGGAGCTGAAAGTCAATGCGTAGATTTGAAAAGAGTGGGAGCTGAGAGTCAGAGCGGAGATTTAAAAAGAGCGGGAGCTGAAAATCAGAGTGGAGTTTTAAAAAGAGCGGATGTTGAGACTCAGAGCAGAAAAATATGAAGCGTGGGAGCTGAGAGTCAGAGCAGAGATATAAAGACAGTGGGAGCTGAGTGTCAGAGTGGAGATTTATAAAGAGCGGTAGCTGAGAGTCAGAGCGGAGGTTTATAGAGAGCGGGAGCTGAGAGTCAGACCAGAGGATGATAGAGAGCAGGAGCTGGGAGTCAGAGTGGAGATTTATAGAGAGTGGGAGCTGAGAGTTAGAGCAGAGATTTATAGAGAGCGGGAGCTGAGAGGCAGAGCTGAGATTTATAGAGAGCAGGAGCTGAGAGACAGAACGGAGATTTATAAAGAGCGGGAGGTGAGAATCAGAGTGGAAATTTATAAAGAGCAGGGAATGTATGTCAGACTGCAGATTTATAAAGAGAGGGATTTGAGAGTCAGAGCAGAGATATAAAAAGAGCAGGAGCTGAGAGTCAGAGCAGAGATTAAAAAAGAACGGGAGTTGGGAGTCAGGGCAGAGATTTATAAAGAGCGGGAGCTGAGATGCAGGGCAGAGATTTATAAATAGCGGGAGCTGAGAGACGGTGCAGAGATTTATAAAGAGGGGGAGCTGAGAGTCAGAGCAGAGATTTAAAAAGAACGGGAGTTGGGAGTCAGCGCAGAGCTTTATAAAGATTGGGAGCTGGTAGTCAGGGTAGAAATTTATAAAGAGCGGGAGCTGAAATGCAGAGCAGAGATTTATAAAGAGCGGGAGCTGAGAGACAGTGCAGAGATTTATAAAGAGCGGGAGCGGAGAGTCAGAGCAGAGATTTAAAAAGAACGGGAGCTGGGAGTGAGGGCAGAGATTTATAAAGAGCGGGAGGTGAGATTCGTGGCAGAGGTTTAGAAAGTTGGGGAGCTGAGAGACAGTGCAGAGATTTATAAAGAGGGCGAGCTGAGAGTCAGAGCAGAGATTTAAAAAGTGCGGGAGCTGGGAGTCAGGGCTGAGATTTATAAACATCGGGAGCTGAGAGTCAGGGCAGAGACTTATAGAGAACAGCAGCTGAGAGTCAGTGAAGAGATTTATAAAGAGGCTGAGCTGAGAATCAGAGCGGGGATTTAAAAAGAGCGCTGTCTGAGAGTCAGGGCAGAGATTTATAGAGAGTGGGAGCTGAGAGTGGGAGTACAGTTTAATAGAGAGCAGCAGCTGGAAGTCAGGGCAGTGATTTATAGAGCGTGTGAGCTGAGAGACAGAATGGAGGTTTAGAAAGATGAGGAATGTATGTCAGACTGCAGATTTATAAATATCGGGAGATGAGAGTCAGAGCAGAGATATAAAAAGAGCAGGAGCTGAGAGTCAGAGCAGAGATTAAAAAAGAACGGGATCTGGGTTGTCAGGGCAGTGATTTATAAAGAGCGGGAGCTGAGATGCAGAGCAGAGATTTATAAAGAGCGGGAGCTTAGAGACCGTGCAGAGATTTATAAAGAGGGGGAGCTGAGAGTCAGAGCAGAGATTTAAAAAGAACGGGAGTTGGGAGTCAGGGCAGAGATTTATAAAGAGCGGGAGATGAGATTCAGGGCAGAGATTTAAAAAGAGCGGGAGCTGAAAGTCAGGGCGTGGATTTCAAAAGTGCGGGAGCTGAGAGTCAGAGTGGAGAATATTGACGCGTGGGAGCTTAGATTCAGAGCGGAGATTTAAAGACAGCGGGAGCTGAGTGTCAGAGTGGAGATTTATAATGAGCGGGAGCTGAGAGTCAGGGCAGAGATTTATAGGGAGCGGGAGCTCAGAGTCAGAGCGGAGACTTATAGAGAGTGGGAACTGAGTGTCAGAGTGGAGATTTATATAGAGCGGGAGCTGAGAGTCAGGGCAGAAATTTATAGGGAGTGGGAGCTCAGAGTCAGAGCGGAGATTTATAGAGAATGGGAGGTGAGAGTTAGAGTGGTGATTTAAAAAGAGACGAAACTGAACATCAGAGCGGAGTTCTATAAGTAGCATGAGATGAGAGTTAGAATGGAGGTTTATAAAGAGTGGGAGCTGAGAGTCAGAGTGGAGATATAAAAGGAATGGAAGCTGGGAGTCAGGGCAGAGATTTATAAAGAGCGGGAGCTGAGATTCAGGGCAGAGATTTATAAAGAGCCAGAGCTGAGAGTCAGTGAGGAGAATTATAAAAGCGGGGAGCTGAGAATCAGCATGGGGATTTAAAAAGAGTGGGAGCTGAGAGTCAGAGCAGAGATTTATAAAGAGCGGTAGTTGCGAGTCAAAGCAGAGATTTATAAAGAGCAGGAGCTGAGAGTCAGAGTGGAGATTTAAAAAGAGGGGAGCTGAGGGACGGTGCGGTGATATATAAAGAGCGGGAGCTGAGAGTCAGAGCAGAGATTTAAAAAGAACGGGAACTGGGAGTCAGCGCAGATAGTTATAGAGCGTGGGAGCTGAGAGTCAGAGTGGAGATTTATAAAGAGCAGGGAGTGTATGTCAGACTGCAGATTTATAAAGAGCGGAATTTGAGAGTCAGAGCGGAGATATTAAAAGAGCAGGAGATGAGAGTCAGAGCAGAGATTAATAAAGAACGGGAGCTGGGAGTCAGGGCAGAGATTTATAGAGAGCGGGAGCTGAGAGTCAGGGCAGAGATTTAGAAAGAGGTGGAGCTGAGAGTCAGAGCAGAGATTTAAAAAGAGCGGGAGCTCAGAGGCAGGGCAGAGATTTATAAAGATCGGGAGATGAGAGGCAGGGCAATGTCTTATAGAGCGTGGGAGCTGAGAGTCAGTGCGGAGAATTATAAAGAGGGTAAGATGAGAATCAGAGTGGGGATTTAAAAAGAGCCCTGGCTGAGAGTCAGACTGGAGGTTTATAAAGAGCGGGAGCTGTGAGTCAGGGCAGAGATTTATAAAGATGGGGAGCTGAGATTCAGAGTGGAGATTTAAAAAGTGCGGGAGATGAGAGTCGGAACAGAGATTTAAAAGGAGCGGGAGCTGAGTGTCAGACCAGTGATTTATAAAGAGCGGGAGCTGTGAGTCAGGGAGGAGGTTTATAATGGGAGGGAGCACAGTATCAGAGTGGGGATTTAAAAAGAGTGGGTGCTGAGAGTCAGAGCCGAGATTTATAAAGAGGGGGAGCTGTGAGTCAGATCAGAGATTTAAAAAGAATGGGTGCTGAGAGTCAGGGCAGAGATTTATAAAGAGCAGGAGGTGAGATTCAGGGCAGATTTTTAGAAAGAGGGGGAGCTGAGAGTCAGAGCAGAGATTCAGAAAGATCGGGAGCTGGGAGACAGGGCAAAGATTTATAACGATCGGGAGCTGAGAGTCAGGGCAGAGACTTATAGGGAGCAGGAGCTGAGAGTCAGTGTGGAGATTTATAAAGAGGGTGAGCTGCGAATCAGAGCGGGGATTTAAAAAGAGCGCTGGCTGAGAGTCAGGCCAGAGATTTATAGAGAGCGGGAGCTGTGAGTCAGAGCGGAGTTTAATAGAGAGCGGGAGCTGAAAGTCAGGGCAGATATTTATAAAGAGCAGGGTCTGAGAGTCACAGCAGGGATTTAAAAAGAGCAGGAGCTGAATGTCAGAGTGTAGATTTATAAAGAGAGGGAGCTGAGAGAGAGTGCAGTGATTTATAAAGAGGGGGAGCTGAGAGTCAGAGCAGAGATTTAAAAAGAAAGGGTGCTGGGAATCAGGGCAGAGATTTATAAAGAGCGGGAGGTGAGATTCAGGGCAGAGATTTAGAAAGAGGGGGAGCTGAGAGTCAGAGCAGAGATTCAAAAAGAGCGGGAGCTGGGAGACAGGGCAGAGATTTATCAAGAGGGTGAGCTGCGAATCAGAGCGGGGATTTAAAAAGAGCGCTGGCTGAGAGTCAGACCAGAGATTTATAGAGAGCGGGAGCTGTGAGTCACAGCGGAGTTTAATAGAGAGTGGGAGCTGAAAGTCAGGGCAGAGATTTATAGAGAGCGGGAGCTGTGAGTCAGAGCGGAGTTTAATAGAGAGTGGGAGCTGAAAGTCAGGGCAGTTATTTATAAAGAGCAGGGACTTAGAGTCACAGCAGGGATTTAAAAAGAGCGGGAGCTGAAAGTCAGAGCGGAGATTTATAAAGAGCGGGAGCTGAGAGAGAGTGCAGTGATTTATAAAGAGGGGGAGCTGAGAGTCAGAGAAGAGATTTAAAAAGAATGGGAGCTGGGAATCAGGGCAGAGATGTTTAAAGAACGGGAGGTGAAATTCAGGGCAGAGAATTAGAAAGATGTGGAGCTGAGAGTCAGAGCAGAGATTTAAAAAGAGCGGGAGCTGGGAGACAGGGAGGAGATTTATAAAGATCGGGAGCTGAGAGTCCAGGCAAAGGCTTATAGAGAACGGGGGCTGAGAGTCAGTGCAGAGATTTCTCAAGAGCAGGAGCTGAGAGTCAGGGTGGAGACTTAAAAGGGTGGGATGGGAGTCAGAGCCAAGATTTATAAAGAGCAGGAGCTGAGAGTCAGTGCAGAGATTTAAAAAGAGCGGGACGGGAGTCAGAGCCACGAGTTATGAAGAGCAGGAGCTGAGAATCAGTGTAGAGATTTACAAAGAGGGGGAGCTGAGAATCAGAGCAGGGATTTAAAAAGAGGGGGAGCTGAGAGTCAAACCAGAGATTTGTAAAGAGCGGGAGCTGTGAGTCAGGGCAGATATTTATAAAGAGGGGGAGCTGAGAATCAGAGTGGGGACTTAAAAAGAGCGGGAGCTAAGAGTCAGAACGAAGATTTATAAAGAGCGGGAGCTGAGAGTCAGAGCAGAGATATATAAAGAGTGGGAGCTGAAAGTCAGAGCGTAGATTTAAAAAAAGCAGGAGCTGAGAGTCAGAGCGGAGATTTAAAAAAAGCGGGAGGTGAAAATCAGAGCAGAGATTTAAGAAGAACGGGTGCTGAGACTCAGAGCGGAGAATTATGAAGCATGGGAGCTGAGAGTCTGAGCGGAGATTTAAAGACAGCGGGAGATGAGTGTCAGAGTGGAGATTTATAGAGAGCGGGACCTGAGACTCAGGGCAGAGATCTTTAGAGAGCAGTAGGTCAGAGTCAGACCAGAGGTTTATAGAGAGCGGGAGCTGGCAGTCAGAGCGGAGATTTACAGAGAGTGGGTGCTGAGAGTTTGAGCAAAGATTTATAGAGATTAGGAGCTGAGCAGCAGTGCTGCTATTTATAGAGAGCAGGAGCTGAAAGACAGAATGGTGTTTTATAAAAAGCGGGAGGTGAAAGTCAGAGCAGAGGTTTAAAAAGAGCGGGACCTGAGACTCAGCGTGGGGAATTATGAAGCGTGGGATCAGAGAGTCAGAGCGGAGATTTAAAAGAACTGGAGCTGGGAGTCAGGGGAGAGATTTATAGAGCATGGGAGCTGAGAGTCAGAGTGGAGATTTATAAAGAGCAGGGAATGTAAGTTAGAAGCAGATTTATAAAGAGCGGGATTTGGGAGTCAGTGCAGAGATATAAAAAGAGCAGGAGATGAGAGTCAGAGCAGAGATTAAAAAAGAATGGGATCTGGGAGTCAGGGCAGAGATTTATAAAGAGCGGGAGCTGAGAGACATTGCAGAGATTTATAAAAAGGGGGAGTTGAGAGTCAGAGCAGAGATTTAAAAAAAAACAGGGGTTGGGAGTCATGGCAGAGATTTATAAAGAGCGGGAGCTGAGAGACATTGCAGAGATTTATAAAGAGGGGGAGTTGAGAGTCAGAGCAGAGATTTAAAGGAAATGGGGATTGGGAGTCAGGGCAGAGTTTAATAAAGAACGGGAGCTGAGAGACATTGCAGAGATTTATAAAGAGGGGGAACTGAGAGTCAGAGCAGAGATTTATGAAGAGGGGGAGCTGAGAGTCAGAGCAGAGATTTAAAAAGAACGGGAGTTGGGAGTCAGGGCAGAGATTTATAAAGAGCGGGAGTTGAGATTCAGGGCACAGATTTAGAAAGATCGGGAGCTGAGAGTCAGAGCAGAGATTTAAAAAGAGCGGGAGCTGAAAGTCAGAGTGTAGATTTCAAAAGAGCCGGTGCTGAGAGTGAGAACCGAGATATAAAAACAGCAGGAGCTGAAAATCAGAGTGGAAATTTAAAAAGAGCGCGTGCTGAGACTCAGAACGGAGAATTATGAAGCGTGGGAGCTGAAAGTCAGAGCGGAGATTTAAAGACAGCGGGAGCTGAGTGTCAGAGTGGAGATTTATAAAGAGTGGGAGCTGAAAGTCAGGGCAGAGATTTATGGAGAGTGGGAGCTCCGAGTCAGAGTGGAGATTTATAGAGAGCAGGAGCTGAGAATCAGAACGGAGATTTAAAAAGAAGGGGGCTGAAAGTCAGTGCAGAGATTTATAGAGAAGGTGAGCTGGGAGTTAGAGCGTTGATTTAAAAAGAGAGGAAGCTGAACGTTAGAGTGGAGATCTATAAAGAGCAGGGGATGAGAGTAAGACTGGAGGTTTATAAAGAGTGGGAGCTGAGAGTCAGAGTGGAGATATAAAAGGAATGGAAGCTGGGAGTCAGGGCAGAGATTTATAAAGGGCAGGAGCTGAGAGTCAGAGCAGAGATTTAAAAAGAACGTGAGCTGGGAGTCAGGGCAGAGATTTATAAAGATCGGGAGCTGGTAGTCAGGGCAGAGATTTATAAAGAGCGGGATCTGCGAGACAGTGCAGAGATTTATAGAGCGTGTGAGCTGAGAGACAGAGTGGAGGTTTATAAAGAGCAGGGAATATATGTCAGACTGCAGATTTATAAAGAGCAGGATATGAGAGTCAGTGCGGAGATACACAAAGAGCAGGAGCTGAGAGTCAGAGTAGAGATTAAAAAAGAAGGGGATCTGTGGGTCAGGGCAGAGATTTATAAAGAGCGGGAGGTGAGATTCAGGGCAGAGATTTAGAGAGAGGGGGAGCTGAGAGTCAGAGCAGAGATTTAAAAAGAGCGGGAGTTGAAAGTCAGAGCGTGGATTTCAAAAGAGCGGGAGCTGAGATTCAGAGCAGAGATTTAAAAAGAGCGGGAGTTGAAGAGCGGGAGTGGAGATCTAAAAAGAGCAGGTGCTGAGACACAGAGCAGAGAATAATGAAGCTTGGGAGCTTAGAGTCAGAGCGGAGATTTACAGACAGCGGGAGCTGAGTGTCAGAGTGGAGATTTATAATGAGCGGGAGCTGAGAGTCAGGGCAGAAATTTATAGAGAGCAGGAGCTGAGAGTCAGAGCGGAGATTTATAGAGAGTGGGAGCTGAGAGTCAGAGCGGAGATTTAAAAAGAGGGGAGCTGAAAGAGCAGTGATTTATAGAGAATGGGAAGTGAGAGTTAGAGCGGTGATTTAAAAAGAGAGGCAGCTGAACGTCAGAGCGGAGGACTATAAAGAGCATGGGATGAGTGTAAGAATGGAGGTTTATAAAGAGTGGGAGCTGAGAGTCAGAGTGGAGATATGAAAGGAATGGAAGCTGGGAGTCTGGGCAAAGATTTATAAAGAGCAGGAGCTGAGAGTCAGGGCAGAGATTTAAAAAGAGCAGGAGCTGAAGGTCAGTGAGGAGAATTATAAAAAGAGGGAGCTGAGAATCAGAGTGTGGATTTAAAAAGAGTGGGAGCTGAGAGTCAGAGCAGAGATTTATAAAGAGCGGTAGTTGCGAGTCAGAGCAGAGATTTATAAAGAGCGGGAGCTGAGAGTCAGTGTGGAGAATTATAAAGAGAGGGAGCTGAGAGTCAGGGCAGAGATTTATAGAGAGCGGGAACTGAGAGGCAGAGCGGAGTTTAATAGAGAGTGGGAGCTGGGTGTCAGGGCAGAGATTTAAAAATAGAGGGAGCTGAGAGACAGAGCGGAGATTTAAAAAGAGCCGGAGCTGAGAGTCAGAGTGGAGTTTTAAAAAGTGCAGGAGCTGAGATTCAGAGCGTAGATTTAAAAAGAGCGCGAGATGAGAGTCACAGCAGAAATTTAATTCGAGCGGAGCTCCGAGTCAGAGTGGAGATTTAAAAATAGCGGGAGCTGAGACTCAGAGTGGAGAATTATGTAGTGCGCGAGCTGAGAGAAGACCGGAGAATTAAAAAGAGCGGGAACTGAGAGTCAGATTGGAGATTTATAAAGAGGGGGAGCTGAGAGTCAGGCCAACGATTTATCGAAAGCGCGAGCTGAGAGTCAGCCCGGAGATTTATAGAGATCCGGAGCTGAGATCCAGACCAGAGATTTATAGAGAGCGGGAGCTGAGAGTCAGAATGGATATTTATAGAGAGTGAGAGCTGAGAGTCTGTGCAGAGATTTAAAAACGGCAGGGGCTGTGAGTCAGAGCCGAGATTTATAAAGAGTGGGAGCTGAGAGTTAGAGCAGAGATTTCTAGAGAGCGGGAGCTGAGAGGCAGAGTGGAGATTTATAAAGAGCGGGAGCTGAGAGTCAGCGCAGAGATTTAAAAAGCGTTGGTTCTGAGTGCCAGCCAGTGATTTAAAGAGAGCCGGAGCTAAGAGTCAGAGTGGAGATTTAAAAAGAGGGGAGCTGAGGGACGGTGTGGTGATATAGAAAGAGGGGAGCTGAGAGTCAGAGCAGAGATTTAAAAAGAACGGGAACTGGGAGTCAGGGCAGATAGTTATAGAGCGTGGGAGCTGAGAGTCAGAGTGGAGATTTAGAAAGAGCAGGGAGTGTATGTCAGACTGCAGATTTATAAAGAGCGGGATTTGAGAGTCAGAGCGCAGATATTAAAAGAGCAGGAGATGAGAGTCAGAGCAGAGATTAATAAAGAACGGGAGCTGGGAGTCAGGGCAGAGATTTATAAAGAGCGGGAGGTGAGATTCAGGGCAGAGACTTATAGAGAGCGGGAGCTGAGAGTCAGTGCGGAGATTTATAAAGAGGGTAGCTGAAAGTCAGAGTGTGGATTTCGAAAGAGCCGGTGCTGAGAGTCAGAGTGGAGTTTTAAAAAGTGCAGGAGCTGAGAGTTAGAGCGTAGATTTAAAAAGAGCGCGAGCTGAGACTCAGAGTGGAGAATTATGTAGCGTGGGTGCTGAGAGAAGACCGGAGAATTAAAAAGAGCGGGAACTGAGAGTCAGATTGGAGATTTATAAAGAGGGGGAGCTGAGAATCAGGCCAGCGATTTATCGATAGCGCGAGCTGAGCGTCAGCCCGGAGATTTATAGAGATCCGGAGCTGAGATCCAGACCAGAGATTTATAGAGAGCGGGAGCTGTGAGTCAGAGTGGATATTTATAGAGAGTGAGAGCTGAGAGTCAGTGCAGAGATTTAAAAAAGGCGGGGGCTGTGAGTCAGAGCCGAGATTTATAAAGAGTGGGAGCTGAGAGTTAGAGCAGAGATTTCTAGAGAGCGGGAGCTGAGAGGCAGACTGGAGATTTATAGAGAGCAGGAGATGAGATACAGAACGGAGATTTATAAAGAGCGGGAGCTGAGAGTCAGCGCAGAGATTCAAAAAGCACTGGAACTGAGAGTCAGCCAGAGATTTAAAGAGAGCCGGAGCTGAGAGTCAGAGCGGAGATTTAAAAAGAGGGGAGCTGAGGGACGGTGCGGTGATATAGAAAGAGGGGGAGCTGAGTGTCAGAGCAGAGATTTAAAAAGAACGGGAACTGGGAGTCAGGGCAGATAGTTATAGAGCATGGGAGCTGAGAGTCAGAGTGGAGATTTATAAAGAGCAGGGATTGTATGTCAGACTGCAGATTTATAAAGAGCGGGATTTGAGAGTCAGAGCGGAGATATTAAAAGAGCAGGTGATGAGAGTCAGAGCAGAGATTAATAAAGAACGGAGGCTGGGAGTCAGGGCAGTGATTTATAAAGAGCGGGAGGTGAGATTCAGGGCAGAGACTTATAGAGAGCGGGAGCTGAGAGTCAGTGCGGAGATTTATAAAGAGGGTGAGCAGAGAGACAGTGCAGAGATTTATAAAGAGGGGGAGCTGAGAGTCAGAGCAGAGATTTAAAAAGAGCGGGAGCTCAGAGGCAGGGCAGAGATTTATAAAGATCGGGAGATGAGAGTCAGGGCAATGTCTTATAGAGAGTGTGAGCTGAGAGTCAGTCCGGAGAATTATAAAGAGCGTAAGATGAGAATCAGAGCAGAGATTTAAAAAGAGCCCTGGCTGAGAGTCAGACTGGAGGTTTATAAAGAGCGGGAGCTGTGAATCAGGGCAGAGATTTATAAAGATGGGGAGCTGAGATTCAGAGCTGAGATTTAAAAAGTGTGGGAGCTGAGAGTCAGAACAGAGATTTAAAAGGAGCAGGAGCTGAGTGTCAGACCAGAGATTTATAAAGTGCGGGAGCTGTGAGTCAGGGAGGAGATTTATAATGGGAGGGAGCACAGTATCAGAGTGGGGATTTAAAAAGAGTGGGAGCTGAGAGTCAGAGCAGAGATTTATAAAGAGCAGGAGCTGAGAGTCAGTGCAGAGATTTAGAAAGAGGGGGCGCTGAGAGTAAGAGCAGAGATTTAAAGAGAGGTGGAGCTGAGAGTCAGAGCGGAGATTTAAAAAGAGGGGAGCTGAAACGCAGTGCGGCGATATATAAAGAGCAGGAGCTGAGAGTCAGAGCAGAGATTTAAAAAGAACGGGAGCTGGGAGTCAGGGCGGCGAGTTAAAAAGAGTGGGAGCTGAGAGTCAGAGAAGAGATTTAAAAAGAGCAGCAGCTGAGAGTCAGAGCATAGATTTTAAAAGAGCGGGAGCTGAGACTCAGAGCAGAGATTTAAAAAGAGCTGGAGCTGAAAGTAAGTGCGTAGATTTGAAAAGAGCGGGCACTGAGAGTCAGAGCGGAGATTTAAAAAGAGCGGGTGCTGAGACTCAGAGTGGAGAATTATGAAGCGTGGGAGCTGAGAGTCAGAGCAGAGATTTAAAGTCAGTGGGAGCTGAGTGTCAGAGTGGAGATTTATAAAGTGCGGTAGCTGAGAGTCAGGGCAGAGGTTTATAGAGAGCAGGATCTCAGAGTCAGAGCGGAGGTTTATAGAGAGCGGGAGCTGAGAGTCAGACCAGAGGATTATAGAGAGCGGGAGCTGGGAGTCAGAGTGGAGATTTATAGAGAGTGGGAGCTGAGAGTTAGAGCAGAGATTTATAGAGAGCGGGAGCTGAGAGGCAGAGCTGAGATTTATAGAGAGCAGGAGCTGAGAGACAGAGTGGAGATTTAGAAAGAGCGGGAAATGAGAGTCAGAGTGGAGATTTATAAAGAGCAGGGAATGTATGTCAGACTGCAGATTTATAAAGAGCGGGATTTGAGAGTCAGAGCAGAGATATAAAAAGAGCAGGATCTGAGAGTTAGAGCAGAGATTAAAAAAAGAACGGGAGCTGGGAGTGAGGGCAGAGATTTATAAATAGCGGGAGCTGAGATGCCGGGCAGAGATTTATAAAGAGCGGGAGCTGAGAGACAGGGCAGAGATTTATAAAGAGGGGGAGCTGAGAGTCAGAGCAGAGATTTAAAAAGAATGGGAGCTGGGAGTGAGGGCAGAGATTTATAAAGAGCGGGAGGTGAGATTCATAGCAGAGGTTTAGAAAGAAGGGGAGCTGAGAGTCAGAGCAGAGATTTAAAAAGAGCGGGAGCTGGGAGTCAGAGCAGAGAGTTATAAAGATCGGGAGCTGAGAGTCAGGGCGGAGAGTTATAGAGAGCAGGAGCTGAGAGTCGGTGCAGAGATTTATGAAGTGGGTGAGCTGAGAATCAGAGCGGGGATTTAAAAAGAGCGCTGGCTGAGAGTCAGGGCAGAGATTTATAGAGCGTGGGAGCTGAGAGACAGAGTGCAGGTTTATAAAGAGCAGGGAATGTATGTCAGACTGCAGATTTATAAAGAGCGAGATATGAGAGTCAGTGCAGAGATATAAAAAGAGCAGGAGCTGAGAGTCAGAGCAGAGATTAAAAAAGAATGGGATCTGGGAGTCAGTGCAGAGATTTATAAAGAGTGGGGGCTGAGATGCAAGGCAGAGATTTATAAAGAGGGGGAGCTGAGAGTCAGAACAGAGATTTTAAAAGAATGGGAGTTGGGAGTCAGGGCAGAGATTTATAAAGAGTGGGAGGTGAAATTCAGGGCAGAGTTTTAGAAAGAGGGGGAGCTGAGAGTCAGCGCAGAGATTTAAAAAGCGCTGGAGCTGAGAGCCAGCCAGAGATTTAAAGAGAGCCGGAGCTAAGAGTCAGAGTGGAGATTTAAAAAGAGGGGAGCTGAGGGACGGTGCGGTGATATATAAAGAGGGGAGCTGAGAGTCAGAGCAGAGATTTAACAAGAAACGGAACTGGGAGTCAGGGCAGATAGTTATAGAGCATGGGAGCTGAGAGTCAGAGTGGAGATTTATAAAGAGCAGGGAATATATGTCAGACTGCAGATTTATAATGAGCGGGATATGAGAGTCAGTGCGGAGATATACAAAGAGCAGGAGCTGTGAGTCAGAGCAGAGATTAAAAAAGAACGGGATCTGGGAGTCAGGGCAGAGATTTATAAAGAGCGGGAGCTGAGATTCAGGGCAGAGATTTAGAAAGAGGGGCAGCTGAGAGTCAGAGCAGAGAGTTAAAAAGAGCGGGAGCTGAAAATCAGAGTGGAGATCTAAAAAGAGCGTGTGCTGAGACACAGAGCAGAGAATAATGAAGCTTGGGAGCTTAGAGTCAGAGCGGAGATTTAAATACAGCGGGAGCTGAGTGTCAGAGTGGAGATTTATAATGAGCAGGAGCTGAGAGTCAGGGCAGAAATTTATAGAGAGCGGGAGCTCAGAGTCAGAGCGGAGATTTATTGTGAGTGGGAGCTGAGAGTCAGAGTGGAGATTTAAAAAGAGGGGAGCTGAAAGTCAGAGCAGTGATTTATCGAGAATGGGAGGTGAGAGTTAGAGCGGTGCTTTAAAAAGAGAAGAAGCTGAACGTCAGAGCGGAGGACTATAAAGAGCATGGGATGAGTGTAAGAATGGAGGTTTTTAAAGAGTGGGAGCTGAGAGTCAGAGTGGAGATAAGAAAGGAATGGAAACTGAGATTCAGGGCAGAGATTTATAAAGAGCCAGAGCTGAGAGACAGTGAGGAGAATTATAAAAAGAGGGAGCTGAGAATCAGAGTGGGGATTTAAAAAGAGTGGGAGCTGAGAGTCAGAGCAGAGATTTATAAAGAGCGGTAGTTGCGAGTCAGAGCAGAGATTTATAAAGAGCGGGAGCTGAGAGTCAGTGTGGAGAATTAAAAAGAGTGGGAGCTGAGAGTCAGGGCAGAGATTTATAGAGAGAGGGAGCTGAGAGGCAGAGCGGAGTTTAATAGAGAGCGGGAGCTGGGTGTCAGGGTAGAGATTTAAAAATAGAGGGAGCTGAGAGACAGAGCGGAGATTTAAAAAGAGCCGGAGCTGAGAGTCAGATTGGAGATTTATTAAGAGGGGGAGCTGAGAGTCAGGCCAGCGATTTATCGATAGCGCGAGCTGAGAGTCAGCCCGGAGATTTATAGAGTTCCGGAGCTGAGATCCAGACCAGAGATTTATAGAGAGCGGGAGCTGTGAGTCAGAGTGGATATTTAAAGAGAGTGAGAGCTGAGAGTCAGTGCAGAGATTTAAAAAAGGCGGGGGCTGTGAGTCAGGGCCGAGATTTATAAGGAGTGGGAGCTGAGAGTTAGAGCAGAGATTTCTAGAGAGCAGGAGCTGAGAGACAGAATGGAGATTTATAAAGAGCGGGAGCTGAGAGTCAGCGCAGAGATTCAAAAAGCACTGGAGCTGAGAGTCATCCAGAGATTTAAAGAGAGCCGGAGCTGAGAGTCAGAGCGGAGATTTAAAAAGAGGGGAGCTGAGGGACGGTGCGGTGATATAGAAAGAGGGGGAGCTGAGTGTCAGAGCAGAGATTTAAAAAGAACGGGAACTGGGAGTCAGGGCAGATAGTTATAGAGCATGGGAGCTGAGAGTCAGAGTGGAGATTTATAAAGAGCAGGGATTGTATGTCAGACTGCAGATTTATAAAGAGCGGGATTTGAGAGTCAGAGCGGAGATATTAAAAGAGCAGGTGATGAGAGTCAGAGCAGAGATTAGTAAAGAACGGGAGCTGGGAGTCAGGGCAGTGATTTATAAAGAGCGGGAGGTGAGATTCAGGGCAGATATTTTTAAAAAGCAGGGTCTGAGAGTCACAGCAGAGATTTAAAAAGAGCGGGAGCTGAAAGTCAGAGTGTAGATTTATAAAGAGCAGGAGCTGAGAGTCAGTGCGGAGATTTATAAAGAGGGTGAGCTGAGATTCAGGGCAGAGATTTATAAAGAGCAGGAGCTGAGAGTCAGTGCGGAGATTTATAAAGAGGGTGACCTGAGATTCAGGGCAGAGATTTATAAAGAGGGGGAGCTGAGAGTCAGAGCAGAGATTTAAAAAGAGCGGGAGCTCAGAGACAGGGCAGAGATTTATAAAGATCGGGAGATGAGAGTCAGGGCAATGTCTTATAGAGAGTGGGAGCTGAGAGTCAGTGCGGAGAATTATAAAGAGGGTAAGATGAGAATCAGAGCAGAGATTTAAAAAGAACCCTGGCTGAGAGTCAGACTGGAGATTTATAAAGAGCGGGAGCTGTGAGACAGGGCAGAGATTTAAAAAGAGTGGGAGCTGTGAGACAGGGCAGAGATTTATAAAGATCGGGAGATGAGAGTCAGGGCAAAGACTTATAGAGCGTGGGAGCTGAGAGTCAGTGCAGAGAATTATGAAGAGGGTAAGATGAGAATCAGAGCCGGGATTTAAAAAGAGCCCTGGCTGAGAGTCAGACAGGAGGTTTACAAAGAGCGGGAGCTGTGAATCAGGGCAGAGATTTATAAAGCTAGGCAGCTGAGATTCACAGTGGAGATTTAAGAAGTGCGGGAGTTGAGAGTCAGAACAGAGATTTAAAAGGAGCGGGAGCTGAGTGTCAGACCAGAGATTTATAAAGAGCGGGAGCTGAGATTCAGGGCAGAGATTTATAAAGAGCGGGAGCTGAGAGACAGTGCAGAGATTTATAAAGAGCAGGAGGTGAGATTCAGGGCAGAGTTTTAGAAAGAGGGGGAGCTGGGAGTCAGAGCAGAGATTCAAAAAGAGCGGGAGCTGGGTGACAGTGCAGAGATTTATAAAGATCGGGAGATGAGAGTCACGGCAAAGACTTTTAGAGAGTGGGAGCTGAGAGTCAGAGCGGAGATTTACAGAGAGCGGGAGCTGAGAGTCACGACAGAGACTTATAGGGAGCAGGAGCTGAGAGTCAGTGTGGAGATTTATAAAGAGGGTGAGCTGCGAATCAGAGTGGGGATTTAAAAAGAGCGCAGGCTGAGAGTCAGGGCAGAGATTTATAGACAGCGGGAGCTGTGAGTCAGAGCGGAGTTTAATAGAGAGTGGGAGCTGAAAGTCAGGGCAGATATTTTTAAAAAGCAGGGTCTGAGAGTCACAGCAGAGATTTAAAAAGAGCGGGAGCTGAAAGTCAGAGCGGAGATTTATAATGAACGGGAGCTGAGAGACAGTGCAGTGATTTATAAAGAGGGGGAGCTGAGAGTCAGAGCAGAGATTTAAAAAGAATGGGAGTTGGGAATCAGGGCAGAGATTTAAAAAGAACGGGAAGTGAAATTCAGGGCAGAGAATTAGAAAGATGTGGATCTGAGAGGCAGAGCAGAGATTTAAAAAGAGCGAGAGCTGGGAGACAGGGAGGAGATTTATAAAGATCGGGAGCTGAGAGTCCGGGCAAAGGCTTATAGAGAGCGGGGGCTGAGAGTCAGTGCAGAGATTTCTCAAGAGCAGGAGCTGAGAGTCAGGGTGGAGACTTAAAAGGGCGGGATGGGAGACAGAGCTGAGATTTATAAAGAGCAGGAGCTGAGAGTCAGGGCAGAGATTTAAAAAGAGCGGCATGGGAGTCAGAGCCGCGAATTATGAAGAGCAGGAGCTGAGAATCAGTGTGGAAATTTATAAAGAGGGGGAGCGAAGAATCAGAGCAGGGATTTAAAAAGAGCGGGAGCTGAGAGTCAAACCAGAGATTTGTAAAGAGCGGGAGCTGTGAGTCAGGGCAGATATTTATAAAGAGGGGGAGCTGAGAATCAGGGTTGGCACTTAAAAAGAGCGGAAGGTGAGAGTCAGAACGAAGATTTATAAAGAGCGGGAGCTGAGAGTCAGAACGAAGATTTATAAAGAGCGGGAGCTGAAAGTCAGAGCGTAGATTTAAAAAGAGCAGGAGCTGAAAGTCAGAGCAGAGATTTAAAAAGAGCGGGAGCTGAAAATCAGAGCGGAGATTTAAAAAGAACGGGTGCTGAGACTCAGAGTGGAGAATTATGAAGCATGGGAGCTGAGAGTCTGAGCGGAGATTTAAAGACAGCGGGAGCTGAGTGTCAGAGTGGAGATTTATAAAGAGCGGGACCTGAGAGTCAGGGCAGAGATTTTTAGAGAGCAGGAGGTCAGAGTCAGACCAGATGTTTATAGAGAGCGGGAGCTGGCAGTCAGAGTGGAGATTTACAGAGAGCGGGTGCTGAGAGATTGAGCAAAGATTTATAGAGATTAGGAGCTGAGCAGCAGTGCTGCTATTTATAGAGAGCAGGAGCTGAAAGACAGAATGGAGATTTATAAAAAGCGGGAGGTGAGAGTCAGAGCAGAGGTTTAAAAAGAGCGGGACCTGAGACTCAGCGTGGAGAATTATGAAGCGTGGGAGCTGAGAGTCAGAGCGGAGATTTAAAAGAACTGGAGCTGGGAGTCAGGGGAGAGACTTATAGAGCGTGGGAGCTGAGAGTCAGAGTGGAGATTTATAAAGAGCAGGCAATCTAAGTTAGACTGCAGATTTATAAAGAGCGGGATTTGGGAGTCAGTGCAGAGATTCAAAAAGAGCAGGAGTTGGGAGACAGGGCAGAGATTTATAGAGATCGGGAGCTGAGAGTCATGGCAGAGACTTATAGGCAGCGGGCGCTGAGAGTCAGTGTGGAGATGTATAAAGAGGGTGAGCTGCGAATCAGAGCGGGGATTTAAGAAGAGCGCAGGCTGAGAGTCAGGGCAGAGATTTATAGAGAGTGGGAGCTGTGAGTCAGAGCGGAGTTTAATAGAGAGTGGGAGCTGAAAGTCAGGGCAGATATTTATAAAGAGCGGGGTCTGAGACTCACAGCAGGGATTTAAAAAGAGCGGGAGCTGAAAGTCAGAGTGTAGATTTATAAAGAGCGGGAGCTGAGAGACAGTGCAGTGATTTATAAAGAGGGGGAGCTGAGAGTCAGAGCAGAGATTTAAAAAGAATGGGAGCTGGGAACCAGGGCAGAGATTTATGAAGAACGGGAGGTGAAATTCAGGGCAGAGAATTAGAAAGATGTGGAGCTGAGAGTCAGAGCAGAGATTTAAAAAGAGCGGGAGCTGGGAGACAGGGAGGAGATTTATAAAGATCGGGAGCTGAGAGTCCGGGCAAAGGCTTATAGAGAGCGGGGGCTGAGAGTCAGTGCAGAGATTTTTCAAGAGCAGGAGCTGAGAGTCAGGGTGGAGACTTAAAAGGGTGGGATAGGAGACAGAGCCGAGATTTATAAAGAGCAGGAGCTGAGAGTCAGGGCAGAGATTTAAAAAGAGCGGGATTGGAGTCAGAGCCGCGAGTTCTGAAGAGCAGGAGCTGAGAATCAGTGTGTAGATTTATAAAGAGGGGGAGCTGAGAGTCAGAGCAGGGATTTAAAAAGAGCGGGAGCTGAGAGTCAAACCAGAGATTTGTAAAGAGCGGGAGCTGAAAGTCAGAGCGTAGATTTAAAAAGAGCAGGAGCTGAGAGTCAGAGCAGAGATTTAAAAGAGCCGGAGCTGAAAATCAGAGTGGAGATTTAAAAAGAGCGTTTGCTGAGACTCAGAATGGAGAAATATGAAGCGTGGGAGCTGAAAGTCAGAGCGGAGATTTATAGAGAGTGGGAACTGAGAGTCAGAGCGGAGATTTAAAAAGAGGGGGGCTGAAAGTCATTGCAGAGATTTATAGAGAATGGGAGCTGGGAGTTAGAGCGGTGATTTAAAAAGAGAGGAAGCTGAACGTCAGAGCATAGGTTTATAATGAGCAGGGGATGAGAGTAAGACTGGAGATTTATAAAGAGTGGGAGCTGAGAGTCAGAGTGGAGATATAAAAGGATCGGAAGCTGGGAGTCAGGGCAGAGATTTATAAAGAGCGGGAGCTGAGAGTCAGAGCAGAGATTTAAAAAGAGCCAGAGCTGAAAGTCAGAGCAGGGATTTCAAAAGAGCGGGAGCTGAGAGTCAGAGTGGAGATTTATAAAGAGCGGGAGCTGAAAATCAGAGTGGAAATTTGAAATGAGTGGTTGCTTAGACTCAATTTGGAGAATTATGAAGCGTGGGAGCTGAGATCAGAGCGGCAATTTATAGACAGCGGGAGCTGAGTGTCAGAGTTGAGATTTATATAGAGCGGGAGATGAGAGTCAGGGCAGAGATTTATATAGAGCGGGAGCTCAGAGTCAGAGAGGAGATTTAAAAAGAGGGGAGCTGAAAGTCAGAGCAGTGATTTGTAGAGAATGGGAGTTGAGAGTTAGAGCTGTGATTTAAAAAGAGAGGAAGCTGAACGTCAGAGCGGAAATCTATAAAGAGCAGGGGATGAGAGTAAGACTGGAGGTTTATAACGAGTGGGAGCTGAGAGTCAAAGTGGAAATATAAAAGGAATGGAAGGTGGGGGTCAGGGCAGAGGATTATAAGGAGCGAGAGCTGAGATTCAGGGCAGAGATTTATAAAGAGCGGGAGCTGAGAGTCAGTGAGGTGAATTATAAAAAGGTGGAGCTGAGAATCAGATTGGGGATTTAAAAAGAGTGGGAGCTGAGAGTCAGAGCAGAGGTTTAAAAAGAACGGGAGCTGAGAGTCAGGGCAGAGATTTATAAAGAGCGGGAGCTGAGAGTCAGGGCAGAGATTTATAAAGAGCGGGAGGTGAGTTTCTGCGCAGAGATTTAGAAAGGGGGAACTGAGAGTCAGAACAGAGTTTTAATAAGAGCGGGAGCTGGGAGACAGGGCAGAGATTTATAAAGTTCGGGAGCTGAGAGTCAGGGCAAAGTCTTATAGAGAGTGGGAGCTGAGAGTCTGCGCAGAATTATAAAGAGGGTAAGCTGAGAATGAGAGCGGGGATTTAAAAAGAGTGAAGTCTGAGAGTCAGACCGGAGATTTATAAAGTGCGGGAGCTGTGAGTCAGGGCAGAGATTTTTAAAGAGGGGGAGCTGAGATTCAGGGCAGAGATATATAAAAAGCGGGAGCTGAGGGAAAGAGCTGAGATTTATAAAGAGGGAGTGCTGAGAGTCAGAGCAGAGATTTAAAAAGAACGGGAGCAGGGAGTCAGGGCAGAGATTTATGAAGAGCGTGAGTTGAGTTTCTGAGCAGAGATTTAGAAAGAGGGGGAACTGAGAGTCAGAACAGAGATTTAAAAAGAGATGGAGCTGGGAGACAGGGCAGAGATTTATAAAGATCGGGAGCTGAGAGTCAGGGCAAGGACTTCAAGAGAGTGGGAGCTGAGAGTCAGTGCGGAGAATTATAAAGAGGGTAAGCTGAGAATCAGAGCGGGGATTTAAAAAGAGCGCTGGCTGAGAGTCAGACTGGAGATTTATAAAGAGTGGGAACTGTGAGTCAGGGCAGAGATTTTTCAAGAGCGGGAGCAGAGAGACAGGGCAGAGTTTTTTCAAGAGCGGGTGCTGAGAGTCAGAGCAGAGATATATAAAGAGCGGGAGCTGAGAGTCAAGGCGGAGAGTGAAAAAGAGTGGGAGCTGGGAATCAGAGCGGAGATTTAGAAAGAGCAGGTGCTGAGGGTCAGAATGGAGTTTTAAAAAGAGCGGGGGCTGAGAGTCAAGGCGGAGAGTGAAAAAGAGTGGGAGCTGAGAGTCACAACGAAGATTTAAAAAGAGCGGGTGCTGTGATTCAGGGAGGAGATTTATAATGGGAGGGAGCTGAGAAACAGAGTGTGGATTTCAAAAGAGTGGGAGCTGAGAGTCAGGGCAGAGATTTTTCAAGAGCGGGAGCAGAGAGTCAGGGCAGAGTTTTTTCAAGAGCGGGTGCTGAGAGTCAGAGCAGAGATATATAAAGAGCGGGAGCTGAGAGTCAGGGCGGAGATTTAAAAAGAGTGGGAGCAGAGAGTCAGAGCAGAGATTTAAAAAGAGCAGGAGCTGGGAGTCAGGGCAGAGATTTATAAAGATCGGGAGCTAAGAGTCAGGGCAGAGACTTATAGAGAGCGGGAACTGAGAGTCAGTGCGGAGATTTATGAAGAGGGTTAGCTGAGAATCAGAGTGGGGATTTAAAAAGAGCGCTGGCTGAGAGTCAGACCAGAGATTTATAGAGAGCGGGAGCTGAGAGTGGGAGCGGAGTTTAATAGAGAGCAGGAGCTGGGAGTCAGGGCAGAGATTTATAGAGCGTGGGAGCTGAGAGACAGAGTGGAGATTTATAAAGAGCAGGGAATGCATGTCAGACTGCAGATTTGTAAAGAGCGGGATATGAGAGTCAGTTCGGAGACATAAAAAGAGCAGGAGCTGAGAGTCAGAGCAGAGATTAAAAAAGAACGGAATCTGGGAGTTAGGGCAGAGATTTATAAAGAGCTGGAGCTGAGATGCAGTGCAGAGATTTATAAAGAGCGGGAGCTGAGAGACAGTGCAGAGATTTATAAAGAAGGGGAGCTGAGAGTCAGAGCAGAGATTTAAAAAGAACGGGAGTTGGGAGTCAGGGCAGAGATTTATAAAGAGCAGGAGCTGAGATGCAGTGCAGAGATTTATAAAGAGCAGGAGCTGAGAGACAGTGCAGTGATTTATAAAGAAGGGGAGCTGAGAGTCAGAGCAGAGATTTAAAAAGAACGGGAGTTGGGAGTCAGGGCAGAGATTTATAAAGAGCGGGAGGTGAGAGTCAGGGCAGAGATTTAGAGAGAGCGAAGCTGTTATTCTGAGAGGAGTTTAATAGAGAGCGGGAACTGCGAGTCAGGGTAGAGTTTGAAAAAGAACTGGAGCTGACAGTCAGAGCAGAGATTTAAAAAGAGCGGGAGCTGAAAGTTGGAGCGTAGATTTAAAAAGAGCGGGAACTGAGAGTCAAAGCAGAGATTTATAAAGAGTGGGAGCTGAGAGTCAGGGCGGAGAGTTAAAAAGAGCGGGAGATGAAAATCAGAGTGGAGATTTAAAAAGAGCGGGTGCTGAGACTCAGAACGGAGAATTATGAAGCTTGGGAGCTGAGAGACAGAGCAGAGATTTAAAGACAGCATGAGCTGAGTGTCAGAGTGGAGATTTATAAAGAGCGGGAGCTGAAAGTCAGGGCAGAGATTTAGCGAGAGCGGGAGCTCAGACTCAGAGCGGAGACTTATAGAGAGCGGGGGCTGAGAGTCAGAGCGGAGATTTAAAAAGAGGGGAGCTGAAAGTCAGTTCAGATTTTTATAGAGAATGGGAGCTGCAAGTTAGAGCGGTGATTTAAAAAGAGAGGAAGCTGAACGTCAGAGCGGAGATCTATAAAGAGCAGGGGATGAGAGTAAGAATGGAGGTTTATAAAGAGTGGGAGCTGAGAGTCAGAGTGGAGATATAAAAGGATCAGAAGCTGGGAGTCAGGGCAGAGATTTATAAAGAGCAGGAGCTGAGATTCAGGGCAGAGATTTATAAAGAGCGGGAGCTGAGAGTCAGTGAGGAGAATTATAAAAAGGGGGAGCTGAGAATCAGAGTGGGGATTTAAAAAGAGTGGGTGCTGAGAGACTGAGCATAGATTTATAAAGAGAGGGAGTTGAGAGTCAGGGCAGAGATTTAAAAAGAGCTGGAGCTGAGAGTCAATGTAGAGATTTATAAAGACTGGGAGGTGAGATTCAGGGCAGAGATTTAGAAATAGGGGGTGCTGCAAGTCAGAGCAATGATTTATAGAGAATGGGAGCTGAGAGTTAGAGCGGTGATTTAAAAAGAGAGGAAGCTGAACGTCAGAACGGAGATCTATAAAGAGCAGGGGATGAGAGTAAGACTGGAGGTTTATAAAGAGTGGGAGCTGAGAGTCAGAGTGGAGATATAAAAGGAATGGAAGCTGGGAGTCAGGGCAGAGATTTATGAAGAGCAGGAGCTGAGATTCAGGGCAGAGGTTTATAAAGAGCAGGAGCTGAGAGTCAGTGAGGAGAATTATAAAAAGGGGGAGCTGAGAATCAGAGTGGGGATTTAAAAAGAATGGGAGCTGAGAGTCAGAGCAGAGATTTTTCAAGAGGGGGAGCTGGGAATCAGAGCGGAGATTTAGAAAGAGCAGGTGCTGAGGGTCAGAGTGGAGGTTTAAAAAGAGCGGGGGCTGAGAGTCAAGGCGGAGAGTGAAAAAGAGTGGGAGCTGAGAGTCAGAACGAAGATTTAAAAAGAGCGGGTGCTGTGAATCAGGGAGGAGATTTATAATGGGAGGGAGCTGAGAAACAGAGTGTGGATTTAAAAAGAGCGGGAGCAGAGAGTCAGGGCAGAGATTTTTCAAGAGCGGGAGCAGAGTGTCAGGGCAGAGTTTTTTCAAGAGCGGGTGCTGAGAGTCAGAGCAGAGATTTAAAAAGAGTGGGAGCAGAGAGTCAGAGCAGAGATTTAAAAAGAGCAGGAGTTGGGAGTCAGGGCAGAGATTTATAAAGATCGGGAGCTAAGAGTCAGGGCAGAGACTTATAGAGAGCGGGAGCTGAGAGTCAGTGCGGAGATTTATAAAGAGGGTTAGCTGAGAATCAGAGCGGGGATTTAAAAAGAGCGCTGGCTGAGAGTCAGGGCAGAGATTTATAGAGAGTGGGAGCAGAGAGTGGGAGCGGAGTTTAATAGAGAGCAGGAGCTGGGAGTCAGGGCAGAGATTTATAGAGCATGGGAGCAGATACATAGTGGAGATTTATAAAGAGCAGGGAATGCATGTCAGACTGCAGATTTATAAAGAGCGGGATATGAGAGTCAGTTCGGAGATATAAAAAGAGCAGGAGCTGAGAGTCAGAGCAGAGATTAAAAGAGAACGGAATCTGGGAGTTGGGGCAGAGATTTATAAAGAGCGGGAGCTGAGAGACAGTGCAGAGATTTATAAAGAAGGGGAGCTGAGAGTCAGAGCAGAGATTTAAAAAGAACGGGATTTGGGAGTCAGGGCAGAGATTTATAAAGAGCGGGAGGTGAGAGTCAGGGCAGAGATTTAGAGAGAGCGAAGCTGTTATTCTGAGTGGAGTTTAATAGAGAGCAGGAACTGGGAGTCAGGGTAGAGTTTGAAAAAGAACTGGAGCTGACAGTCAGAGCAGAGATTTAAAAAGAGCGGGGGTTGAAAGTCAGAGCGTAGATTTAAAAAGAGCGGGAACTGAGAGTCAAAGCTGAGATTTATAAAGAGCGGGAGGTGAGATTCAGGGAAGAGATATATAAAGAGTGGGAGCTGAGAGTCAGGGCGGAGAGTTAAAAAGAGCGGGAGATGAAAATCAGAGTGGAGATTTAAAAAGAGCGGGTGCTGAGACTCAGAACGGAGAATTATGAAGCGTGGGAGCTGGGAGACAGAGCGGAGATTTAAAGGCAGCGGGAGCTGAGTGTCAGAGTGGAGATTTATAAAGAGCGGGAGCTGAAAGTCAGGGCAGAGATTTAGCGAGAGCGGGAGCTCAGACTCAGAGCGGAGATTTATAGAGATCAGGGGCTGAGAGTCAGAGCGGATATTTAAAAAGAGGGGAGCTGAAAGTCAGTGCAGATTTTTATAGAGAATGGGAGCTGCGAGTTAGAGCAGTGATTTAAAAAGAGA
Source organism: Carcharodon carcharias (assembly GCF_017639515.1). Taxonomy (NCBI): domain Eukaryota; kingdom Metazoa; phylum Chordata; class Chondrichthyes; order Lamniformes; family Lamnidae; genus Carcharodon; species Carcharodon carcharias. The sequence goes on along the minus strand of NC_054474.1, from coordinate 172,622,985 downwards.
GGAAGCTGAACGTCAGAGCAGAGATCTATAAAGAGCAGGGCATGAGAGTAAGAATGGAGGTTTATAAAGAGTGGGAGCTGAGAGTCAGAGTGGAGATATAAAAGGAATGGAAGCTGGGAGTCAGGGCAGAGATTTATAAAGAGCGAGAGCTGAGATTCAGGGCAGAGATTTATAAAGAGCGGGAGCTGAGAGTCAGTGAGGAGAATTATAAAAAGGGGGAGCTGAGAATCAGAGTGGGGATTTAAAAAGAGTGGGTGCTGAGAGTCTGAGCATAGATTTATAAAGAGAGGGAGTTGAGAGTCAGGGCAGAGATTTAAAAAGAGCTGGAGCTGAGAGTCAATGTAGAGATTTATAAAGACTGGGAGGTGAGATTCAGGGCAGAGATTTAGAAATAGGGGGTGCTGCAAGTCAGAGCAATGATTTATAGAGAATGGGATCTGAGAGTTAGAGCAGTGATTTAAAAAGAGAGGAAGCTGAACGTCAGAGCAGAGATCTATAAAGAGCAGGGGATGAGAATAAGACTGGAGGTTTATAAAGAGCGGGAGCTGAGATTCAGGGCAGAGATTTATAAAGAGCAGGAGCTGAGAGTCAGTGAGGAGAATTATAAAAAGGGGGAGCTGAGAATCAGAATGGGGATTTAAAAAGAATGGGAGCTGAGAGTCAGAGCAGAGATTTAAAAACAATGGGTGCTGGGAGTCAGTGCAGAGATTTATAAAGAGTGGGAGGTGAGTTTCTGGGCAGAGATTTAGAAACGTGGAACTGAGAGTCAGAACAGAGTTTTAAAAAGAGCGGGAGCTGGGAGACAGGGCAGAGATTTATAAAGTTCGGGAGCTGAGAGTCAGGGCAAAGTCTTATAGAGAGCGGGAGCTGAGAGTCAGTGCGCAGAATTATAAAGAGGGTAAGCTGAGAATGAGAGCGGGGATTTAAAAAGAGAGAAGTCTGAGAGTCAGACCGGAGATTTATAAAGTGCGGGAGCTGTGAGTCAGGGCAGAGATTTTTAAAGAGGGGGAGCTGAGATTCAGGGCAGAGATATATAAAAAGCAGGAGTTGAGAGAAAGAGCTGAGATTTATAAAGAGCGAGTGCTGAGAGTCAGAGCAGAGATTTAAAAAGAACGGGAGCAGGGAGTCAGGGCAGAGATTTATGAAGAGCGTGAGTTGAGTTTCTGAGCAGAGATTTAGAAAGAGGGGGAACTGAGAGTCAGAACAGAGATTTAAAAAGAGATAGAGCTGGGAGACATGGCAGAGATTTATAAAGATCGGGAGCTGAGAGTCAGGGCAAGGACTTCAAGAGAGTGGGAGCTGAGAGTCAGTGCAGAGAATTATAAAGAGGGTAAGCTGATAATCAGAGCGGGGATTTAAAAAGAGTGCTGGCTGAGAGTCAGACCGGAGATTTACAAAGAGCGGGAGCTGTGAGTCAGGGCAGAGATTTTTCAAGAGGAGGAGCTGGGAATCAGAGCGGAGATTTAGAAAGAGCAGGTGCTGAGGGTCAGAGTGGAGATTTAAAAAGAGCGGGGGCTGAGAGTCAAGGCGGAGAGTGAAAAAGAGTGGGAGCTGAGATTCAGAACGAAGATTTAAAAAGAGCGGGTGCTGTGATTCATGGAGGAGATTTATAATGGGAGGGAGCTGAGAAACAGAGTGTGGATTTAAAAAGAGCGGGAGCAGAGAGTCAGGGCAGAGTTTTTTCAAGAGCGGTTGCTGAGAGTCAGAGCAGAGATATATAAAGAGCGGGAGCTGAGAGTCAGGGCGGAGATTTAAAAAGAGTGGGAGCAGAGAGTCAGAGCAGAGATTTAAAAAGAGCAGGAGCTGGGAGTCAGGGCAGAGATTTATAAAGATCGGGAGCTAAGAGTCAGGGCAGAGACTTATAGAGAGCGGGAGCTGAGAGTCAGTGCGGAGATTTATAAAGAGGGTAAGCTGAGAATCAGAGCGGGGATTTAAAAAGAGCGCTGGCTGAGAGTCAGGGCAGAGATTTATAGAGAGCAGGAGCTGAGAGTGGGAGCGGAGTTTAATAGAGAGCAGGAGCTGGGAGTCAGGGCAGAGATTTATAGAGCGTGGGAGCTGAGAGACAGAGTGGAGATTTATAAAGAGCAGGGAATGTATGTCAGACTGCAGATTTATAAAGAGCGGGATTTGAGAGTCAGTTCGGAGATATAAAAAGAGCAGGAGCTGAGAGTCAGAGCAGAGATTAAAAAAGAACGGAATCTGGGAGTTAGGGCAGAGATTTATAAAGAGCGGGAGCTGAGATGCAGTGCAGAGATTTATAAAGAGCGGGAGCTGAGAGACAGTGCAGAGATTTACAAAGAAGGGGAGCTGAGAGTCAGAGCAGAGATTTCAAAAGAGCGGGATTTGGGAGTCAGGGCAGAGATTTATAAAGAGCGGGAGCTGAGAGTCAGGGCAGAGATTTAGAGAGAGCGAAGCTGTTATTCTGAGTGGAGTTTAATAGAGAGCGGGAACTGGGAGTCAGGGTAGAGTTTGAAAAAGAACTGGAGCTGACAGTCAGAGCAGAGATTTAAAAAGAGTGGGAGCTTAGAGACAGAGCAGAGATTTATAAAGAGCGGGAGTTGAGAGTCAGGGCAGAGATTTAGAAATAGGGGGAGCTGAAAGTCAGAGCAGTGATTTATAGGGAATGGGAGTTGAGAGTTAGAGCAGTGATTTAAAAAGAGAGGAAGCTGAACGTCAGAGCGGAGATCTATAAAGAGCAGGGGATGAGAGTAAGACTGGAGGTTTATAAAGAGTGGGAGCTGAGAGTCAGAGCAGTGATTTATAGAGAATGGGAGTTGAGATTTTGTGTTTTAAAAAGAGAGGAAGCTGAACGTCAGAGAGGAGATCTATAAAGAGCAGGGGATGAGAGTAAGAATGGAGTTTTATAAAGAGTGTGAGCTGACAGTCAGAGTGGAAATATAAAAGGAATGGAAGCTGGGAGTCAGGGCAGAAATTTATAAAGAGCGAGAGCTGAGATTCAGGGCAGAGATTTATAAAGAGCGGGAGCGGAGAGTCAGTGAGGAGAATTATAAAAAGTGGGAGTTGGGAATCAGAGTGGCGATTTAAAAAGAGTGGGAGCAGAGAGTCAGAGCAGAGATTAAAAAAGAACAGGAGCTGGGAGTCAGGGCAGAGAGTTATAAAGAGTGGGAGGTGAGTTTCTAGGCAGAGATTTAGAAGGAGGGAACTGAGAGTCAGAACAGTTATTTAAAAAGAGCGGGAGCTGGGAGACAGGGCAGAGATTTATAAAGTTCGGGAGATTAGAGTCAGGGCAAAGTCTTATAGAGAGCGGGAGCTGAGATTCAGTGCGGAGATTTATAAAAAGCGGGAGCTGAGAGAAAGAGCTGAGATATAAAAAGAGGGGGAGCTGAGAGTCAGAGCAGAGATTTAAAAAGAACGGGAGCACGGAGTCAGGGCAGAGATTTATAAAGATTGGGAGTTGAGTTTCTGGGCAGAGATTTAGAAAGAGGGGGAACTGAGAGTCAGAACAGAGATTTAAAAAGAGCTGGAGCTGGGAGACAGGGCAGAGATTTATAAAGATCGGGAGCTGAGAGTCAGGGCAAGGACTTAACGAGAGCGGGAGCTGAGAGTCAGGGCAGAGATTAATAAAGAGGGTGAGCTGAGAATCAGAGCGGGGATTTAAAAAGAGCACTGGCTGAGAGTCAGGGCAGAGATTTATAGATAGCGGGAGCTGTGAGTCAGAGCGGAGTTTAATAGAGTGCGGGAGCTGGGAGTCAGGGCAGAGACTTAAAAAGAGCGTGAGCTGAGAGTCAGAGCACAGATTTAGAATGAGCTGGAGTTGAGAGTCAGAACGTATATTTAAAAAGAGCAGGATCTGAGTGTCAGAGCAGAAATTTCAAATGAGCGGGAGCTCCGAGTCAGACTGGGGATTTAAAAAGAGCTGGAGCTGAGATTCAGAGCGGAGAATTTTGTAGCGCGGGAGCTGAGTGAAGAGAGGAGATTTAAAAAGAACGGGAGCTGAGAGTCAGAGTGGAGATTTATAGAGAACGAGAGCTGAGAGTCAGTGCAGAGATTTAAAAAAGTTGGGGGCTGTGAGTCAGAGCCGAGATATATAAAGAGCGGGAGCTGAGAGTTAGAGCAGAGATTTCTAGAGAGCAGGAGCTGAGAGGCAGAGCGGAGATTTATAGAGAGCAGGAGCTGAGAGACAGAGCGGAGATTTAAAAAGAACGGGAGCTGGGAATCAGGACAGAGATTTATAAGGAGCGGGAGCTGAGATTCAGGGCAGAAATTAATAATGAGAGAGGGCTGAGAGACAGTGCAGAGATTTATAAAGAGAGTGAGCTGAGAGACAGTGCAGAGATTTATAAAGAGAGTGAGCTGAGAGACAGTGCAGAGATTTATAAAGAGGGGGAGCTGAGAGTCAGAGCAGAGATTTAAAAAGAACGCGAGCTGAGAGTCAGGGCAGAGATTTATAAGGAGCGGGAGGTGAGATTCAGGGCAGAGATTTAGAAAGAGGGGGAGATGAGAGTCAGAGCAGAGATATATAAAGAGCGGGAGCTCTGAGTCAGGGCAGAGATTTATAAAGATCGGGAGGTGAGAGTCAGGGCAAAGACTTAAGAGAGCGGCAGCTGAGAGTCAGTGCAGTGAATTATAAAGAGGGTAAGCTGAGAATCAGAGAGGGGATTTAAAAAGAGCGCTGGCTGAGAGTCAGACCAGAGATTTATAAAGAGCGGGAGCTGTGAGTCAGGGCAGAGATTTATAAAGAGGGTGAGCTGGGAATTAGAGCGGAGATTTAAAAAGAGCAGGAGCTGTGTCAGGGAGGAGATTTATAATAGGAGGGAGCTGAGAAACAGAGTGTGGATTTAAAAAGAGCGGGAGCAGAGAGTCAGTGCAGAGATTTTTCAAGAGCGGCAGCTGAGAGACAGCAAAGAAATTTTTCAAGAGCGGGATGGGAGTCAGAACCGAGATAAATGAAGAGTGGGAGCTGAGAATCAGTGTGGAGATTTATAAAGATGGGGAGCTGAAAATCAGAGCAGGGATTTAAAAAGAGCGGGACTGAGAGTCAAACCAGAGATTTGTTAAGAGCGGGAGCTGTGAGTCAGGGCAGAGATTTATAAACAGGGGGAGCTGAGAATCAGAGCGGGGATTTAAAAAGAGCACTGGCTGAGAGTCAGTGCAGAGATTTATAGAGAGCGGGAGCTGTGAGTCAGAGTGGAGTTTAATAGTGTGTGGGAGCTGGGAGTCAGGGCAGAGATTTAAAAAGAGTGTGAGCTGAGAGTCAGAGCACAGATTTAAAAAGAGCGGGAGCTGAAAGTCAGAGCATAGGTTTAAAAATAGCGGGAGCTGAGAGTCAGAGTGGCGATTTAAAAGAGCGGGAGCTGAGAGTCAGAGTGGAGATTTAAAAGAACTGGAGCTGGGAGTCAGGGGAGAGATTTATAGAGCGTGGTAGCTGAGAGTCAGAGTGGAGATTTATAAAGAGCAGTGAATGTATGTTAGACTGCAGATTTATAAAGAGCGGGATTTGGGAGTCAGTACAGAGATATAAAAAGAGTAGGAGCTGAGAGTCAGAGCAGAGATTAAAAAAGAATGGGATCTGGGAGTCAGGGCAGAGATTTATAAAGAGTGGGAATTGAGATTCAGGGCAGAGATTTAGAAAGAGGGGGATCTGAGAGTCAGAGCAGAGATTTAAAAAGAGCGGGAGCTGAAGGTCAGAGCGTGGATTTCAAAAGAGCAGGAGCTGAGAGTCAGAGCGGAGATTTAAAAAGAGTGGGAGATGAAAATCAGAGTGGAGATTAAAAGCAGCGGGTGGTGAGACTCAGAACGGAAAATTATGAAGCGTGGGAGCTAAGAGTCAGAGCGGAGATTTTAAAAGAGTTGAGCAGAAAGTCAATTCTGAGATTTATAGAGAATGGGAGCTCAGAGTTAGAGCGGTGATTTAAAAAGAGAGGAAGCTGAACGTCAGAGCGGAAATGTATATAGGCCAGGGGATGAGAGTAAGACTGGAGGTTTATAAAGAGAGGGAGCTGAGAGTCAGAGTGGAGATATAAAAGGATCAGAAGCTGGGAGTCAGGGCAGAGATTTATAAAGAGCAGGAGCTGAGATTCAGGGCAGAGATTTATAAAGCGCAGGAGCTGAGAGTCAGTGAGGAGAATTATAAAAAGGAGGAGCTGAGAATCAGAGTGGGGATTTAAAAAGAGTGGGAGCTGAGAGTCAGAGCAGAGATTTATAAAGAGCGGGAGTTGAGAGTCAGGGCAGAGATTTAAAAAGAGCAGAACTGAGAGCCAGGGCAGAGATTTAAAAAGAGCCGCAGCTGAAAGAGAGAGCATGGATTTCAAAAGAGCGGGAGCTGAGAGTCAGAGCGGTGATTTAAAAGGAGCAGGAGCTGAGAATCAGAGCGGAAATTTTAAAAGAGCGCTGGCTGAGAGTCAGACCAGAGATTTATAAAGAGCGGCAGCTGTGAGTCAGGGAAGAGATTTATAAAGAGGGGGAGCTAGGAATCAGAGTGGAGATTTAAAAAGAGCAGGAGCTGTGAATCAGGGGGGAGATCTACAATGGGACTGAGCTGAGAAGCAGAGTGTGTATTTAAAAAGAGCGGGAGCTGAGAGTCAGTGCAGAGATTTTTCAAGAGTGGGAGCTGAGAGACAGTGCAGAGATTTTTCAAGAGCAGGATGGTAGTCAGAACCGAGAGTTATGAAGAGTGGGAGCTGAGAATCAGTGTGGAGATTTATAAAGAGGGGGAGCTGAGAATCAGAGCAGGGATTTAAAAAGAGCGGGACTGAGAGTCAAAACAGAAATTTGTAAAGAGCGGGAGCTGTGAGTCAGGGCAGAGATTTATAAAGAGGGGGAACTGAGAATCAGAAGGGGGACTTAAGAAAAGCTGGAGCTGAGAGTCAGAGCGAAGATTTATAAAGAGCGGGACCTGAGAGTCAGGGCATAGATTTTTAGAGAGCAGGAGGTCAGAGTCAGAGCGGAAATTTATAGAGAGCGGGATCTGAGAGTCAGACCAGAGGTTTATAGAGAGCGGAAGCTGGCAGTCAGAGCGGAGGTTTATAGAGAGCGGGAGCTGAGAGTTAAAGCAAAGATTTATAGAGAGTAGGAGCTGAGCAGCAGTGCTGATATTTATAGAGAGCAGGAGCTGAAAGACAGAATGGAGATTTATAAAGAGTGGGAGGTGAGAGTCAGAGCAGAGGTTTAAAAAGAGCGGGACCTGAGACTCAGCGTGGAGAATTATGAAGCGTGGGAGCTGAGAGTCAGAGCGGAGATTTAAAAGAACTGGAGCTGGGAGTCAGGGGAGAGATTTATAGAGCGTGGGAGCTGAGAGTCAGAGTGGAGATTAAAAAAGAGCGGGAGCTGAGACTCAGAGTGGAGAATTATGTAGCGCAGGAGCTGAGAGAAGACCGGAGAATTAAAAAGAGCGGGAACTGAGAGTCAGATTGGAGATTTATAAAGAGGGGGAGCTGAGAGTCAGGGCAGTGATTTATTGATAGTGCAAGCTGAGAGTCAGCGTGGAGATTTATAGATATCCGGAGCTGAGACCCAGACCAGAGATTTATAGAGAGTGGGAGCTGAGAGTCAGAATGGAGATTTATAGAGAGCGAGAGCTGAGAGACAGAATGGAGATTTATAAAGTGTGGGAGCTGAAAGTCAGCGCAGAGATTTAAAAAGCGCGGGAGCTGAGAGTCAGAGCAGAGATTTAAACAGAGCAGGAGCTGAGAGTCAGAGCGGAGATTTAAAAAGAGGGGAGCTGAGGGACGGTGTGGTGATATATAAAGAGGGGGAGCTGAGAATCAGAGCAGAGATTTAAAAAGAATGGGAACTGGGAGTCAGAGCAGATATTTATAGAGCGTGGGAGTTGAGAGTCAGAGTGGAGATTTATAAAGAGCAGGGAATGTACGTCAGACTGCAGATTTATAAAGAGCGGGATTTGAGAGTCAGAGCAGAGATATTAAAAGAGCAGGAGCTGAGAGTCAGAGCAGAGATTTAAAAAGAACGGGAGATGGGAGTCAGGGCAGAGATTTATAAAGAGTGGGAGGTGAGACTCAGGGCAGAGACTTATAGAGAGTGGGAGCTGAGAGTCAGTGCGGAGATTTATAAAGAGGATGAGCTGAGAGACAGTGCAGAGATTTAAAAAGAGGGGGAGCTGAGAGTCAGAGCAGAGATTTAAAAAGAACGGGAGCTGAGAGTCAGGGCAGAGATTTATAAGGATTGGGAGGTGAGATTCAAGGCAGAGATTTAGAAAGAGGGGGAGCTGAGAGTCAGAGCAGAGATTTAAAAAGAGTGGGAGCTGTGAGACAGGGCAGAGATTTATAAAGATCGGGAGATGAGAGTCAGGGCAAAGACTTATAGAGAGCGGGAGCTGAGAGTCAGTGCAGAGAATTATAAAGAGGGTAAGATGAGAATCAGAGCTGGGATTTAAAAACAGCCCTGGCTGAGAGTCAGACTGGAGGTTTATAAAGAGCGGGAGCTGTGAGTCAGTTCAGAGATCTATAAAGAGGGGGAGCTGAGATTCAGAGCGGAGATTTAAAAAGTGCGAGAGTTGAGAGTCAAAACAGAGATTTAAAAGGAGCAGGAGCTGAGTGTCAGACCAGTGATTTATAGAGAGCAGGAGCTGTGAGTCAGGGAGGAGATTTATTATGGGAGTGTGCAGTATCAGAGTGGGGATTTAAAAAGAGTGGGAGCTGAGAGTCAGAGCAGAGATTTATCAAGAGCGGGAGCTGAGAGTCAGTGCAGAGATTTAAAAAGAGGGGGAGCTGAGAGTAAGAGCAGAGATTTAAAGAGAGCTGGAGCTGAGAGTCAGAGCGGAGATTTAAAAATAGGGGAGCTGAGAGACAGTGCGGCGATATATAAAGTGGGGGAGCTGAGAGTCAGATTAGAGATTTAAAAAGAGCGGGAGCTGGGAGACAGGGCAGATATTTATAAAGATCGGGAGCTGAGAGTCAGGGCAGAGACTTATAGAGAGCGGGAGCTGAGAGTCAGTGTGGAGATATATAAAGAGGGTGAGCTGAGAATCAGAGTGGAGATTTAAAAAGAGCGCTGGCTGAGAGTGAGGGCAGAGATTTATAGAGAGCGTGAGCTGTGAGTCAGGGCAGATATTTAAAAAGAGCGGGAGCTGAAAGTCAGAGCAAAGATTTATAAAGAGGGGGACCTGAGAGTCAGAGAAGAGATTTATAAAGAGCGGGAGCTGAGAGTCAGAGAAGAGATATATAAGGAGCGGGAGCTGAAATTCAGAGCGTAGATTTAAAAAGAGCGGGAGCTGAGAGTCAGAGCAGAGTTGTAAAAAGAGCAGCAGCTGAAAATCAGAGTGGAGTTTTAAAAAGAGCGGGAGCTGAGACTCAGAGCGGAGAATTAAGAAGCGTGGGAGCTGAGAGTCATAGCAGAGATTTAAAGACAGTGGGAACTGAGTGTCAGAGTGGAGATTTATAAAGAGCGGTAGCTGAGAGTCAGGGCAGAGATTTATAGAGAGCGGGAGCTCATAGTCAGAGCGGAGGTTTATAGAGAGCGGGAGCTGAGAGTCAGACCAGAGGTTTATAGAGAATGGGAGCTGGCAGTCAGAGCGGAGATTTATTGAGAGCGGGAGCTGAGAGTTAGAGCAAAGATTTATAGAGAGTAGGAGCTGAGCAGCAGTGCTGATATTTATAGAGAGCAGGAGCTGAAAGACAGAATGGAGATTTATAAAGAGTGGGAGGTGAGAGTCAGAGCAGAGGTTTAAAAAGAGCGGGACCTGAGACTCAGTGTGGAGAATTATGAAGTGTGGGTTCTGATAGTCAGAGCGGAGATTTAAAAGAACTGGAGCTGGGAGTCAGGGGAGAGATTTATAGAGCGTGAGAGCTGAGAGTCAGAGTGGAGATTTAAAAAGAGCGGGAGCTGAGAGTCAGCCAGAGATTTAAACAGAGCAGGAGCTGAGAGTCAAAGCGGAGATTTAAAAAGAGGGGAGCTGAGGGATGGTGTGGTGATATATAAAGAGGGGGAGCTGAGAGTCAGAGCAGAGATTTAAAGATAACGCGATCTGGGAGTCAGGGCAGAGATTTATAAAGAGCGGGAGGTGAGATTCAGGGCAGAGACTTATAGAGAGTGGGAGCTGAAAGGCAGTGCGGAGATTTATAAAGAGGATGAGCTGAGAGTCAGAGCAGAGATTTAAAAAGAATGGGAGCTGAGAGTCAGGGCAGAGATTTATAAGGAGTGGGAGGTGAGATTCAAGGCAGAGATTTAGAAAGAGGGGGAGCTGAGAGTCAGAGCAGAGATTTAAAAAGAGTGGGAGCTGTGAGACAGGGCAGAGATTTATAAAGATCGGGAGATGAGAGTCGGGGAAAAGACTTATAGAGAGCGGGAGCTGAGAGTCAGACCAGAGGTTTATAGAGAGCCGGAGCTGGCAGTCAGAGCGGAGATTTATTGAGAGCGGGAGCTGAGAGTTAGAACAAAGATTTATAGAGAGTAGGAGCTGAGCAGCAGTGCTAATATTTATAGAGAGCAGGAGCTGAAAGACAGAATGGAGATTTATAAAGAGTGGGAGGTGAGAGTCAGAGCAGAGGTTTAAAAAGAGCGGGACCTGAGACTCAGTGTGGAGAATTATGAAGCGTGGGTTCTGAGAGTCAGAGCGGAGATTTAAAAGAACTGGAGCTGGGAGTCAGGGGAGAGATTTATAGAGCGTGAGAGCTGAGAGTCAGAGTGGAGATTTAAAAAGAGCGGGAGCTGAGAGTCAGCCAGAGATTTAAACAGAGCAGGAGCTGAGAGTCAGAGCAGAGATTTAAAAAGAACGGGAGCTGGGAGTCAGGGCAGATATTTATAAAGAGCGCGAGCTGAGATTCAGGGCAGAGATTTATAAAGAGGGGGAGCTGAGAGTCAGATCAGAGATTTAAACAGAGCAGCAGCTGAGAGTCAGAACGGAGATTTAAAAAGAGGGGAGCTGAGGGACGGTTTGGTGATATATAAAGAGGGGGAGCTGAGAGTCAGAGCAGAGATTTAAAGAGAACGGGAGATGGGAGTCAGGGCAGAGATTTATAAAGAGCGGGAGGTGAGATTCAGGGCAGAGACTTTTAGAGAGTGGGAGCTGAGAGTCAGTGCGGAGATTTATAAAGAGGATGAGCTGAGAGTCAGAGCAGAGATTTAAAAAGAACGGGAGCTGAGAGTCAGGGCAGAGATTTACAAGGAGTGGGAGTTGGGAGTCAGGGCAGAGATTTATAAAAAGCGGGAGGTGAGATTCAAGGCAGAGATTTAGAAAGAGGGGGAGCTGAGAGTCAGAGCAGAGATTTAAAAAGAGTGGGAGCTGTGAGACAGGGCAGAGATTTATAAAGATCGGGAGATGAGAGTTGGGGAAAAGACGTATAGGGAGTGGGAGCTGAGAGTCAGTGCAGAGAATTATAAAGAGGGTAAGATGAGAATCAGAGCCGGGATTTAAAAAGAGCCCTGGCTGAGATTCAGACTGGAGGTTTATAAAGAGCGGGAGCTGTGAGTCAGGGCAGAGAACTATAAAGAGGGGGAGCTGAGATTCAGAGCGGAGATTTAAAAAGTGCGGGAGCTGAGAGTCAGAACAGAGATTTAAAAGGAGCAGGAGCTGAGTGTCAGACCAGGGAATTATAGAGAGCAGGAGCTGTGAGTCAGGGAGGAGATTTATTATGGGAGTGTGCAGTATCAGAGTGGGAATTTAAAAAGAGTGGGATCTGAGAGTCTGAGCAGAAATTTATAAAGAGCGGGAGCTGAGAGTCAGTGCAGAGATTTAAAAAGAAGGGGAGCTGAGAGTAAGAGCCGAGATTTAAAGAGAGCTGGAGCTGAGAGTCAGAGCGGAGATTTAAAAATAGGGGAGCTGAGAGACAGTGCGGCGATATATAAAGAGGGGGAGCTGAGAGTCAGAGCAGAGATTTAAAAAGAACGGGAGCTGGGAGTCAGGGCCGATATTTATAAAGAGCGGGAGCTGAGATTCAGGGCAGAGATTTATAAAGAGGGGGAGCTGAGAGTCAGAGCAGAGATTTAACAAGAACGGGAGCTGGGAGTCAGGGCAGATATTTATAATTGCGGGAGCTGAGATTCAGGGCAGAGATTTATAAAGAGGGGGAGCTGAGAGTCAGATCAGAGATTTAAAAAGAGCGGGAGCTGTGAGTCAGGGCAGAGATTTATAAAGAGGGGGAGCTGAGATTCAGAGCGGAGATTTAAAAAGTGCGGGAGCTGAGAGTCAGAACAGAGGTTTAAAAGGAGCAGGAGCTGAGTGTCAGACCAGTGATTTATAGAGAGCAGGAGCTGTGAGTCAGGGAGGAGATTTATTATGGGAGTGTGCAGTATCAGAGTGGGAATTTAAAAAGAGTGGGAGCTGAGAGTCAGAGCAGAAATTTATGAAGAGCGGGAGCTGAGAGTCAGTGCAGAGATTTAAAAAGAGGGGGAGCTGAGAGTAAGAGCAGAGATTCAAAGAGAGCTGGAGCTGAGAGTCAGAGCGGAGATTTAAAAATAGGGGTGCAGAGAGACAGTGCGGCGATATATAAAGAGGGGGAGCTGAGAGTCAGAGCAGAGATTTAAAACGAACGGGAGCTGGGTGTCAGGGCAGATATTTATAAAGAGCGGGAGCTGAGATTCAGGACAGAGATTTATTAAGAGGGGGAGCTGAGAGTCAGATCAGAGATTTAAACAGAGCAGGAGCTGAGAGTCAGAACGGAGATTTAAAAAGAGGGGAGCTGAGGGACGGTGTGGTGATATATAAAGAGGGGGAGCTGAGAGTCAGAGCAGAGATTTAAAGAGAACGGGAGATGGGAGTCAGGGCAGAGATTTATAAAGAGCGGGAGGTGAGATTCAGGGCAGAGACTTTTAGAGAGTGGGAGCTGAGAGTCAGTGCGGAGATTTATAAAGAGGATGAGCTGAGAGACAGTGCAGAGATTTAAAAACAGGGGGAGCTGAGAGTCAGAGCAGAGATTTAAAAAGAACGGGAGCTGAGAGTCAGGGCAGAGATTTACAAGGAGTGGGAGGTGAGATTCAAGGCAGAGATTTAGAAAGAGGGGGAGCTGAGAGTCAGAGCAGAGATTTAAAAAGAGTGGGAGCTGTGAGACAGGGCAGAGATTTATAAAGATCGGGAGATGAGAGTTGGGGAAAAGACTTATAGGGAGTGGGAGCTGAGAGTCAGTGCAGAGAATTATGAAGAGGGTAAGATGAGAATCAGAGCCGGGATTTAAAAAGAGCCCTGGCTGAGAGTCAGACTGGAGTTTTATAAAGAGCAGGAGCTGTGAGTCAGGGCAGAGATTTATAAAGAGGGGGAGCTGAGATTCAGAGCGGAGATTTAAAAAGTGCGGGAGTTGAGAGTCAGAACAGAGATTTAAAAGGAGCAGGAGCTGAGTGTCAGACCAGTGATTTATAGAGAGCAGGAGCTGTGAGTCAGGGAGGAGATTTATTATGGGAGTGTGCAGTATCAGAGTGGGAATTTAAAAAGTGTGGGATCTGAGAGTCAGAGCAGAAATTTATAAAGCGCGGGAGCTGAGAGTCAGTGCAGAGATTTAAAAAGAACGGGAGCTGAGAGTAAGAGCCGAGATTTAAAGAGAGCTGGAGCTGAGAGTCAGAGCGGAGATTTAAAAATAGGGGAGCTGAGAGACAGTGCGGCGATATATAAAGAGGGGGAGCTGAGAGTCAGAGCAGAGATTTAAAAAGAACGGGAGCTGGGAGTCAGGGCAGATATTTATAAAGAGCGCGAGCTGAGATTCAGGGCAGAGATTTATAAAGAGGGGGAGCTGAGAGTCAGATCAGAGATTTAAACAGAGCAGCAGCTGAGAGTCAGAACGGAGATTTAAAAAGAGGGGAGCTGAGGGACGGTTTGGTGATATATAAAGAGGGGGAGCTGAGAGTCAGAGCAGAGATTTAAAGAGAACGGGAGATGGGAGTCAGGGCAGAGATTTATAAAGAGCGGGAGGTGAGATTCAGGGCAGAGACTTTTAGAGAGTGGGAGCTGAGAGTCAGTGCGGAGATTTATAAAGAGGATGAGCTGAGAGACAGTGCATAGATTTAAAAACAGGGGGAGCTGAGAGTCAGAGCAGAGATTTAAAAAGAACGGGAGCTGAGAGTCAGGGCAGAGATTTACAAGGAGTGGGAGGTGAGATTCAAGGCAGAGATTTAGAAAGAGGGGGAGCTGAGAGTCAGAGCAGAGATTTAAAAAGAGTGGGAGCTGTGAGACAGGGCAGAGATTTATAAAGATCGGGAGATGAGAGTTGGGGAAAAGACGTATAGGGAGTGGGAGCTGAGAGTCAGTGCAGAGAATTATGAAGAGGGTAAGATGAGAATCAGAGCCGGGATTTAAAAAGAGCCCTGGCTGAGATTCAGACTGGAGGTTTATAAAGAGCGGGAGCTGTGAGTCAGGGCAGAGAACTATAAAGAGGGGGAGCTGAGATTCAGAGCGGAGATTTAAAAAGTGCGGGAGCTGAGAGTCAGAACAGAGATTTAAAAGGAGCAGGAGCTGAGTGTCAGACCAGGGAATTATAGAGAGCAGGAGCTGTGAGTCAGGGAGGAGATTTATTATGGGAGTGTGCAGTATCAGAGTGGGAATTTAAAAAGAGTGGGATCTGAGAGTCTGAGCAGAAATTTATAAAGAGCGGGAGCTGAGAGTCAGTGCAGAGATTTAAAAAGAAGGGGAGCTGAGAGTAAGAGCCGAGATTTAAAGAGAGCTGGAGCTGAGAGTCAGAGCGGAGATTTAAAAATAGGGGAGCTGAGAGACAGTGCGGCGATATATAAAGAGGGGGAGCTGAGAGTCAGAGCAGAGATTTAAAAAGAACGGGAGCTGGGAGTCATGGCCGATATTTATAAAGAGCGGGAGCTGAGATTCAGGGCAGAGATTTATAAAGAGGGGGAGCTGAGAGTCAGAGCAGAGATTTAACAAGAACGGGAGCTGGGAGTCAGGGCAGATATTTATAATTGCGGGAGCTGAGATTCAGGGCAGAGATTTATAAAGAGGGGGAGCTGAGAGTCAGATCAGAGATTTAAAAAGAGCGGGAGCTGTGAGTCAGGGCAGAGATTTATAAAGAGGGGGAGCTGAGATTCAGAGCGGAGATTTAAAAAGTGCGGGAGTTGAGAGTCAGAACAGAGGTTTAAAAGGAGCAGGAGCTGAGTGTCAGACCAGTGATTTATAGAGAGCAGGAGCTGTGAGTCAGGGAGGAGATTTATTATGGGAGTGTGCAGTATCAGAGTGGGAATTTAAAAAGAGTGTGATCTGAGAGTCAGAGCAGAGATTTATGAAGAGCGGGAGCTGAGAGTCAGTGCAGAGATTTAAAAAGAGGGGGAGCTGAGAGTAAGAGCAGAGATTCAAAGAGAGCTGGAGCTGAGAGTCAGAGCGGAGATTTAAAAATAGGGGTGCAGAGAGACAGTGCGGCGATATATAAAGAGGGGGAGCTGAGAGTCAGAGCAGAGATTTAAAACGAACGGGAGCTGGGTGTCAGGGCAGATATTTATAAAGAGCGGGAGCTGAGATTCAGGACAGAGATTTATTAAGAGGGGGAGCTGAGAGTCAGATCAGAGATTTAAACAGAGCAGGAGCTGAGAGTCAGAGCGGAGATTTAAAAAGAGGGGAGCTGAGGGATGGTGTGGTGATATATAAAGAGGGGGAGCTGGGAGACAGGGCAGGGATTTATAAAGATCGGGAGCTGAGAGAAAGGGCAGAGACTTATAGAGAGCGGGAGCTGAGAGTCCGTGTGGAGATTTATAAAGAGGGTGAGCTGAGAATCAGAGTGGGGATTTAAAAAGGGCACTGGCTGAGAGTGAGGGCAGAGATTTATAGAGAGCGGGAGCTGTGAGTCAGGGCAGATATTTAAAAAGAGCGGGAGCTGAAAGTCAGAGCGAAGATTTATAAAGAGGGGGACCTGAGAGTCAGAGAAGAGATTTATAAAGAGCGGGAGCTGAGAGTAAGAGAAGAGATATATAAGGAGCGGGAGCTGAAATTCAGAGCGTAGATTTAAAAAGAGCGGGAGCTGAGATTCAGAGCAGAGTTGTAAAAAGAGCAGCAGCTGAAAGTCAGAGTGGAATTTTAAAAAGAGCGGGAGCTGAGACTCAGTGCTGAGAATTAAGAAGCGTGGGAGCTGAGAGTCATAGCAGAGATTTAAAGACAGTGGGAACTGAGTGTCAGAGTGGAGATTTATAAAGAGCGGTAGCTGAGAGTCAGGGCAGAGATTTATAGAGAGCGGGAGCTCATAGTCAGAGCAGAGGTTTATAGAGAGCGGGAGCTGAGAGTCAGACCAGAGGTTTATAGAGAATGGGAGCTGGCAGTCAGAGCGGAGATTTATTGAGAGCGGGAGCTGAGAGTTAGGGCAAAGATTTATAGAGAGTAGGAGCTGAGCAGCAGTGCTGATATTTATAGAGAGCAGGAGCGGAAAGACAGAATGGAGATTTATAAAGAGTGAGAGGTGAGAGTCAGAGCAGAGGTTTAAAAAGAGCGGAATCTGAGACTCAGCATGGAGAATTATGAAGCGTGGGAGCTGAGAGTCAGAGCGGAGATTTAAAAGAACTGGAGCTGGGAGTCAGGGGAGAGATTTTCGAGCGTGGGAGCTGAGAGTCAGAGTGGAGATTTAAAAAGAGCGGGAGCTGAGAGTCAGCCAGAGTTTTAAAGAGAGCAGGAGCTGAGAGTCAGAGCGGAGATTTAAAAAGAGGGGAGCTGAGGGACGGTGTGGTGATATATAAAGAGGGGGAGCTGAGAGTCAGAGCAGAGATTTAAAGAGAACGCGATCTGGGAGTCAGGGCAGAGATTTATAAAGAGCGGGAGGTGAGATTCAGGGGAGAGACTTATAGAGAGTGGAAGCTGAGAGTCAGTGCGGAGATTTATAAAGAGGATGAGCTGAGAGACAGTGCATAGATTTAAAAACAAGGGGAGCTGGGAGTCAGAGCAGAGATTTAAACAGAATGGGATCTGAGAGTCAGGGCAGAGATTTATAAGGATTGGGAGGTGAGATTCAAGGCAGAGATTTAGAAAGAGGGGGAGCTGAGAGTCAGAGCAGAGATTTAAAAAGATTGGGAGCTGTGAGACAGGGCAGAGATTTATAAAGATCGGGAGATGAGAGTCGGGGAAAAGACTTATAGGGAGTGGGAGCTGAGAGTCAGTGCAGAGAATTATAAAGAGGGTAAGATGAGAATCAGAGCCGGGATTTAAAAAGAGCCCTGGCTGAGAGTCAGACTGGAGGTTTATAAAGAGCGGGAGCTGTGAGTCAGGGCAGAGATTTATAAAGAGGGGGAGCTGAGATTCAGAGCGGAGATTTAAAAAGTGCGGGAGTTGAGAGTCAGAACAGAGATTTAAAAGGAGCAGGAGCTGAGTGTCAGACCAGTGATTTATAGAGAGCAGGAGCTGTGAGTCAGGGAGGAGATTTATTGTGGGAGTGTGCAGTATCAGAGTGGGGATTTAAAAAGAGTGGGATCTGAGAGTCTGAGCAGAAATTTATAAAGAGCGGGAGCTGAGATTCAGTGCAGAGATTTAAAAAGAGGGGGAGCTGAGAGTAAGAGCAGAGATTTAAAGAGAACTGGAGCTGAGAGTCAGAGCGGAGATTTAAAAATAGGGGAGCTGAGAGACCATGCGGCGATATATAAAGAGGGGGAGCTGAGAGTCAGAGCAGAGATTTAAAAAGAACGGGAGCTGGGAGTCAGGGCAGATATTTATAAAGAGCAGGAGCTGTGATTCAGGGCAGAGATTTATAAAGAGGGGGAGCTGAGAGTCAGATCAGAGATTGAAAAAGAACGGGAGCTGGGAGACAGGGCACGGTTTTATGAAGATCTGGAGCTGAGAGTCAGGGCAGAGACTTATAGAGAGCGGGAGCTGAGAGTCAGTGTGGAGATTTATAAAGAGGGTGAGCTGAGAATCAGAGTGGGGATTTTAAAAGAGCGCTGGCTGAGCGTGAGGGCAGAGATTTATAGAGAGCGGGAGCTGTGAGTCAGGGCAGATATTTAAAAAGAGCGGTAGCTGAAATTCAGTGCGTAGATTGGAAAAGAGCGGCAGCTGAGAGTCAGAGCGGAGATTTAAAAAGAGCGGGAGCTGAGATTCAGAGCAGAGAATTATGAAGCGTGGGAGCTGAGGGTCAGAGCAGAGATTTAAAGACAGTGGGAGCTGTTTGTCAG
Source organism: Carcharodon carcharias (assembly GCF_017639515.1). NCBI lineage: Eukaryota > Metazoa > Chordata > Chondrichthyes > Lamniformes > Lamnidae > Carcharodon > Carcharodon carcharias. The sequence goes on along the minus strand of NC_054474.1, from coordinate 172,604,997 downwards.
AGTGGAGATTTATAAAGAGCGGTAGCTGAGAGTCAGGGCAGAGATTTATAGAGAGCGGGAGTTCATAGTCAGAGCGGAGTTTTATAGAGAGCGGGAGCTGAGAGTCAGACCAGAGGATTATAGAGAGCGGGAGCTGGGAGTCAGAGTGGAGATTTATAGAGAGAAGGAGCTGAGAGACAGACTGGAGATTTATAAAGAGCGGGAGCTGTGAGTCAGGGCAGAGACTTATAAAGAGGGGGAGCTGAGAGTCAGAGTGGAGATTTAAAAAGAGCGGGAGCTGAGACTCAGAGCAGAGATTTAAAAAGAGCCGGAGCTGAAATTCAGTGCGTAGATTGGAAAAGAGCGGCAGCTGAGAGTCAGAGAGGAGATTTAAAAAGAGCGGGAGCTGAGATTCAGAGCGGAGAATTATGAAGCGTGGGAGCTGAGGGTCAGAGCAGAGATTTAAAGACAGTGGGAGCTGTTTGTCAGAGTGGAGATTTATAAAGAGCGGTTGCTGAGAGTCAGGGCAGTGATTTATAGAAAGTGTGAACTCATAGTCAGAGCGGAGGTTTATAGAGAGCGGGAACTGAGAGTCAGACCAGAGGATTATAGAGAGCGGGAGCTGGGAGTCAGAGTGGAGATTCATAGAGAGCAGGAGCTGAGAGACAGACTGGAGATTTATAAAGAGCGGGAGCTGAGATTCAGAGCGGAGATTTAAAAAGTGCGGGAGTTGAGAGTCAGAACAGAGATTTAAAAGGAGCAGGAGCTGAGTGTCAGACCAGGGATTTATAGAGAGCAGGAGCTGTGAGTCAGGGAGGAGATTTATTATGGGAGTGTGCAGTATCAGAGTGGGAATTTAAAAAGAGTGGGATCTGAGAGTCAGAGCAGAAATTTATAAAGAGCGGGAGCTGAGAGTCAGTGCAGAGATTTAAAAAGAGGGGGAGCTGAGAGTAAGAGCAGAGATTTAAAGAGAGCTGGAGCTGGGAGTCAGAGCGGAGATTTAAAAATAGGGGAGCTGAGAGACAGTGCGGCGATATATAAAGAGGGGGAGCTGAGAGTCAGAGCAGAGATTTAAAAAGAACGGGAGCTGGGAGTCAGGGCAGATATTTATAAAGAGCGGGAGCTGAGATTCAGGGCAGAGATTTATAAAGAGGGGGAGCTGAGAGTCAGATCAGAGATTTAAAAAGAGCGGGAGCTGGGAGACAGGGCAGGGATTTATGAAGATCGAGAGCTGAGAGTCAGGGCAGAGACTTATAGAGAGCGGGAGCTGAGAGTCAGTGTGGAGATTTATAAAGAGGGTAAGCTGAGAATCAGAGTGGTGATTTTAAAAGAGCGCTGGCTGAGGTTGAGGGCAGAGATTTATAGAGAGCGGGAGCTGTGAGTCAGGGCAGATATTTAAAAAGAGCGGGACCTGAAAGTCATAGCGAAGATTTATAAAGAGGGGGACCTGAGAGTCAGAGAAGAGATATATAAAGAGCGGGAGCTGAGAGTCAGAGAAGAGATATATAAGGAGCGGGAGCTGAAAGTCAGAGCGTAGATTTAAAAAGAGCAGGAGCTAAGACTCAGAGCAGAGATTTAAAAAGAGCCGGAGCTGAAAGTCTGTGCTTAGATTTGAAAAGAGCGGGAGCTGAGAGTCAGAGCGGAGATTTAAAAAGAGCAGGAGCTGAGACTCAGAGCGGAGAATTATGAAGTGTGGGAGCTGAGAGTCAGAGTGGAGATTTAAAAAGAGCGGGAGCTGAGACTCAGAGCAGAGATTTAAAAAGAGCCGGAGCTGAAATTCAGTGCGTAGATTGGAAAAGAGCGGGAGCTGAGAGTCAGAGAGGAGATTTAAAAAGAGCGGGAGCTGAGATTCAGAGCGGAGAATTATGAAGCGTGGGAGCTGAGGGTCAGAGCAGAGATTTAAAGACAGTGGGAGCTGTTTGTCAGAGTGGAGATTTATAAAGAGCGGTTGCTGAGAGTCAGGGCAGAGATTTATAGAAAGCGGGAACTCATAGTCAGAGCGAAGGTTTATAGAGAGCGGGAACTGAGAGTCAGACCAGAGGATTATAGAGAGCGGGAGCTGGGAGTCAGAGTGGAGATTTATAGAGAGCAGGAGCTGAGAGACAGACTGGAGATTTATAAAGAGCGGGAGCTGTGAGTCAGGGAGGAGATTTATTATGGGAGTGTGCAGTATCAGAGTGGGAATTTAAAAAGAGTGGGATCTGAGAGTCAGAGCAGAAATTTATAAAGAGCGGGAGCTGAGAGTCAGTGCAGAGATTTAAAAAGAGGGGGAGCTGAGAGTAAGAGCAGAGATTTAAAGAGAGCTGGAGCTGAGAGTCAGAGCGGAGATTTAAAAATAGGGGAGCTGAGAGACAGTGCGGCGATATATAAAGAGGGGGAGCTGAGAGTCAGAGCAGAGATTTAAAAAGAACGGGAGCTGGGAGTCAGGGCAGAGATTTATAAAGAGCGGGAGGTGAGATTCAGGGGAGAGACTTATAGAGAGTGGAAGCTGAGAGTCAGTGTGTAGATTTATAAAGAGGGTGAGCTGAGAATCAGAGTGGGGATTTAAAAAGGGCGCTGGCTGAGAGTGAGGGCAGAGATTTATAGAGAGCGGGAGCTGTGAGTCAGGGCAGATATTTAAAAAGAGCGGGAGCTGAAAGTCAGAGCGAAGATTTATAAAGAGGGGGACCTGAGAGTCAGAGAAGAGATTTATAAAGAGCGGGAGCTGAGAGTAAGAGAAGAGATATATAAGGAGCGGGAGCTGAAAGTCAGAGCGTAGATTTAAAAAGAGCCGGAGCTGAGAGTCAGAGTGGAGATTTAAAAGAGCAGGAGCTGAAAATCAGAGTGGAGTTTTAAAAAGAGCGGGAGCTGAGACTCAGAGCGGAGAATTATGAAGCGTGGGAGCTGAGAGTAAGAGCAGAGATTTAAAGACAGTGGGAACTGAGTGTCAGAGTGGAGATTTATAAAGAGCGGTAGCTGAGAGTCAGGGCAGAGATTTATAGAGAGCGGGAGCTCATAGTCAGAGCGGAGGTTTATAGAGAGCAGGAGCTGAGAGTCAGACCAGAGGTTTATAGAGAGCGGGAGCTGGCAGTCAGAGCGGAGATTTATTGAGAGCGGGACCTGAGAGTTAGAACAAAGATTTATAGAGAGTAGGATCTGAGCAGCAGTGCTGATATTTATAGAGAGCAGGAGTTGAAAGACAGAATGGAGATTTATAAAGAGTGGGAGGTGAGAGTCAGAGCAGAGGTTTAAAAAGAGAGGGACCTGAGACTCAGTGTGGAGAATTATGAAGCGTGGGTTCTGATAGTCAGAGCGGAGATTTAAAAGAACTGGAGCTGGGAGTCAGGGGAGAGATTTATAGAGCGTGGGAGCTGAGAGTCAGAGTGGAGATTTAAAAAGAGCGGGAGCTGAGAGTCTGCAGAGATTTAAACAGAGCAGGAGCTGAGAGTCAGAGCGGAGAGTTAATAAGAGTGGAGCTGAGGGACGGTGTGGTGATATATAAAGAGGGGGAGCTGAGAGTCAGAGCAGAGATTTAAAGAGAACGGGAGATGGGAGTCAGGGCAGAGATTTATAAAGAGCGGGAGGTGAGACTCAGGGCAGAGACTTATAGAGAGTGGAAGCTGAGAGTCAGTGCGGAGATTTATAAAGAGGATGAGCTGAGAGACAGTGCAGAGATTTAAAAACAGGGGGAGCTGGGAGTCAGAGCAGAGATTTAAAAAGAACGGGAGATGAGAGTCAGGGCAGAGATTTATAAGGATTGGGAGGTGAGATTCAAGGCAGAGATTTAGAAAGAGGGGGAGCTGAGAGTCAGAGCAGAGATTTAAAAAGAGTGGGAGCTGTGAGACAGGGCAGAGATTTATGAAGATCGGGAGATGAGAGTCGGGGAAAAGACTTATAGGGAGTGGGAGCTGAGAGTCAGTGCAGAGAATTATAAAGAGGGTAAGATGAGAATCAGAGCCGGGATTTAAAAAGAGCCCTGGCTGAGAGTCAGACTGGAGGTTTATAAAGAGCGGGAGCTGTGAGTCAGGGCAGAGATTTAAAAAGAGGGTGAGCTGAGAATCAGAGTGGGGATTTAAAAAGAGCGCTGGCTGAGAGTGAGGGCAGGGATTTATAGAGAGCGGGAGCTGTGAGTCAGGGCAGATATTTAAAAAGAGCGGGACCTGAAAGTCATAGCGAAGGTTTATAAAGAGGGGGACCTGAGAGTCAGAGAAGAGATTTATAAAGAGCGGGAGCTGAGAGTCAGAGAAGAGATATATAAGGAGCGGGAGCTGAAAGTCAGAGCGTAGATTTAAAAAGAGCAGGAGCTAAGACTCAGAGCAGAGATTTAAAAAGAGCCGGAGCTGAAAGTCAGTGCTTAGATTTGAAAAGAGCGGGAGCTGAGAGTCAGAGCGGAGATTTAAAAAGAGCAGGAGCTGAGACTCAGAGCGGAGAATTATGAAGCGTGGGAGCTGAGAGTCAGAGCGGAAATTTAAAAGAACTGGAGCTGGGAGTCGGGGAGAGATTTATAGAGCGTGGGAGCTGAGAGTCAGAGTGGAGATTTAAAAAGAGCGGGTGCTGAGAGTCAGCCAGAGTTTTAAACAGAGCGGGAGCTGAGACTCAGAGCAGAGATTTAAAAAGAGCCGGAGCTGAAATTCAGTGCATAGATTTGAAAAGAGCGGGAGCTGAGACTCAGAGTGGAGAATTATGAAGCGTGGGACCTGAGGGTCAGAGCAGAGATTTAAAGACAGTGGGAACTGAGTGTCAGAGTGGAGATTTATAAAGAGCGGTAGCTGAGAGTCAGGGCAGAGATTTATAGAGAGCGGGAGCTCATAGTCAGAGTGGAGGTTTATAGAGAGCGGGAACTGAGAGTCAGACCAGAGGATTATAGAGAGCGGGAGCTGGGAGTCAGAGCAGAGATTTATAGAGAGCAGGAGCTGAGAGTTAGAGCAGAGATTTATAGAGAGCAGGAGCTGAGAGACAGACTTGGAGATTTATAAAGAGCGGGAGATGAGAGTCAGAGTAGAGATTTATAAAGAGCAGGGAATGTATGTCAGACTGCAGATTTATAAAGAACGGGATTTGAGAGTCAGAGGAGAGACATAAAAAGAGCAGGAGCTGAGAGTCAGAGCAGAGATTAAAAAAGAACGGGAGCTGGTAGTCATCGCAGAGATTTATAAAGAGCAGGAGGTGATAGTCAGGGCAGAGATTTAAAAAGAGCGGGAAGGGAGTGAGAGCCGTGAGTTATGATGAGCAGGAGCTGAGAATCATTGTCGACAATTATAAAGAGGGGGAGCCGAGAATCAGAGCAGGGATTTAAAAAGAGCGGGCGCTGAGAGTCAAACCAGAGATTTGTGAAGAGCGGGAGCTGTGAGTCAGGGCAGATATTTATAAAGAGGGTGAGCTGAGAATCAGAGTGGGGACTTAAGAAAAGCGGGAGCTGAGACTCAGAGCGAAGATTTGTAAAGAGTGGGACCTGAGAGTCAGGGCATAGATTTTTAGAGAGCAGGAGGTCAGAGTCAGAGCGGAGATTTATTGAGAGCGGGAGCTGAGAGTTAGAACAAAGATTTATAGAGAGTAGGAGCTGAGCAGCAGTGCTGATATTTATAGAGAGCAGGAGCTGAAAGACAGAATGGAGATTTATAAAGAGTGGGAGGTGAGAGTCAGAGCAGAGGTTTAAAAAGAGCGGAATCTGAGACTCAGCATGGAGAATTATGAAGCGTGGGAGCTGAGAGTCAGAGCGGAGATTTAAAAGAACTGGAGCTGGGAGTCAGGGGAGAGATTTATAGAGCGTGGGAGCTGAGAGTCAGAGCAGAGATTTAAAGAGAACGCGATCTGGGAGTCAGTGCAGAGATTTATAAAGAGCGGGAGGTGAGATTCAGGGGAGAGACTTATAGAGAGTGGAAGCTGAGAGTCAGTGCGGAGAATTATAAAGAGGGTGAGCTGAGAGACTGTGCAGAGATTTAAAAAGGGGGCGAGCTGAGATTCAGAGCAGAGATTTAGAAAGACCTGGAGCTGAGAGTCAGGGCAGAGAATTATAAGGAGTGGGAGGTGAGATTCAGGGCAGAGATTTAGAAAGAGGGGGAGCTGAGAGTCAGAGCAGAGATTTAAAAAGAGCGGGAGCTGTGAGACAGGGCCGAGATTTATAAAGATCGGGAGATGAGAGTCAGCGCAAAGACTTATAGAGAGTGGGAGCTGAGAGTCAGTGCAGAGAATTATAAAGAGGGTAAGATGAGAATCAGAGACGGGATTTATAAAGAGCCCTGGCTGAGAGTCAGACTGGAGGTATATAATGAGCGGGAATTGTGAGTCAGGGCAGAGATTTATAAAGAGGGGGAGCTGAGATTCAGAGCAGAGATTTAAAAAGTGCGGGAGCTGAGAGTCAGAACAGAGATTTAAAAGGAGCAGGAGCTGAGTGTCAGACCAGTGATTTATAGCGAGCAGGAGCTGTGAGTCAGGGAGGAGATTTATTATGGGAGTGTGCATTATCAGAGTGGGGATTTAAAAAGAGTGGGAGCTGAGAGTCAGAGCAGAAATTTATAAAGAGCGGGAGCTGAGAGTCAGTGCAGAGATTTAAAAAGAGGGGGAGCTGAGAGTAAGAGCAGAGATTTAAAGAGAGCTGGAGCTGAGAGTCAGAGCGGAGATTTAAAAATAGGGGAGCTGAGAGACAGTGCGGCGATATATAAAGAGGGGGAGCTGAGAGTCAGAGCAGAGATTTAAAAAGAACGGGAGCTGGGAGTCAGGGCCGATATTTATAAAGAGCGGGAGCTGAGATTCAGGGCAGAGATTTATAAAGAGGGAGAGTTGAGATTCAGATCAGAGATTTAAAAAGAGCGGGAGCTGGGAGACAGGGCAGGGATTTATAAAGATCGGGAGCTGAGAGTCAGGGCAGAGACTTATAGAGAGCGGGAGCTGAGAGTCAGTGTGGAGATTTATAAAGAGGGTGATCTGAGAATCAGAGTGGGGATTTAAAAAGAGCGCTGGCTGAGAGTGAGGGCAGAGATTTATAGAGAGCGGGAGCTGTGAGTCAGGGCAGATATTTAAAAAGAGCGGGAGCTGCAAGTCAGAGCGAAGATTTATAACGAGGGGGACCTGAGAGTCAGAGAAGAGATTTATAAAGAGCGGGACCTGAGAGTCAGAGAAGAGATTTATAAAGAGCGGGAGCTGAGAGTCAGAGAAGAGATATATAAGGAGCGGGAGCTGAAAGTCAGAGCGTAGATTTAAAAAGACCGGGAACTGAGACTCAGAGCAGAGATTTAAAAAGAGCTGGAGCTGAAAGTCAGTGCGTAGATTTGAAAAGAGCGGGAGCTGAGACTCAGAGCGGAGAATTATGAAGCGTGGGAGCTGAGAGTCAGAGCGGAGATTTAAAAGAACTGGAGCTGGGCGTCAGGGGAGAGATTTATAGAGCGTGGGAGCTGAGAGTCAGAGTGGAGATTTAAAAAGAGCGGGAGCTGAGAGTCAGCCAGAGTTTTAAACAGAGCAGGAGCTGAGAGTCAGAGCAGAGATTTAAAAAGAGGGGAGCTGAAGGACGGTGTGGTGATCTATAAAGAGGGGGAGCTGAGAGTCAGAGCAGAGATTTAAAGAGAATGGGAGATGGGAGTCAGGGCAGAGATTTATAAAGAGCTGGAGGTGAGATTCATGGGAGAGACTTATAGAGAGTGGAAGCTGAGAGTCAGTGCAGAGAATTATAAAGAGGTTGAGCTGAGAGACAGTGCAGAGATTTAAAAAGAGAGGGAGCTGAGAGTCAGAGCAGAGATTTAGAAAGACCTGGAGCTGAGAGTCAGGGCAGAGAATTATAAGGAGTGGGAGGTGAGATTCAGGGCAGAGATTTAGAAAGAGGGGGAGCTGAGAGTCAGAGCAGAGATTTAAAAAGAGTGGGAGCTGTGAGACAGGGCCGAGATTTATAAAGATCGGGGGATGAGAGTCAGGGCAAAGACCTATAGAGAGCAGGAGCTGAGAGTCAGTGCAGAGATTTAAAAAGAGGGCGAGCTGAGAGTAAGACCAGAGATTTAATGAGAGCTGGAGCTGAGAGTCAGAGCGGAGATTTAAAAATAGGGGAGCTGAGGGACAGTGCGGCGATATATAAAGAGGGGGAGCTGAGAGTCAGAGCAGAGATTTAAAGAGAACGGGAGCTGGGAGTCAGGGCCGATATTTTTAAAGAGCGGGAGCTGAGATTCAGGGCAGAGATTTATAAAGAGGGGGAGCTGAGAGTCAGATCAGAGATTTAAAAAGAGCGGGAGCTGGGAGACAGGGCAGGGATTTATAAAGATCGGGAGCTGAGAGTCAGGGCAGAGACTTATAGAGAGCGGGAGCTGAGAGTCAGTGTGGAGATTTATAAAGAGCGGTAGCTGAGAGTCAGCGCAGAGATTTATAGAGAGCGGGAGCTGAGAGGCATAGCTGAGATTTATAGAGAGTAGGAGCTGAGAGACAGACTGGAGATTTATAAAGAGCGGGAGGTGAGAGTCAGAGTGGAGATTTATAAAGAGCAGGGAATGTATGTCAGACTGCAGATTTATAAAGAGCGGGATTTGAGAGTCAGAGTAGAGATATAAAAAGATCAGGATCTGAGAATCAGAGCAGAGATATAAAAAAGAAAGGGGGCTTGGAGTCAGGGCAGAGATTTATAAAGAGTGGGCTTTGAGAGTCAAAGTAGAGATATAAAAAGAGCAGGAGCTGAGAGTCAGAGCAGAGATTAAAAAAGAACGGGAGCTGGTAGTCATGGCAGAGATTTATAAAGAGCAGGAGCTGTGAGTCAGGGCAGAGATTTAAAAAGAACGGGATGGGAGTGAGAGCCGCGAGTTATGAAGAGCAGGAGCTGAGAATCATTGTCGACAATTATAAAGAGGGGGAGCTGAGAATCAGTGCAGGGATTTAAAAAGAGCAGGAGCTGAGAGTCAGAAAGGAGATTTAAAAAGAGCGGGAGCTGAAAATCAGAGTGGAGATTTAAAAATAGCGGGTGCTGAGACTCAGAGCAGAGAATTATGAAGCATGGGAGCTGAGAGTCAAAACACAGATTTAAAGACAGCGGGAGCTGAGTGTCAGATTGGAGATTTATAAAGAGCAGGACCTGAGAGTCAGTGCAGAGATTTTTAGAGAGCAGGAGGTCAGAGTCAGAGCAGAGATTTATAGAGAACGGGAGCTGAGAGTCAGACCAGAGGTTTATAGAGAGCGGGAGCTGGGAGTCAGTGCAGAGATTTAAAAAAGGCGGGGGCTGTGAGTCAGAGCCGAGATTTATAAAGAGTTGGAGCTGAGAGTTAGAGCAGAGATTTCTAGAGAGTGGGAGCTGAGAGGCAGAATGGAGATTTATAGAGAGCAGGAGCTGAGAGACAGAATGGAGATTTATAAAGAGCAGGAGCTGAGAGTCAGCCAGAGATTTAAACAGAGCAGGAGCTGAGAGTCAGAGCGGAGAGTTAATAAGAGGGGAGCTGAGGGACGGTGTGGTCATATATAAAGAGGGGAAGCTGAGAGTCAGAGCAGAGATTTAAAAAGACAGGAACTGGGAGTCAGAGCAGAGATTTTTAGTGCGTGGGAGCTGAGAGTCAGAGTGGAGATTTATAAACAGCAGGGAATGTACGTCAGACTGCAGATTTATAAAGAGCGGGATTTGAGAGTCAGAGCGGAGATATTAAAAGAGCTGGAGCTGAGAGTCAGAGTGGAGATTTAAAAAGAACGGGAGCTGGGAGTCAAGGCAGAGATTTATAAAGAGCGGGAGGTGAGATTCAGGGCAGAGAATTATAGAGAGTGGGAGCTGAGAGTCAGTGCGGAGATTTATAAAGAGGATGAGCTGAGAGACAGTGCAGAGATTTAAAAAGAGGGGGAGCTGAGAGTCAGAGCAGAGATTTAAAAAGAACGGGAGCTGAGAGTCAGGGCAGAGATTTATAAGGATTGGGATGTGAGATTCAAGGAAGAGATTTAGAAAGAGGGGGAGCTCGGAGTCAGAGCAGAGATTTAAAAAGAGAGGGAGCTGTGAGACAGGGCCGAGATTTATAAAGATCGGGAGATGAGAGTCAGGGCAAAGACTTATAGGGAGTGGGAGCTGAGAGTCAGTGCGGAGAATTATAAAGAGGGTAAGATGAGAATCAGAGCTGGGATTTACAAAGAGCCCTGGCTGAGAGTCAGACTGGAGGTTTATAAAGAGCGGGAGCTGTGAGTCAGGGCAGAGATTTATAAAGAGGGGGAGCTGAGATTCAGAGCGGAGATTTAAAAAGTGAGGGAGTTGAGAGTCAGAACAGAGATTTAAAAGGAGCAGGAGCTGAGTGTCAGACCAGTGATTTATAGAGAGCAGGAGCTGTGAGTCAGGGAGGAGATTTATTATGGGAGTGTGCAGTATCAGAGTGGGGATTTAAAAAGAGTGGGAGCTGAGAGTCAGAGCAGAGATTTATAAAGAGCGGGAGCTGAGAGTCAGTGCAGAGATTTAAAAAGAGGGCGAGCTGAGAGTAAGAGCAGAGATTTAAAGAGAGCTGGAGCTGAGAGTCAGAGCGGAGATTTAAAAATAGGGGAGCTGAGAGACAGTGCGGCGATATATAAAGAGGGGGAGCTGAGAGTCAGAGCAGAGATTTAAAAAGAACGGGAGCTGGGAGTCAGGGCAGATATTTATAAAGAGCGGGAGCTGAGATTCAGGGCAGAGATTTATAAAGAGGGGGAGCTGAGAGTCAGATCAGAGATTTAAAAAGAGCGGGAGCTGCGAGACAGGGCAGGGATTTATAAAGATCGGGAGCTGAGAGTCAGGGCAGAGACTTATAGAGAGCGGGAGCTGAGAGTCAGTGTGGAGATTTATAAAGAGGGTGATCTGAGAATCAGAGTGGGGATTTAAAAAGAGCGCTGGCTGAGAGTGAGGGCAGAGATTTATAGAAAGCGGGAATTGTGAGTCAGGGCAGATATTTAAAAAGAGCGGGAGCTGAAAGTCAAGGCGAAGATTTATAAAGAGGGGGACCTGAGAGTCAGAGAAGAGATTTATAAAGAGCGGGAGCTAAGAATCAGAGAAGAGATATATAAGGAGTGGGAGCTGAAAGTCAGAGCGTAGATTTAAAAAGAGCGGGAGCTGAGACTCAGAGCAGAGATTTAAAAAGAGCCGGAGCTGAAAGTCAGTGCGTAGATTTGAAAACAGCGGGAGCTGAGAGTCAGAGCAGAGATTTAAAAAGAGCAGGAGCTGAAAATCAGAGTGGAGTTTTAAAAAGAGCGGGAGCTGAGACTCAGAGTGGAGAATTATGAAGCGTGGGAGCTGAGAGTCAGAGCAGAGATTTAAAGACAGTGGGAGCTCATTGTCAGAGTGGAGATTTATAAAGAGCGGTAGCTGAGAGTCAGGGCAGAGATTTATAGAGAGCGGGAGCTCATAGTCAGAGCGGAGGTTTATAGAGAGCGGGAGCTGAGAGTCAGACCAGAGGATTATAGAGAGCGGGAGCTGGGAGTCAGGGCAGAGATTTATAGAGAGCGGGAGCTGAGAGGCAGAGCTGAGATTTATAGAGAGCAGGAGCTGAGAGACAGACTGGAGATTTATAAAGAGCGGGAGGTGAGAGTCAGAGTGGAGATTTATAAAGAGCAGGGAATGTATGTCAGACTGCAGATTTATAAAGAGCGGGATTTGAGAGTCAGAGCAGGGATATAAAAAGAGCAGGAGCTGAGAGTCAGAGCAGAGATTAAAAAAGAACGGGAGCTTGGAGTCAGGGCAGAGATTTATAAAGAGTGGGCTTTGAGAGTCAGAGCGGAGATATAAAAAGAGCAGGAGCTGAGAGTCAGAGCAGAGATTAAAAAAGAACAGGAGCTGGTAGTCAGGGCAGAGATTTATAAAGAGCGGGAGCTGAGAGACAGTGCAGAGATTTATAAAGAGCAGCAGCTGAGAGTCAGGGCAGAGATTTATTAAGAGTGGGATGGGAGTGAGAGCCGCGAGTTATGAAGAGCAGGAGCTGAGAATCATTGTCGACAAATATAAAGAGGGGGAGCTGAGAATCAGAGCAGGGATTTAAAAAGAGCGGGCACTGAGAGTCAAACCAGAGGTCTGTGAATAGCAGGAGCTGTGAGTCAGGGCAGATATTTATAAAGAGGGTGAGCTGAGAATCAGAGTGGGGACTTAAGAAAAGCGGGAGCTGAGAGTCAGAGCGAAGATTTATAAAGAGTGGGAACTGAGAGTCAGGGCAGAGATTTTTAGAGAGCAGGAGGTCAGAGTCAGAGCAGAAATTTATAGAGAGCGGGAGCTGAGAGACAGACCAGAGGTTTATAGAGAGCGGGAGCTGGCAGTCAGAGCGGAGATTTATTGAGAGCGGGAGCTGAGAGTTAGAGCAAAGATTTATAGAGAGTAGGAGCTGAGCAGCAGTGCTGATATTTATAGAGAGCAGGAGCTGAAAGACAGAATGGAGATTTATAAAGAGTGGGAGGTGAGAGTCAGAGCAGAGGTTTAAAAAGAGCGGAACCTGAGACTCAGCGTGGAGAATTATGAAGCGTGGGAGCTGAGAGTCAGAGCGGAGATTTAAAAGAACTGGAGCTGGGAGTCAGGGGAGAGATTTATAGAGCGTGGGAGCTGAGAGTCAGAGTGGAGATTTAAAAAGAGCGGGAGCTGAGAGTCAGCCAGAGTTTTCAACAGAGCAGGAGCTGAGAGTCAGAGCGGAGACTTAAAAAGAGGGGAGTTGAGGGACGGTGTGGTGATCTATAAAGAGGGGGAGCTGAGAGTCAGAGCAGAGATTTAAAGAGAACGGGAGATGGGAGTCAGGGCAGAGATTTATAAAAAGTGGGAGGTGAGATTCAGGGCAGTGATTTAGAAAGTTGGGGAGCTGAGAGTCAGAGCGGAGATTTAAAAAGAGCGGGAGCTGTGAGACAGGGCCGAGATTTATAAAGATCGGGAGATGAGAGTCAGGGCAAAGACTTATAGAGAATGGGAGCTGAGAGTCAGTGCAGAGAATTTTAAAGAGGGTAAGATTAGAATCAGAGCCGGGATTTAAAAAGAGCCCTGGCTGAGAGTCAGACTGGAGGTTTATAAAGAGCGGGAACTGTGAGTCAGGGCAGAGATTTATAAAGAGGGGGAGCTGAGATTCAGAGCGGAGATTTAAAAAGAGCGGGAGTTGAGAGTCAGAACAGAGATTTAAAAGGAGCAGGAGCTGAGTGTCAGACCAGTGATTTATAGAGAGCGCGAGCTGTGTGTCAGGGAGGAGGTTTATAATGGGAGTCCGCAGTATCAGATTGGGGATTCAAAAAGAGAGGGAGCTGAGAGTCAGAGCAGAGATTTATAAAGAGTGGGAAATGAGAGTCAGTGCAGAGATTAAAAAAGAACGGGAGCTGGGAGTCAGGGCAGATATTTATAAAGAGCAGGAGCTGAGATTCAGGGCAGAGATTTATAGAGGGGGAGCTGTGAGTCAGATCAGAGATTTAAAAAGAACGGGTGCTGAGAGTCAGGGCTGAGATTTACAAAGAGCGGGACGTGAGATTCAGGGCAGAGTTCTAGAAAGAGCGGTTGCTGAGAGTCAGAGCAGAGATTTAAAAAGAGCGGGAGCTGGGAGACAGGGCAGGGATTTATGAAGATCGGGAGCTGAGAGTCAGTGCGGAGATTTATAAAGAGGGTGATCTGAGAATCAGTGTGGGGATTTAAAAAGAGTGCTGGCTGAGAGTCAGGGCAAGATTTAAAGAGAGTGGGAGCTGTGAGTCAGAGCAGAGTTTAATAGAGTGCGGGAGCTGAAAGTCAGAGCAGATATTTAAAAAGAGCGGGAGCTGAAAGTCAGAGCGTAGATTTATAAAGAGGGGGAGCTGAGAGACAGTGCAGTGATTTATAAAGGGGGAGCTGAGAGTCAGAGCAGAGATTAAAAAAGAACGGGAGCTGGGAATCAGGGCAGATATTTATAAATAGCGGGAGGTGAAATTGAGGGCAGAGAATTATAAAGAGGTTGAGCTGAGAGTCAGAGGGAAGATTTAAAAAGAGTGGGAGCTGGGAGACAGGGAGGAGATTTATAAAGAGGGGGAGCTGAGAATCAAAGCAGGGATTTAAAAAGAGCGGGAGCTGAGAGTCAAACCAGAGATTTGTAAAGAGCGGGATCTGTGAGTCAGGGCAGATATTTATAAAGAGGGTGAGCTGAGAATCAGAGTGGGCACTTAAAAAGAGCGGGAGATGAGAGTCAGAGCAGAGATTAAAAAAGAACAGGAGCTGGTAGTCAGGGCAGAGATTTATAAAGAGCGGGAGCTGAAAGTCAGAGCGTAGATTTAAAAAGAGCAGGAGCTGAGAGTCAGAGCGGAGATTTAAAAAGAGCGGGAGCTGAAAATCAGAGCGGATATTTAAAAAGAGCGGGTGCTGAGACTCAGAGCAGAGAATTATGAAGCATGGGAGCTGAGAGTCAAAACGGAGATTTAAAGACAGTGGGAGCTGAGTGTCAGATTGGAGATTTATAAAGAGCAGGACCTGAGAGTCATGGCAGAGATTTTCAGAGAGCAGGAGGTCAGAGTCAGAGCAGAGATTTATAGAGAGCGGGAGCTGAGAGTCAGACCAGAGGTTTATAGAGAGCGGGAGCTGGGAGTCAGAGCGGAGATTTATTAGAGAGCAGGAGCTGAGCAGCAGTGCTGATATTTATAGAGAGCAGGAGCTGAAAGACAGAATGGAGATTTATAAAGAGTGGGAGGTGAGAGTCAGAGCAGAAGTTTAAAAAGAGCAGGACCTGAGACTAAGCGTGGAGAATTATGAAGCGTGGCAGCAGAGATTCAGAGTGGAGATTAATAAAGATCTGGGCATGTATGTTAGACTGAAGATTTATAAAGAGCGGGATTGGAGAGTCAGAGCAGAGATAGAAAAAGAGCAGGGGATGAGAGTAAGAATGGAGGTTTATAAAGAGTGCGAGCTGAGAGTCAGAGTGGAGACATAAAAGGAACGGAAGCTGGGAGTCAGGGCAGAGATTTATAAAGAGCAGGAGCTGAGATTCATGGCAGAGATTTATAAAGAGCGGGAGCTGAGAGTCAGTGAGGAGAATTATAAAAAGGGGGAGCTGAGAATCAGAGTGGGGATTTAAAAAGAGTGGGAGCTGAGAGTCAGTGCGTAGATTTGAAAAGAGCGGGAGCTGGGAGTCAGAGCGGAGATTTAAAAAGAGCCGTAGCTGAAAATCAGAGTGGAGTTTTAAAAAGAGCGGGTGCTGAAACTCAGAGCGGAGAATTATGAAGCATGGGAGCTGAGTGTCAGAGTGGAGATTTATAAAGAGCGGCAGCTGAGAGTCAGGGCAGAGATTTATAGAGAGCGGGAGCTGAGAGTCAGATGAGAGGATTATAGAGAGCGGGAGCTGGGAGACAGACTGGAGATTTATAAAGAGCGGGAGGTGAGAGTCAGAGTGGAGATTTATAAAGAGCAGGGAATGTACGTCAGAATGCAGATTTATAAAGAGTGGGATTTGAGAGTCAGAGCAGAGATATAAAAAGAGCAGGAGCTGAGAGTCAGAGCAGACATTAAAAAAGAACGGGAGCTGGTAGTCAGGGCAGAGATTAATAGAGAGCGGGAGCTGAGAGTGGGAGCAGAGTTTAATAGAGAGCAGGAGCTGTGAGTCAGGGCAGAGATTTATAGAGCGTGGGAGCTGAGAGACAGAGTGGAGGTTTATAAAGAGCAGGGTATGTATGTCAGACTGCAGATTTATAAAGAGCGGGATATGAGAGTCAGTGCGGAGATATAAAAAGAGCAGGAGCTGAGAGTCAGTGCAGAGATTAAAAAAGAACGGGATCTGGGAGTCAGGGCAGAGATTAATAAAGAGCGGGAGGTGAGATTCAGGGCAGAGACTTATAGAGACTGGGAGCTGAGAGTCAGGGCAGAGATTTAAAAAGAGGGGGAGCTGAGAGTCAGAGCAGAGATATAAAAAGAACGGGAGCTGAGAGTGAGTGCAGAGATTTTTCAAGAGCAGGAGATGAGAGTCAGGGCAGAGATTTTTCAAGAGCAGGAGCTGAGAGTCATGGTGGAGTCTTAAAAGGGCGGGATGGGAGTCAGAGCCGAGATTTATAAAGAGCAGGAGCTGAGATTCAGGGCAGAGATTTAAAAAGAGCGGGATGGGAGTCAGAGCCGCGAGTTATGAAGAGCAGGAGCTGAGAATCAGTGTGGAGATTTATAAAGAGGGGGAGCTGAGAATCAGAGCAGGGATTTAAAAAGAGCGGGAGCTGAGAGTCAAACCAGAGATTTGTAAAGAGCGGGAGCTGAGAGTCAGAGCAGAGATATATAAAGAGCGGGAGCTGAATGTCAGAGCGCAGATTTAAAAAGAGTAGGAGCTGAGAGTCAGAGCAGAGATTTAAAAAGAGCGGGAGCTGAAAATCAGAGTGGAGATTTAAAAAGAGCAGGTGCTGAGACTCAGAGCGGAGAATTATGAAGCATGGGAGCTGAGAGTCTGAGCGGAGATTTAAAGACAGCGGGAGCTGAGTGTCAGGGTGGAGATTTATAAAGAGCGGGACCTGAGAGTCAGGGCAGAGATTTTTAGAGAGCAGGAGGTCAGAGTCAGACCAGAGGTTTATAGAGAGTGGGAGCTGGCAGTCAGAGCGGAGATTTATAGAGAGCGGTTGCTGAGAGTTAGAGCAAAGATTTATAGAGAGTAGGAGCTGAGCAGCAGTGCTGATATGTATAGAGTTCAGGAGCTGAAAGACAGAATGGAGATTTATAAAAAGCGGGAGGTGAGAGTCAGAGCAGAGGTTTAAAAAGAGCGGGACCTGAGACTCAGCGTGGAGAATTATGAAGCGTGGGAGCGGAGAGTCAGAGCGGAGATTTAAAAGAACTGGAGGTGGGAGTCAGGGGAGAGATTTGTAGAGCATGGGAGCTGAGAAACAGAGTGGAGATTTATAAAGAGCAGGGAATGTATGTTAGACTGCAGATTTATAAAGAGCGGGATTTGGGAGTCAGTACAGAGATATAAAAAGAGTAGGAGCTGAGAGTCAGAGCAGAGATTAAAAAAGAATGGGATCTGGGAGTCAGGGCAGAGATTTATAAAGAGCGGGTGCTGAGAGACAGTGCAGAGATTTATAAAGAGTGGGAGTTGAGAGTCAGAGCAGAGATTTAAAAAAAAACAGGGTCTGGGAGTTAGGGCAGAGATTTATAAAGTGGGGGAGCTGAGAGACATTGCAGAGATTTATAAAGTGGGGGAGCTGAGAGACAGAGCAGAGATTTATAAAGAGGGGGAGCTGAGCGTCAGAGCAGAGATTTAAAAAGAGCGGGAGCTGAAAGTCAGAGTGTGAATTTCAAAAGAGCGGGAGCTGAGGTTCAGAGCGGAGATATAAAAAGAGCAGGAGCTGAAATCAGAGTGGAGATATAAAAAGAGTGGGAGCTGAGAGTCAGAGCAGAGATTTATAAAGAGCGGGAGTTGAGAGTCAGAGCAGATATTTATAAAGAGGGGGAGGTGAGATTCAGGGCAGAGATTTAGAAAGAGAAGGAGCTGAGAATCAGAGTGGAGATTTAAAAAGACCACTGGCTGAGAGTCAGACCAGAGAATTATAAAGAGCAGGAGCTGTGATTCAGGGCAGAGATTTATAAAGAGGGGGAGCTGGGAAACAGAGCGGATATTTAAAAAGAGCAGGAGCTGTGTGTCAGGGAGGAGATTTATAATGGGAGGGAGCTGAGAAACAGAGTGTGGATTTAAAAAGAGCAGGAGCTGAGAGACAGCGCAGAGATTTTTCAAGAGCGGGATGCGAGGCAGAACCGAGAGTTATGAAGAGTAGGAGCTGAGAATCAGTGTGGAGATTTATAAAGATGGGGAGCTGAGAATCAGAGCAGGGATTTAAAAAGAGCGGGACTGAGAGTCAAACCAAAGATTTGTAAAGAGCGGGAGCTGTGAGTCAGGGCAGATATTTATAAAGAGGGTGAGCTGAGAATCAGATTGGGGACTTAAAAAGAGCGGGAGAAGAGAGTCAGAGTCAAGATTTATAGAAAGCGGGAGCTGAGAGTCAGAGCAGAGATATGTAAAGAGCGGGAGCTGAGAGTCAGGGAGGAAAGTTAAAAAGAGTGGGAGCTGAGAGTCAGAGAAGAGATTTAAAAAGAGCAGCAGCTGAGCGTCAGAGCGGAGATTTAAAAAGAGCCTGAACTGAAAGTCAGAGCGTAGATTTAAAAAGAGCGGGAGCTGAGATTCAGAGCAGAGATTTAAAAAGCGCCGGAGCTGAAAGTCAGTGCGTAGATTTGAACAGAGCGGAACTGAGAGTCAGGGCTGAGATTTAAAAAGAGCGGGAGCTGAAAATCAGAGTGGAGATTTAAAAAGAGCAGGTGCTGAGACACAGAGCGGAGAATTATGAAGCGTGGGAGCTGAGAGACAGGGCAGAGATTTAAAGACAGTGGGAGCTGAGTGTCAGAGTGGAGATTTATAAAGAGAGGCAGCTGAAAGTCAGGGCAGAGATTTATAGAGAGCGGGAGCTCAGAGTCAGAGCAGAGATTTATAGAGAGTGGGAGCTGAGAGTCAGAGAGGAGATTTAAAAAGAGTGGAGCTGAAAGTTAGAGCAGTGATTTATAGTGAATGGGAGCTGAGAGTTACAGCGGTGATTTAAAAAGAGAAGGAGCTGAATGTCAGAGCAGAGATCTATAAAGAGCATGGGATGAGAGTAAGAATGGAGGTTTATAAAGAATGGGAGCTGAGAGTCAGAGCGGAGATTTAAAAAGAGCGGGAGCTGAGAGTCAGAGCAGAGATTTAAAAGAGCGGCAGCTGAGACTTGGAGAGGAGATTTAAGAAGTGCGGGAGCTGAGAGTCAGACTGGTGATTTAAAAGGAGTGGGAGCTGTGTGTCAGACCAAAGACTTATAAAGAGCGGGAGCTGTGAGTCAGGGAGGAGCTTTATAATGGGAGGGAGCTGAGAATCAGAGTGGGGATTTAAAAAGAGTGGGTGCTGAGAGTTAGAGCAGAGATTTATAAAGAGCGGGAGTTGAGAGTCAGGGCAGAGATTTAAAAAGTGCGGGAGCTGCGAGTCAAAGCAGAGATTTATAAAGATCGGGAGGTGAGATTCAGGGCAGAGATTTATAAAGATCGGGAGGTGAGATTCAGGGCAGAGATTTAGAAAGAGGGGGATCTGAGAGTCAGAGCAGAGATTGAAATAGAGCCGGAGCAGAAAGTCAGAGCATCGTTTTCAAATGAGCGGGAGCTGTGAGTCAGAGTGGAGATTTAAAAAGAGCGGGAGCTGAAAATCAGAGTGGAGATTTAAAAAGACTGGGTACTTAGACTCAAATTGGATTATTATGAAGCGTGGGAGCTGAGAGTCAGAGTGGAGATTTAAAGACAGCGGGAGCTGAGTGTCAGAGTTGAGATTTATAATGAGCGGGAGATGAGAGTCAGGGCAGAGATTTATAGAGAGCGGGAGCTCAGAGTCAGAGCGAAGATTTATAGAGAGTGGGAGCTGAGAGTCAGAGAGGAGATTTAAAAAGAGGGGAGCTGAAAGTCAGAGCAGTGATTTATAGAGAATGGGAGCTGAGAGTTAGAGTGGTGATTTAAAAAGAGAAGGAGCTGAACGTCAGAGCGGAGATCTAAAAAGAGCATGGGATGAGAATAAGAATGGAGGTTTATAAAGAGTGGGAGCTGAGAGTCAGAGTGGAGATATAAAAGGAACAGAAGCTGGGAGTCAGGGCAAAGATTTATAAAGAGCGGGAGCTGAGAGTCAGAGCAGAGATTTAAAAGAGCGGCAGCTGAGACTCAGAGAGGAGATTTAAGAAGTGCGGGAGCTGAGAGTCAGACTGGTGATTTAAAAGGAGTGGGAGCTATGTGTCAGACCAAAGATTTATGAAGAGCGGGAGCTGTGAGTCAGGGAGGAGATCTATAATGGGAGGGAGCTGAGAATCAGAGTGGGGATTTAAAAAGAGTGGGTGCTGAGAGTCAGAGCAGAGATTTATAAAGAGCGGGAGTTGAGAGTCAGGGCAGAGATTTAAAAAGAGCGGGAGCTGCGAGTCAATGCAGAGATTTATAAAGATCGGGAGGTGAGATTCAGGGTAGAGATTTAGAAAGAGGGCGATATGAGAGTCAGATCAGAGATTGAAAAAGAGCCGGAGCAGAAAGTCAGAGCATGGTTTTCAAATGAGTGGGAGCTGTGAGTCAGAGTGGAGATTTCAAAAGAGCGGGAGCTGAGAATCAGAGCAGAGATTTAAAAAGAGCGGCAGCTGAGACTCAGAGAGGAGATTTAAGAAGTGCAGGAGCTGAGAGTCAAACTGGTGATTTAAAAGGAGTGGGAGCTGTGTGTCAGACCAGAGATTTATAAAGAGCAGGAGCTGTGAGTCAGGGAGGAGTTTTATAATGGGTGGGAGCTGAGAATCAGAGTGGGGATTTCAAAAGAGTGGGAGCTGAGAGTCAGAGCAGAGATTTATCTAGAGCAGGAGCTGAGAGTCAGAGTGGAGACTTAGAAAGGCAGGATGGGAGTCAGAGCCGAGATTTATAATGAGCAGGAGCAGAGAGTCAGAACAGAGATTTAAAAAGAGCAGGAGCTGTGAGACAGGGTAGAGATTTATAAAGATCGGGAGCTGATAGTCAGGACAAAGACTTATACAGAGCGGGAGCTGATGTTCAGTGCAGAGAATTATAAAGAGGGTAAGCTGAGAATCAGAGAGGTGATTTAAAAAGAGCGCTGGTTGAGTGTCAGACCGGAGATTTATAAAGAGCGGGAGCTGTGAGTCAGGGCAGAGATTTATAAAGGGGGGGAGCTGAGAATCAGAGCAGGGATTTAAAAGGAGCAGAAGCTGACAGTCAAACCAGAGATTTGTAAAGAGTGGGAGCTGTGAGTCAGAGCAGATATTTATAAAGAGGGAGAGCTGAGAATCAGAGTGGGGACTGAAAAAGAGCGGGAGCTGAGAGTCTGAGCAGAGATTTATAAAGAGCGGGAATTGAGAATCATGGCAGAGATTTAAAAAGATCGGGAGGTGAGATTCAGGGCAGAGATTTAGAAAGAGGGGGAGATGAGAGTCAGAGCAGAGATTTAAAAAGAGCCGCAGCTGAAAGTCAGAGCGTGGATTTCAAAAGGGCGGGAGCTGAGAGTCAGAGCAGAGATTTAAAAGGAGCAGGATCTGAGAATCAGAATGGAGATTTAAAAAGAGCGCTGGCTGAGAGTCAGACCAGAGATTTATAAAGAGCGGGAGCTGTGAGTCAGGACAGAGGTTTATAAAGAGGCGGAGCTGGGAATCAGAGCGGAGATTTAAAAACAGCAGGAGCTGTGAGTCAGGGAGGAGAGTTATAATGGGAGGGAGCTGAGAAACAGAGTGTGGATTTAAAAAGAGCAGGAGCTGAGAGACAGCGCAGAGATTTTTCAAAAGGGGGATGGGAGTCAGAACCGAGATTTATGAAGAGTAGGAGCTGAGAATCAGTGTGGAGATTTATAAAGAGGGGGAGCTGAGAATCAGAGCAGGGATTTAAAAAGAGCGTGACTGAGAGTCTAACCAGAGATTTGTAAAGAGCAGGAGCTGTGAGTCAGGGCAGATAGTTATAAAGAGGGGGAGCTGAGAATCAGAGTGGGGAATTAAAAAGAGCGGGAGCTGAGAGTCAGAGCGAAGATTTACAAAGAGCGGGAGCTGAGAGTCAGAGCAGAGATTTATAAAGTGCGGGAATTGAGAATCATGGCAGAGATTTAAAAAGAGCGGGAGCTGTGAGTCAAAGCAGAGATTTATAAAGATCCGGAGGTGAGATTCAGGACAGAGATTTAGAAAGAGCAGGAGCTGAGAATCAGAGTGGAGATTTAAAAAGAGCGCTGGCTGAGAGTCAGACCAGAGATTTATAAAGAGCAGGAGCTGTGATTCAGGGAGGACATTTATAATGGGAGGGAGCTGAGAAACAGAGCAGAGATATATAAAGAGCGGGAGCTGAGAGTCAGGGAGGAAAGTTAAAAAGAGTGGGAGCTGGGAATCAGAGAAGAGATTTAAAAAGAGCAGCAGCTGAGAGTCAGAGCGTAGATTTAAAAAGAGCGGGAGCTGAAAGTCAGCGCGTAGATTTGAACAGAGTGGAACTGAGAGTCAGGGCTGATATTTAAAAAGAGCGGGAGCTGAAAATCAGAGTAGAGTTTTAAAAAGAGCGGGTGCTGAGACTCAGAGCGGAGAATTATGAAGCGTGGGAGCTGAGAGTCAGAGCAGAGATTTAAAGACAGTGGGAGCTGAGTGTCAGAGTGGAGATTTATAAAGAGCGGTAGCTGAGAGTCAGAACAGAGATATAAAAAGAGCAGGAGCTGAGAGTCAGAGCAGAGATTAAAAAAGAACGGGAGCTGGAAGTCAGGGCAGAGGTTTATAAAGAGTGGGCTTTGAGAGTCAGAGCAGAGATATAAAAAGAGCAGGAGCTGAGAGTCAGAGCAGAGATTAAAAAAGAACGGGAGCTGGAAGTCAGGGCAGAGGTTTATAAAGAGTGGGCTTTGAGAGTCAGAGCAGAGATATAAAAAGAGCAGGAGCTGAGAGTCAGAGCAGAGATTAAAAAAGAACGGGAGCTGGTAGTCAGGGCAAAGATTTATAAAGAGCGGGAGCTGAGATGCAGGGCAGAGATTTATAAAGAGGGGGAGCTCAGAGTCAGAGCGGAGATTTATAGAGAGTGGGAGCTGAGAGTCAGAGCGGAGATTTATAAAGAGCAGTAGTTGCGAGTCAGAGCAGAGATTTATATAGAGCGGGAGCTGAGAGTCAGTGTGGAGAATTAAAAAGAG
This sequence comes from Carcharodon carcharias, assembly GCF_017639515.1. Taxonomy (NCBI): domain Eukaryota; kingdom Metazoa; phylum Chordata; class Chondrichthyes; order Lamniformes; family Lamnidae; genus Carcharodon; species Carcharodon carcharias. The sequence continues at coordinate 172,582,504 of NC_054474.1, read as the reverse complement.
CGGGAGCTGAGAGTCAAGGCAGAGATTTATAGAGAGCGGGAGCTGAGAGGCAGAGCAGAGTTTAATGGAGAGCGGGAGCTGGGTGTCAGGGCAGAGATTTAAAAATAGTGGGAGCTGAGAGACAGAGCGGAGATTTAAAAAGAGCCGGAGCTGAGAGTCAGGGCTTGGATTTCAAAAGTGCAGGAGCTGAGAGTCAGAGCGGAGAATTAAAAAGAGTGGGAGCTGAAAATCAGAGTAGGGATCGAAAAAGAGCGGGTGCTGAGACTCAGAGCAGAGAATAATGAAGCTTGGGAGATTAGAGTCAGAGCGGAGATTTAAAGACAGCGGGAGCAGAGTGTCAGAGTGGTGATTTATAATGAGCGGGAGCTGAGAGTCAGGGCAGAAATTTATAGAGAGCGGGAGCTCAGAGTCAGAGCGGAGATTGATAGAGAGTGGGAGCTGAGAGTCAGAGCGGAGATTTAAAAAGAGGGGAGCTGAAAGTCAGAGCAGTGATTTATAGAGAATGGGAGGTGACAGTAAGAGCGGTGATATAAAAAGAGAGGAAGCTGAACCTCAGCGGAGTTCTATAAAAAGCATGGGATGAGAGTAAGAATGGAGGTTTTTAAAGGGTGGGAGCTGAGACTCAGGGCAGAGATTTATAAAGAGCAGGAGCTGAGAGTCAGTGAGGAGAATTATAAAAAGGGGGAGCTGAGAATCAGTGGGGATTTAAAAAGAGTGGGAGCTGAGAGTCACAGCACAGATTTATAAAGAGCGGGAGTTGCGAGTCAGAGCAGAGATTTATAAAGAGCGGGAACTGAGAGTCAGTGAGGACAATTAAAAAGAGCGGGAGCTGAGAGGCAGGGCAGAGATTTATAGAGAGTGGGAGCTGAGAGACAGAGCGGAGATTTAAAAAGAGCCGGAGCTGAGAGTCAGAGTGGAGTTTTAAAAAGTGCAGTAGCTGAGAGTCAGAGCGTAGATTTCAAAAGAGCATGAGATGTGAGTCAGAGCAGAAATTTTATTCGAGCGGGAGCTCAGAGTCAGAGTGGAGATTTAAAAAGAGCGTGAGCTGAGACCCAGAGTGGAGAATTATGTAGCGCGGGAGCTGAGAGAAGACCGGAGAATTAAAAAGAGCGGGAACTGAGAGTCAGATTGGAGATTTATAAAGAGGGGGAGCTGAGAGACAGGGCAGCGATTTATAGAGATCCGGAGCTGGGATCCAGACCAGAGATTTATAGAGAGTGAGAGCTGAGAGTCAGTGCAGAGATTTAAAAAAGGCGGGGGCTGTGAGTCAGAGCCGAGATTTATAAAGAGTGGGAGCTGAGAGTTAGAGCAGAGATTTCTAGAGAGCAGGAGCTGAGAGGCAGAGTGGAGATTTATAGAGAGCAGGAGCTGAGAGACAGAACGGAGATTTATAAAGAGCGGGAGCTGAGAGTCAGCGCAGAGATTTAAAAAGAACGGGAACTGGGAGTCAGGGCAGATATTTATAGAGCGTGGGAGCTGAGAGTCAGTGTGGAGATTTATAGGGAGCAGGGAGTGTATGTCAGACTGCAGATTTATAAAGGGCGGGATTTGAGAGTCAGAGCGGAGATATTAAAAGAGCAGGAGATGAGAGTCAGAACAGAGATTAATAAAGAGCGGGAGGTGAGATTCAGGGCAGAGACTTATAGAGAGCGGGAGCTGAGAGTCAGTGCGGAGATTTATAAAGAGGGTGAGCTGAGAGACAGTGGAGAGATTTATAAAGGGGGGAGCTGAGAGTCAGAGCAGAGATTTAAAAAGAACGGGAGCTGAGAGTCAGGGCAGAGATTTATAAGGAGCGGTAGGTGAGATTCAGGGCAGAGATTTAGAAAGAGGGGGAGCTGAGAGTCAGAGCAGAGATTTAAAAAGAGCGAGAGCTCGGAGACAGGGCAGAGATTTATAAAGATCGGGAGATGAGATTCAGGGCAAAGACTTTTAGAGAGTGGGAGCTGAGAATGAGAGTGGGGATTTAAAAAGAGTGGGAGCTGAGAGTCAGAGCAGAGATTTGTAAAGAGTGGGGGCTGAGAGTCAGTGCAGAGATTTTTCAAGAGCAGGAGCTGAGAGTCAGAGTGGAGACTTAAAAGGGCAGGATGGGAGTCAGAGCCGAGATTTATAAAGAGCAGGAGCAGAGAGTCAGAACAGAGATTTAAAAAGAGCAGGAGCTGTGAGACAGGGTAGAGATTTATAAAGATCGGGAGCTGATAGTCAGGGCGAAGACTTATAGAGAGCGGGAGCTGATGTTCAGTGCAGAGAATTATAAAGAGGGTAAGCTGAGAATCAGAGCGGCGATTTAAAAAGAGCGCTGGTTGAGTGTCAGACCGGAGATTTATAAAGAGCGGGAGCTGTGAGTCAGGGCAGAGATTTATAAAGAGGGGGAGCTGGGAAGCAGAGCAGAGATTTAAACAGAGCGGGAACTGGGAGCCAGGGCATAGATTTATAAAGAGCGGGAGCTGAGTTTCAGGGCAGAGATTAGAAAGAGTGGGAGCTGAGAGTCAGAGCAGAGATTTATAAAGAGCGGTAGTTGCGAGTCAGAGCAGAGATTTATAAAGAGCGGGAGCTGAGAGTCAGTGTGGAGAATTAAAAAGAGCGGGAGCTGAGAGTCAGGGCAGAGATTTATAGAGAGCGGGAGCTGAAAGGCAGAGTGGAGTTTAATAGCGAGCGGGAGCTGGATGTCAGGGCAGAGATTTAAAAATAGTGGGAGCTGAGAGACAGAGCGGAGATTTAAAAAGAGCCAGAGCTGAGAGTCAGAGTGGAGTTTTAAAAAGTGCAGGAGCTGAGAGTCAGAGCCTAGATTTAAAAAGAGCGCGAGATGAGATTCAGAGCAGAAATTTAATTCGAGCGGGAGCACAGAGACAGAGTGGAGATTTAAAAAGAGCGGGAGCTGAGACTCAGAGTGGAGAATTATGTAGCGCGGGAGCTGAGAGAAGACCGGAGAATTAAAAAGAGCGGGAACTGAGAGTCAGATTGGATATTTATAAAGAGGGGGATCTGAGAGTCAGGGCAGTGATTTATCGATAGCACGAGCTGAGAGTCAGCATGGAGATTTATAGAGATCTGGAGTTGAGATCCAGACCAGAGATTTATAGAGAGAGGGAGCTTAGAGGCAGAGTGGAGATTTATAGAGAGTGAGAGCTGAGAGTCAGTGCAGAGATTTAAAAAAGGTGGGGGCTGTGAGTCAGAGCCGAGATTTATAAAGAGTGGGAGCTGAGAGTTAGAGCAGAGATTTCTAGAGAGCGGGTGCTGAGAGGCAGAGTGGAGATTTATAGAGAGCAGGAGCTGAGAGACAGAACGGAGATTTATAACGAGCAGGAGCTGAGAGTCAGCGCAGAGATTTTAAAAGAGCGGGAGCTGAGAGTCAGCCAGAGATTTAAAGAGAGCCGGAGCTGAGAGTCAAAGCGGAGATTTAAAAAGAGGGGAGCTGAGGGACGGTGCGGCGATATATACAGAGGGGGAGCTGAGAGTCAGAGCCAAGATTTAAAAAGAACGGGAACTGGGAGTCAGGGCAGATATTTATAGAGCATGGGAGCTGAGAGTCAGAGTGGAGATTTATAAAGAGCAGGGATTGTATGTGAGGCTGCAGATTTATAAAGGGCGGGATTTGAGAGTCAGAGCGGAGATATTGAAAGAGCAGGAGATGGGAGTCAGAGCAGAGATTAATAAAGAACAGGAGCTGGGAGTCAGGGCAGAGATTTAAAAATAACGGGAGATGGGAGTCAGGGCAGAGATTTATACAGAGCGGGAGGTGAGATTCAGGGCAGAGATTTAGAAAGAGGGGGAGCTGAGAGTCAGAGCAGAGATTTAAAAAGAGCGGGGGCTGAAAGTCAGAGCGTGGATTTCAAAAGAGCCGGTGCTGAGAGTCAGAGCGGAGATATAAAAAGTGCAGGAGCTGAAAATCAGAGTGGAGATTTAAAAAGAGCGTTTGCTGAGAGTCAGAACGGAGAACAATGAAGTGTGGGAGCTGAAAGTCAGAGCGGAGGTTTAAAGACAGGGGGAGCTGAGTGTCAGAGTGGAGATTTATAAAGAGTGGGAGCTGAAAGTCAGGGCAGAGATTTATAGAGAGCGGGAGCTCAGAGTCAGAGCAGAGATTTATAGACAGCGGGAGCTGAGAGTCAGAGCGGAGATTTAAAAAGAGTGGGGCTGAAAGTCATTGCAGAGATTTATAGAGAATGGGATCTGAGAGTTAGAGCGGTGATTTAAAAAGAGAGGAAGCTGAACGTCAGAGCGGAGATCTATAAAGAGCAGGGGATGAGAGTAAGACTGGAGGTTTATAAAGAGTGGGAGCTGAGTGTCAGAGTGGAGATATAAAAAGAACGGAAGCTGGGAGCCAGGGCAGAGATTTATAAAGAGCAGGAGCTGAGAGTCAGGGCAGAGATTTATAAACAGCGGGAGCTGAAAGTCAGGGCAGAGATTTATAGAGAGCGGGAGCTGAGAGTCAGTGAGGAGAATTATAAAAAGGGGGAGCTGAGAATCAGAGTGGGGTTTTCAAAAGAGTGAGTGCTGAGAGTCAGAGCAGAGATTTATAAAGAGCAGGAGTTGAGAGTCAGGGCAGAGATTTAAAAAGTGCGGGAGCTGCGAGTCAATGCAGAGATTTATAAAGATTGGGAGGTGAGATTCAGGTCAGAGATTTAGAAAGAGGGGGAGCTGAGAGTCAGAGCAGAGATTTAAAAAGAGCCGGAACTGAAAGTCAGAGCATGGATTTCAAAAGAGCGGGAGCTGAGAGTCAGAGTGGAGATTTAAAAAGAGCGGGAGCTGAAAATCAGAGTGGAGATTTAAAAAGAGTGGTTGTTTAGACTCAAGTAGGAGAATTATGAAGCATGGGAGCTGAGAGTCAGAGCGGAGATTTATAGAGAGCGGGAGCTGAGAGTCAGAGAGGAGATTTAAAAAGAGGGGAGCTGAAATTCAGAGCAGTAATTTATAGAGAATTGGAGCTGAGAGTTAGAGCGGTGATTTAAAAAGAGAAGGAGCTGCATGTCAGAGCGGAGATCTATAAAGAGCATGGGATGAGAGTAAAAATGGAAGTTTATAAAGAGTGGGAGCTGAGAGTCAGTGAGGAGAATTATAAAAAGGGGGAGCTGAGAATCAGAGCGGGGATTTAAAAAGAGTGGGAGCTGAGAGTCACAGCAGAGATTTATAAAGAGCGGGAGCTGAGAGTCAGGGCAGAGATTTATAGAGAGTGGGAGCTGAGAGGCTGAGCGGAGATTAATAGAGAGTGGGAGCTGGGTGTCAGGGCAGAGATTTAAAAATGGTGGGAGCTGAGAGTCAGAGTCGAGATTTATAGAGACCCGGAGTTGAGATCCAGACCAGAAATTTATAGAGAACGGGAGCTGAGAGTCAGAGTGGAGATTTATAGAGAGTGAGAGCTGAGAGTCAGTGCAGAGAATTAAAAAAGGCGGGGGCTGTGAGTCAGAGCCGAGATTTATAAAGAGTGGGAGCTGAGAGTTAGAGCAGAGATTTCTAGAGAGCGGGTGCTGAGAGGCAGAGTGGAGATTTATAGAGAGCAGGAGCTGAGAGACAGAACGGAGATTTATAAAGAGCAGGAGCTGAGAGTCAGCGCAGAGATTTAAAGAGAGCCGGAGCTGAGAGTCAGAGCGGAGGTTTAAAAAGAGGGGAGCTGAGGGATGGTGCGGTGATCTATAAAGAGGGGGAGCTGAGAGTCAGAGCAGATTTTTAAAAAGAACAGGAACTGGGAGTCAGGGCAGATATTTATAGACCGTGGGAGCTGAGAGTCAGAGTGGAGATTTATAAAGAGCAGGGAGTGTATGTCAGACTGCAGATTTATAAAGATTGGGATTTGAGAGTCAGAGCAGAGATATTAAAAGAGCTGGAGATGGGAGTCAGAGCAGAGATTAATAAAGAACAGGAGCTGGGAGTTAGGGCAGAGATTTATAAAGAGTGGGAGGTGAGATTCAGGGCAGAGACTTATAGAGAGCGGGAGCTGAGAGTCAGTGCTAAGATTTATAAAGAGAGTGAGCTGAGAGATAGTGCAGAGATTTATGAAGAGGGGGAGCTGAGAGTCAGAGCAGAGATTTAAAAAGAACGGGAGCTGAGAGTCAGGGCAGAGATTTAAAAAGAACTGGAGCTGAGAGTCAGGGCAGAGATTTATAAGGAGCGGGAGGTGAGATTCAGGGCAGAGATTTAGAAAGAGGGGGAGATGAGAGTCAGAGCAGAGATATATAAAGAGCGGGAGCTCTGAGTCAGGGCAGATATTTATAAAGAGGGGGAGCTGAGAATCAGAGTGGGGAGTTAAAAAGAGCTGGAGCCGAGAGTCAGAGCGAAGATTTATAAAGAGTGGGAGCTGAGAGTCAGAGCAGAGATATATAAAGAGCGGGAGCTGAAAGTCAGAGTGTAGATTTAAAAAGAGCAGGAGCTGAGAGTCAGAGCGGAGATTTAAAAAGAGCGGGAGCTGAGAGTCAGAGCGGAGATTTAAAAAGAACGGGTGCTGAGACTCAGAACGGAGAATTATGAAGCGTGGGAGCTGAGAGTCTGAGCGGAGATTTAAAGACAGCGGGAGCTGAGTGTCAGAGTGGAGATTTATAAAGAGCGGGACCTGAGAGTCAGGGTAGAGATTTTTAGAGAGCAGGAGGTCAGAGTCAGACCAGAGGTTTATAGAGAGTGGGAGCTGGCAGTCAGAGAAGAGATTTACAGAGAGCGGGTGCTGAGAGTTTGAGCAAAGATTAAAAGAGATTAGGAGCTGAGCAGCAGTCCTGATATTTATAGAGAGCAGGAGCTGAAAGACAGAATGAAGATTTATAAAAAGTGCGAGGTGAGAGTCAGAGCAGAGGTTTAAAAAGAGCGGGACCTGAGACTCAGTGTGGAGAATTATGAAGCGTGGGAGCTGAGAGTCAGATCAGAGATTTAAAAAAACTGGAGGTGGGAGTCAGGGGAGCGACTTATAGAGCGTGGGAGCTGAGAGTCAGAGTGGAGATTTATAAAGAGCAGGGAATGTAAGTTAGACTGCAGATTTATAAAGAGCGGGATTTACGAGTCAGTGCAGAGATATAAAAAGAGCAGGAGATGAGAGTCAGAGCAGAGATTAAAAAAGAATGGGATCTGGAAGTCAGGGCAGAGATTTATAAAGAGCAGGAGCTGAGAGACAGTGCAGAGATTTATAAAGAGGAATGGAGAGTCAGAGCAGAGATTTAAAAAAATGGGGGTTGGGAGTCATGGCAGAGCTTTATAAAGAACGGGAGCTGAGAGACATTGCAGAGATTTATAAATAGGGGGAGCTGAGAGACAGAGCAGAGATTTATGAAGAGGGGGAGCTGAGAGTCAGGGCAGAGATTTAAAAAGAACGGGAGTTGGGAGTCAGGGCAGAGATTTATAAAGAGCGGGAGGTGAGATTCAGGGCAGAGATTTTGAAAGAGCAGGAGCTGAGAGTCAGAGTGGAGATTTGAAAAGAGCGGGAGCTGAAAATCAGAGTGGAGATTTAAAAAGAACATTTGCTGAGACTCAGAACGGAGAACTATGAAGCGTGGGAGCTGAAAGTCAGAGCAGAGATTTAAAGACAGTGGGAGCTGAGATTCAGAGCGGAGATTTATAGAGAGCGGGAGCTGAGAGTCAGAGCGGAGATTTAAAAAGAGGGGGGCTGAAAGTCAGTGCAGAGATTTATAGAGAATGGGAGCTGGGAGTTAGAGCGGTGATTTAAAAAGAGAGGAAGCTGAACGTCAGGGCAGAGATCGATAAAGAGCAGGGGATGAGAGTAAGACTGGAGGTTTAAAAAGAGTGGGAGCTGAGAGTCAGAGTGGAGATATAAAATGAACGTAAGCTGGGAGCCAGGGCAGAGATTTATAAAGAGCAGGTGCTGAGAGTCAGGGCAGAGATTTATAAAGAGCGGGAGATGAGTGTCTGCGAGGAGAAGTATAAAAAGGGGGAGCTGAGAATCAGAGTGGGGATTTCAAAAGAGTGGGTGCTAAGAGTCAGGGCAGAGATTTAAAAAGTGCGGAGGCTGCGAGTCAATGCAGAGATTTATGAAGATTGGGAGGTGAGATTCAGGGCAGAGATTTAGAAAGAGGGGGAGCTGAGAGTCAGAGCAGAGATTTAAAAAGAGCCGGAGCTGAAAGTCAGAGCATGGATTTCAAAAGAGTGGGAGCTGAGAGTCAGAGTGGAGATTTAAAAAGAGCGGGAGCTGAAAATCAGAGTGGAGATGTAAAAAGAGTGGTTGCCTAGACTCAAATAGGAGAATTATGAAGCGTGGGAGCTGAGAGTCAGAGCGGAGATTTATAGAGAGCGGGAGCTGAGAGTCAGAGTGGAGATTTATAAAGAGTGAGAGCTGAGAGTCAGTGCAGAGATTTAAAAAAGGCGGGGGCTGTGAGTCAGAGCCGAGATTTATAAAGAGTGGGAGCTGAGAGTTAGAGCAGAGATTTCTAGAGAGCGGGAGCTGAGAGGCAGAGTGGAGATTTATAGAGAGCAGGAGCTGAGAGACAGAATGGAGATTCATAAAGAGCAGGAGCTGAGAGTCAGCGCAGAGATTTAAAAAGCGCGGGAGCTGAGAGTCAGCCAGAGATTTAAAGAGAGCCGGAGCTGAGAGTCAGAGTGGAGATTTAAAAAGAGGGGAGCTGAGGGACGGTGCGGTGATATATAAAGAGGGCGAGCTGAGAGTCATAGCAGAGATTTAAAAAGAACAGGAACTGGGAGTCAGGGCAGATATTTATAGAGCATGGGAGCTGAGAGTCAGAGTGGAGATTTATAAAGAGCAGGGATTGTATGTCAGACTGCAGATTTATAAAGAGTGGGATTTGAGAGTCAGAGCGGAGATATTAAAAGAGCAGGAGATGGGAGTCAGAGCAGAGATTAATAAGAACGGGAGCTGGGAGTCAGGGCAGAGATTTATAAAGAGTGGGAGGTGAGATTCAGGGCAGAGACTTATAGAGAGCGGGAGCTGAGAGTCAGTGCGGAGATTTATAAAGAGGGTGAGCTGAGAGACAGTGCAGAGATTTATAAAGAGGGGGAGCTAAGAGTCAGGGCAGAGATTTAAAAAGAACGGGAGCTGAGAGTCAGGGCAGAGATTTATAAGGAGCGGGAGGTGAGATTCAGGACAGAGATTTAGAAAGAGGGGGAGCTGAGAGTCAGAGCAGAGATTTAAAAAGAGCGGGAGCTTGGAGACAGGGCAGAGATTTATAAAGATCGGGAGATGAGAGTCAGGGCAAAGACTTATAGAGAGTGGGAGCTGAGAGTCAGTGCAGAGAATTATAAAGAGGGTAAGATGAGAATCAGAGCAGGGATTTAAAAAGAGCCCTGGCTGAGAGTCAGACTGGAGATTTATAAAGAGCGGGAGCTGTGAATCAGGGCAGAGATTTATAAAGAGTGGGAGCTGAGAGTCAGGACAGAGACTTATAGAGAGCGGGAGCTGAGAGTCAGTGTGGAGATTTATAAACAGGGTGAGCTGCGAATCAGAGCGGGGATTTAAAAAGAGCGCTGGCTGAGAGTCAGGGCAGAGATTTAAAAAGAGGGGGAGCTGAAAGTCAGAGCGTAGATTTATAAGGAGCAGGAGCTGAGAGACAGTGCAGTGATTTATAAACAGGGGGAGCTGAGAGTCGGAGCAGAGATTTAAAAAGAATGGGAGGTGAAATTCAGGGCAGAGAATGAGAAAGATGTGGAGCTGAGAGTCAGAGCAGAGATTTAAAAAGAGCGGGAGCTGTGAGACAGGGAGGAGATTTATAAAGATCGGGAGCTGAGAGTCCGGGCAAAGGCTTTCAGAGAGCGGGGCTGAGAGTCAGTGCAGAGACTTTTCAAGAGCAGGAGCTGAGAGTCAGAGTGGAGATTTAAAGCGGTGGGATGGGAGTCAGAGCCGAGATTTATAAAGAGCAGGAGCTGAGAGTCAGGGCAGAGATTTAAAATGAGCGGGATGGGAGTCAGAGCCACAAGTTATGAAGACCAGGAGCTGAGAATCTGTGTGGAGATTTAAAAAGAGGGGGAGCTGAGAATCAGAGCAGGGATTTAAAAAGAGCGGGAGCTGAGAGTCAAACCAGAGGTTTGTAAAGAGCGGGAGCTGTGAGTCAGGGCAGATATTTATAATGAGGGGGAGCTGAGAATCAGAGTGGGGACTTAAAAAGAGCTATAGCTGAGAGTCAGAGCAAAGATATATAAAGAGCGGGAGCTGAGAGTCAGAGCAGAGATATATAAAGAGCGGGAGCTGAAAGTCAGAGCGTAGATTTAAAAAGAGCAGGAAGTGAGAGTCAGAGCGGAGATGTAAAAAGAGCGGGAGCTGAAAATCAGAGCGGAGATTTAAAAAGAACGGGTGCTGAGGCTCAGAGCGGAGAATTATGAAGCATGGGAGCTGAGAGTCTGAGCGGAGATTTAAAGACAGCGGGAGCTGAGTTTCAGAGTGGAGATTTATAAAGAGCGGGACCTGAGAGTCAGGGCAGAGATTTTTAGAGAGCAGGAGGTCAGAGTCAGACCAGAGGTTTATAGAGAGCGGGAGCTGGCAGTCAGAGTGGAGATTTACAGAGAGCGGGTGCTGAGAGTTTGAGCAAAGATTTATAGAGATTAGGAGCTGAGCAGCAGTGCTGCTATTTATAGAGAGCAGGAGCTGAAAGACAGAATGGAGATTTATAAAAAAGTAGGAGGTGAGAGTCAGAGCAGATGTTTAAAAAGAGCGTGACCTGAGACTCAGCGTGGAGAATTATGAAGCGTGGGAGCTGAGAGTCAGATCGGAGATTTAAAAGAAATGGAGGTGGGAGTCAGGGGAGAGATTTATAGAGCGTGGGAGCTGAGAGTCAGCGTGGAGATTTATAAAGAGCAGGGAATGTAAGTTAGACTGCAGATTTATAAAGAGCGGGATTTGGGAGTCAGTGCAGAGATATAAAAAGAGCAGGAGATGAGAGCCAGAGCAGAGACTAAAAAAGAATGGGTCTGGGAGTCAGGGTAGAGATTTATAAAGAGCAGGAGCTGAGAGACAGTGCAGAGATTTATAAAGAGGGGGAGTTGAGAGTCAGAGCAGAGATTTAAAAAAATGGGGGTTGGGAGTCATGGCAGAGATTTATAAAGAGCGGGAGCTGAGAGACATTGCAGAGATTTATAAAGAGGTGGAGCTGAGAGACAGAGCAGAGATTTATAAAGAGGGGGAGCTGAGAGTCAGGGCAGAGATTTAAAAAGATCGGGAGTTGGGAGTCAGGGCAGAGATTTATAAAAAGCGGGAGGTGAGATTCAGGGCAGAGATTTAGAAAGAGGGGGAGCTGAGAGTCAGAGCAGAGATTTGAAAAGAGCGGGAGCTGAAAGTCAGAGCGTGGATTTCAAAAGAACGGGCGTTCAGAGTCAGAGAGGAGATGTAAAAAGTGCAGGAGCTGAAAATCAGAGTGGAGATTTAAAAAGAGCGTTTACTGAGACTCAGAATATGAATTGTGGGAGCTGAAAGTCAGAGCGGAGATTTAAAAAGAAGGGGGGCTGAAAGTCAGTGCAGAGATTTATAGAGAATGGGAGTCTGAGTTAGAGCGGTGATTTAAAAAGAGAGGAAGCTGAACGTCAGAGCAGAGATCTATAAAGAGCAGGGCATGAGAGTAAGACTGGAGGTTTATAAAGAGTGGGAGCTGAGAGTCAGAGTGGAGATATAAAAGGAACGTAAGCTGGGAGCCAGGGCAGAGATTTATAAAGAGCAGGAGCTGAGAGTCAGGGCAGAGATTTATAAAGAGCGGGAGCTGAGATTCAGTGAGGAGAATTATAAAAAGGGGGAGCTGAGAATCAGAGTGGGGATTTCAAAAGAGTGGGTGCTGAGAGTCAGAGCAGAGATTTATAAAGTGCGGGAGTTGAGAGTCAGAGTGGAGTTTTAAAAAATGCAGGAGCTGAGAGTCAGTGTGGAGATTTAAAAAGAGCGCGAGATGAGATTCAGAGCAGAAATTTAATTTGAGCGGGAGCTCAGAGTCAGAGTGGAGATTTAAAAAGAGCGGGAGCTGAGTCTCAGAGTGGAGAATTATGTAGCGCGGGAGCTGAGAGAAGACCGAAGAATTAAAAAGAGCGGGAACTGAGAGTCAGATTGGAGATTTATAAAGAGGGGGAGCTGAGAGTCAGGCCAGCGATTTATCGATAGCGCGAGCTGAGAGTCAGAGTCGAGATTTATAGAGATCCGGAGCTGAGATCCAGACGAGAGATTTATAGAGAGCGGGAGCTGAGAGTCAGAGTGGAGATTTATAGAGAGTGAGAGCTGAGAGTCAGTGCAGAGATTTAAAAAAGGCGGGGGCTGTGAGTCAGAGCCGAGATTTATAAAGAGTGGGAGCTGAGAGTTAGAGCAGAGATTTCTAGAGAGCGGGAGCTGAGAGGCAGAGTGGAGATTTATAGAGAGCAGGAGCTGAGAGACAGAACAGAGATTTATAAAGAGCGGGAGCTGAGAGTCAGCGCAGAGATTTAAAGAGAGCCGGAGCTGAGAGTCAGAGTGGAGATTTAAAAAGAGGGGAGCTGAGGGACGGTGCAGTGAAATATAAAGAGGGGGAGCTGAGAGTCAGAGCAGAGATTTAAAAAGAACAGGAACTGGGAGTCAGGGCAGATATTTATAGAGCGTGGGAGCTGAGAGTCAGAGTGGAGATTTATAAAGAGCAGGGAGTGTATGTCAGTCTGCAGATTTATAAAGAGCGGTATTTGAGAGTCAGCGCGGAGATATTAAAAGAGCAGGAGATGGGCGTCAGAGCAGCGATTAATAAATAACGGTAGCTGGGAGTCAGGGCAGAGATTTATAAAGAGTGGGAGGTGAGATTCAGGGCAGAGACTTATAGAGAGCCGGAGCTGAGAGTCAGTGCGTAGATTTATAAAGAGGGTGAGCTGAGAGACAGGGCAGAGATTTGAAAAAAGCGGGATGGGAGTCAGAGCCGCGAGTTATGAAGAGCAGGAGCTGAGAATCAGTGTGGAGCTTTAGAAAGAGGGGGAGCTGAGAATCAGAGCAGGGATTTAAAAAGAGCGGGAGCTGAGAGTCAAACCAGAGATTTGTAAAGAGCGGGAGGTGTGAGTCAGGGCAGATATTTATAAAGAGGGGGAGCTGAGAATCAGAGTGGGGACTTAAAAAGAGCGGGAGCTGAGAGTCAGAATGAAGATTTATAAAGAGCGGGAGCTGAGAGTCAGAGCAGAGATATATAAAGAGTGGAGCTGAAAGTCAGAGCATAGATTTAAAAAGAGCAGGAGCTGAGAGTCAGAGCGGAGATTTAAAAAGAACGGGTGCTGAGACTCAGAGTGGAGAATTATGAAGCATGGGAACTGAGAGTCTGAGCGGAGATTTAAAGACAGCGGGAGCTGAGTGTCAGAGTGGAGATTTATAAAGAGCGGGACATGAGAGTCAGGGCAGAGATTTTTAGAGAGCAGGAGGTCAGAGTCAGACCAGAGGTTTATAGAGAGCGGGAGCTGGCAATCAGAGCAGAGATTTACAGAGAGCGGGTGCTGAGAGTTTAAGCAAAGCTTTATAGAGATTAGGAGCTGAGCAGCAGTGCTGCTATTTATAGAGAGCTGGAGCTGAAAGACAGAATGGAGGTTTATAAAAAGCGGGAGGTGAGAGTCAGAGCAGAGGTTTAAAAAGAGCGGGACCTGATACTCAGCGTGGGGAATTATGAAGCGTGGGAGCTGAGAGTCAGAGCAGAGATTTAAAAAGAACGGGACCTGAGACTCAGCGTGGGGAATTATGAAGCGTGGGAGCTGAGAGTCAGAGCAGAGATTTAAAAGAACCCGAGGTGGGAGTCAGGGGAGAGATTTACAGAGCGTGGGAGCTGAGAGTCAGAGTGGAGATTTATAAAGAGCAGGGAATGTAAGTTAGACTGCAGATTTTTAAAGAGCGGGATTTGGGAGTCAGTGCAGAGATACAAAAAGAGAAGGAGATCAGAGTCAGAGCAGAGATTAGAAAAGAATGGGAGCTGGAAGTCAGGGTAGAGATTTATAAAGAGCGGGAGCTGAGAGACATTGCAGAGATTTATAAAGAGGCGGAGTTGAGAGTCAGAGCAGTGATTTAAAAAGAGCGTGAGCTGGGAGGCAGGGAGGAAATTTATAAAGATCGGGAGCTGAGAGTCCGGGCAAAGGCTTATAGAGAGCGGCGGCTGAGAGTCAGTGCAGAGATTTTTCAAGAGCAGGAGCTGAGAGTCAGGGCAGAGATTTAAAAAGAGCGGGATGGGAGTCAGAGCCACGAGTTATGAAGAGCAGGAGCTGAGAATCAGTGTGGAGATTTATAAAGAGGGGGAGCTGAGAATCAGAGCAGGGACTTAAAAAGAGCGGGAGCTGAGAGTCAAACCAGAGATTTGTAAAGAGCGGGAGCTGTGAGTCAGGGCAGATATTTATAAAGAGGGGGAGCTGAGCATCAGAGTGGGGACTTAAAAAGAGTGGGAGCTGAAAGTCAGAGCATAGATTTAAAAAGAGCAGGAGCTGAGAGTCAGAGCGGAGGTTTAAAAAGAGCGGGAGCTGAAAATCAGAGCGGAGATTTAAAAAGAATGGGTGCTGAGACTCAGAGTGGAGAATTATGAAGCATGGGAGCTGAGAGTCTGAGCGAAGATTTAAAGACAGCGGGAGCTGAGTGTCAGAGTGGAGATTTATAAAGAGCGGGAGCTGAGAGTCAGGGCAGAGATTTTTAGAGAGCAGGAGGTCAGAGTCAGACCAGAGGTTTATAGAGAGCGGGAGCTGGCAGTCAGAGCGGAGATTTACAGATAGCGGGTGGGAGGGGGAGCAGAGAATCAGAGCAGAGATTTAAAAAGAGCGGGAGCTCGGAGACAGGGCAGAGATTTATAAAGATCGGGAGATGAGATTCAGGGCAAAGACTTTTAGAGAGTGGGAGCTGAGAATCAGAGTGGGGATTTAAAAAGAGTGGGAGCTGAGAGTCAGAGCAGAGATTTATAAAGAGTGGTGGCTGAGAGTCAGTGCAGATATTTTTCAAGAGCAGGAGCTGAGAGTCAGAGTAGAGACTTAAAAGGGCAGGATGGGAGTCAGAGCCGAGATTTATAAAGAGCAGGAGCAAAGAGTCAGAGCAGAGATTAAAAAGAGCGGGAGCTGTGAGACAGGGCAGAGATTTATAAAGATCGGGAGCTGATAGTGAGGGCAAAGACTTATAGAGAGCGGGAGCTGAGCTTCAGTGTGGAGAATTATAAAGAGGGTAAGCTAAGAATTAGAGCGGCGATTTAAAAAGAGCACTGGCTGAGTGTCAGACCAGAGATTTATAAAGAGTGGGACCTGAGAGTCAGGGCAGAGATTTTTAGAGAGCAGGAGGTCAGAGTCAGAGCAGAGATTTATAGAGAGCGGGAGCTGAGAGTAGGACCAAAGGTTTATAGAGAGCGGGAGCTGAGAGTTAGAGCAAAGATTTATAGAGAGCAGGATCTGAGCAGCAGTGCTGATATTTATAGAGAGCAGGAGCTGAAAGAGAGAACAGAGATTAAGAAAGAGTGGGAGGTGAGAGTCAGAGCGGGACCTGAGAATCAGTGTGGAGAATTATAAAGTGTGGGAGCTGAGAGTCAGAGCGGAGATTTATAAAGATCAGGGAATGTATGTTGGACTGCAGATTTATAAAGAGTGGGATTTGGGAGTCAGTGCAGAGATATAAAAAAAGCAGGAGCTGAGAGTCAGAGCGGAGATTTAAAATGAATGTGATATGGGAGTCAGGGCAAAGATTTATAAAAATCGGGAGCTGAGATTCAGGGCAGAGATTTAGAAAGAGTGGGAGCTGAGAGTCAGAGCAGAGATTTAAAAAGAGCGGGAGCTGTGAGACAGGGCAGAGATTTATAAAGGTCGGGAGCTGAGAGTCAGGGCAAAGACTTATAGAGAGCAGGAGCTGGGAATCAGAGCAGAGATTTAAAAAGAGCGGGAGTTGAGAGATGGATCAGAGATGTAAAAAGAGCGGGAGCTGAGAGTCAGAGTGGAGATTTAAAAAGTGCCTGAGCTGAGAGTCAGAATGGAGATTTAAAAAGTGCCGGAGCTGAGAGTCAGAATGGAGATTTAAAAAGTGCCGGAGCTGAGAGTCAGAATGGAGATTTAAAAGGAGCTGGAGCTGTGTGTCAGACCAGAGAATTATAAAGAGCGGGAGCTGTGAGCCAGGGAGGAGATTTATAATGGGAGGGAGCTGAGAATCAGAGTGGGGATTTAAAAAGAGTGGGAGCTGAGACTCAAAGCAGAGATTTATAAAGAGCGGGGTCTGAGAGTCAGGGGGGAGACTTAAAAGGTCGGGATGGGTGTCAAAGCCGAGATTTATAAAGAGCAGGAGCTGAGAGTCAGGGCAGAGATTTATAAAGAGGGGGAGCTGAGAGACAGAGCAGAGATTTAAAAAGAGGGGGAGCAGAGAGACAGAGCAGAGATTTAAAAAGAACGGGAGTTGGGAGTCAGGCCAGAGATTTATGAAGATTGGGAGGTGAGATTCAGGGCAGAGATTTAGAAAGAGGGGGAGCTGGGAGTCAGAGCAGAGATTTAAAAGGAGCGGGAGCTGAAAGTCAGAGCGTGGATTTCAAACGAGCCGGCACTGAGAGTCAGAGCGGAGATATAAAAAGAACAGGAGCTGAAAATCAGAGTGGAGATTTAAAAAGAGCGTTTGCTGAGACTCAGAACGGAGAATTATGAAGCATGGGAGCTGAAAGTCAGAGCGGAGATTTAAAGACAGCGGGAGCTGAGTGTCAGAGTGGAGATTTATAAAGAGTGGGAGCTGAAAGTCAGGGCAGAGATTTATAGAGAGCGGGAGCTGAGAGTCAGAGCGGAGATTTAAAAAGAGAGGGGCTGAAAGTCATTGCAGAGATTTATAGAGAATGGGAGCTGGGAGTTTGAGCGATGATTTAAAAAGAGAGGAAGCTGAACGTCAGAGCGGAGATCTATAAAGAGCAGGGGATGAGAGTAAGACTGGAGATTTATAAAGAGTGGGAGCTGAGAGTCAGAGTGGAGATATAAAAGGAATGGAAGCTGGAAGCCAGGGCAGAGATTTATAAAGGGCAGGAGTTGAGAGTTAGGGCAGAGATTTATAAAGAGCAGGAGCTGAGAGGCTGCGAGGAGAATTATAAAAAGGTGGAGCGGAGAATCAGAGTGGGGAATTCAAAAGAATGGGTGCTGAGAGTCAGAGCACAGATTTATAAAGAGCGCGAGTTGAGCATCAGGGCAGAGATTTAAAAAGCGCGGGAGCTGCGAGTCAAAGAAGAGATTTATAAAGATTTGGAGGTGAGATTCAGGGCAGAGATTTAGAAAGAGGAGGAGCTGAGAGTCAGAGCAGAGATTTAAAAAGAGCCGGAGCTGAAAGTCAGAGCGTGGATTTCAAAAGAGCGGGAGCTGAGAGTCAGAGTGGAGATTTATAAAGAGCGGGAGCTGAGAGTCAGAGTGGAAATTTGAAAAGAGTGGTTGCTTAGACTCAATTTGGAGAATTATGAAGCGTGGGAGCTGAGAGTCAGAGCGGCAATTTAAAGACAGCGGGAGCTGAGTGTCAGAGTTGAGATTTATATAGAGCGGGAGATGAGAGTCAGGGCAGAGATTTATAGAGAGCGGGAGCTCAGAGTCAGAGCAGAGATTTATACAGAGTGGGAGCTGAGAGTCAGAGAGGATATTTAAAAAGAGGGGAGCTGAAAGTCAGGGCAGTAATTTATAGAGAATTGGAGCTGAGAGTTAGAGCGGTGATTTAAAAAGAGAGGAAGCTGTACGTCAGAGCAGAGATCTATAAAGAGCATGGGATGAGAGTAAGAATTGAGGTTTATAAAGAGTGGGAGCTGAGAGTCAGAGTGGAGATATAAAAGGAATGGAAGCTGGGAGTCAGGGCAAAGATTTATAAAGAGTGGGAGCTGAGAGTCAGAGCAGAGATTTAAAAAGAGCGGGAGTTGAGAGATGGATCAGAGATGTAAAAAGAGCCGGAGCTGAGAGTCAGAGTGGAGATTTAAAAAGTGCCGGAGCTGAGAGTCAGAATGGAGATTTAAAAGGAGCTGGAGCTGTGTGTCAGACCAGAGAATTATAAAGAGCGGGAGCTGTGAGTCAGGGAGGAGATTTATAATGGGAGGGAGCTGAGAATCAGAGTGGGGATTTAAAAAGAGTGGGAGCTGAGACTCAAAGCAGAGATTTATAAAGAGCGGGGTCTGAGAGTCAGGGGGGGAGACTTAAAAGGTCGGGATGGGAGTCAAAGCCGAGATTTATAAAGAGCAGGAGCTGAGAGTCAGGGCAGAGATTAAAAAAGAATGGGATCTGGGAGTCAGGGCAGAGATTTATAAAGAGCGGGAGCTGAGAGACAGTGCAGAGATTTATAAAGAGGGGGAGCTGAGAGACAGAGCAGAGATTTAAAAAGAACGGGAGTTATGAGTCAGGGCAGAGATTTATAAAGAGTGGGAGGTGAGATTCAGCGCAGAGATTTAGAAAGAGGGGGAGCTGGAAGTCAGAGCAGAGATTTAAAAAGAGCAGGAGCTGAAAGTCAGAGCGGAGATATAAAAAGAACAGGATCTGAAAATCAGAGTGGAGATTTAAAAAGAGCGTTTGCTGAGACTCAGAACGGAGAATTATGACGCATGGGAGCTGAAAGTCAGAGCGGAGATTTAAAGACAGCGGGAGCTGAGTGTCAGAGTGGAGATTTATAAAGAGCGGGAGCTGAGAGTCAGGGCAGAGATTTATACAGAGCGGGAGCTCAGAGTCAGAGTGGAGATTTATAGAGAGCGGGAGCTGAGAGTCAGAGCGAAGATTTAAAAAGAGAGGGGCTGAAAGTCATTGCAGAGATTTATAGAGAATGGGAGCTGGGAGTTAGAGCAGTGATTTAAAAAGAGAGGAAGCTGAACGTCAGAGCGGAGATCTATAAAGAGCAGGGGATGAGAGTAAGACTGGAGGTTTATAAAGAGTGGGAGCTGAGAGTCAGAGTGGAGATATAAAAGGAAGGGAAGCTGGGAGTCAGGGCAGAGATTTATAAAGAGCAGGAGCTGAGAGTCAGGGCAGAGATTTATAAAGAGCAGGAGCTGAGAGACTGCGAGGAGAATTATAAAAAGGTGGAGCTGAGAATCAGAGTGGGGATTTCAAAAGAATGGGTGCTGAGATTCAGAGCACAGATTTATAAAGAGTGCGAGTTGAGAGTCAGGGCAGAGATTTAAAAAGCGCGGGAGCTGCGATTCAAAGAAGAGATTTATAAAGATTTGGAGGTGAGATTCAGGGCAGAGATTTAGAAAGATTGGGAGGTGAGATTCAGGGCAGAGATTTAGAAAGAGGAGGAGCTGAGAGTCAGAGCAGAGATTTAAAAATAGCCGGAGCTGAAAGTCAGAGCGTGGATTTCAAAAGAGCGGGAGTTGAGAGTCAGAGTGGAGATTTAAAAAGAGCGGGAGCTGAAAATCAGAGTGGAAATTTGAAAAGAGTGGTTGCTTAGACTCAATTTGGAGAATTATGAAGTGTGGGAGCTAAGAGCCAGAGCGGCAATTTAAAGACAGTGGGAGCTGAGTGTCAGAGTTGAGATTTATAATGAGCGGGAGATGAGAGTCACGGCAGAGATTTATAGAGAGCGGGAGCTCAGAGTCAGAGCGGAGATTTATACAGAGTGGGAGCTGAGAGTCAGAGAGGAGATTTAAAAAGAGGGGAGCTGAAAGTCAGGGCAGTAATTTATAGAGAATTGGAGCTGAGATTTAGAGCAGTGATTTAAAAAGAGGAGCTGTACGTCAGAGCAGAGATCTATAAAGAGCATGGGATGAGAGTAAGAATTGAGGTTTATAAAGAGTGGGAGCTGAGAGTCAGAGTGGAGGTATAAAAGGAATGGAAGCTGGGAGTCAGGGCAGAGATTTATAAAGAGTGGGAGCTGAGAGTCAGAGCAGAGATTTATAAAGAACGGGAGATGAGAGTCAGGGTGGAGAATTAAAAAGAGCGGGAGCTGAGAGTCAGACCGGAGATTTAAAAAGAGCGGGTGCTGAAAGTCAGGGCAGAGATTTATAGAGAGCGGGAGCTGAGAGTCAGTGTGGAGTTTAATAGATAGCGGGAGCTGAGAGTCAGAACGTAGATTTAAAAAGAGCAGGAGCTGTGAGTCAGAGCAGAAATTTAAAATGAGCGGGAGCTTAGATACAGAGTGGAGATTTAAAAAGAGCGGGAGCTGAGACTCAGAGCGGAGAATTATGGAGTGTGGAAGCTGAGAGAAGACCGGAGAATTAAAAAGAGCGGGAACTGAGAGTCAGAGCGGAGATTTATAGAGATCAGGAGCTGAGAGCCAGACCAGAGATTTATGGAGAGTGGGAACTGAGAGTCAGAGTGGAGATTTATAGAGAGCGAGAGCTGTGAGTCAGAGCTGAGATTTATAAGGAGTGGGAGCTGAGAGTTAGAGCAGAGATTTCTAGAGGGCGGGAGCTGAGAGTCAGCGCAGAGATTTAAAGAGAGCAGGAGCTGAGAGTCAGAGGGGAGATTCAAAAAGAGGGGAGCTGAGAGACAGTGCGGCGATATATAAAGAGGGGGAGCTGAGAGTCAGAGCAGAGATTTAAAAAGAACGGGAGCTGGGAGTCAGAGCAGATATTTATAGAGCGTGGGAGCTCAGAGTCAGTGTGGAGATTTATAAAGAGCAGGGAATGTATGTGAGGCTGCAGATTTATAAAGAGCGGGATTTGAGAGTCAGAGCAGAGATTAATAAAGAACGGGAGCTGGGAGTCAGGGCAGAGATTTATAAAGACAGGGAGGAGAGATTCAGGGCAGAGACTTATAGAGAGCTGGAGCTGAGAGACAGTGCAGAGATTTATAAAGAGGGTGAGCTGAGAGACAGTGCAGAGATTTATGAAGAGGGGGAGCTGAGAGTCAGAGCAGAGATTTAAAAAGAACGGGAGCTGCGATTCAGGGCAGAGATTTATAAGGAGCAGGAAGTGAGATTCAGGGCAGAGATTTAGAAAGAGGGGGAGCTGAGAGTCACAGCAGAGATTTAAACAGAGCGGGAGCTCGGAGACAGGGCAGAGATTTATAAAGATCGGGAGATGAGAGTCACGGCAAAGACTTTTAGAGAGTGGGAGCTGAGAGTCAGAGCGGAGATTTACAGAGAGCGGGAGCTGAGTTTCAGAGCAGAGATTGAAAAAAGGCATTAGCTGAGAGTCAGAGCGGTGATTTATAAAGAGCGGGAGCTGAATGTTAGAGCAGACATTTATAGAGAGCGGGAGCTGAGAGGCAGAGCTGAGAATTTTAGAGAGCAGGAGCTGAGAGACAGACTGGAGATTTATAAAGAGCGGGAGCTGAGAGTCAGAGCAGAGATTTAAAAAAAGGGGAGCTGAGAGACTGTGCGGCGATATATAAAGAGCAGGAGCTGAGAGCCTGAACAGAGACTGAAAAAGAATGGGAGCTGGGATTCAGGTCAGATATTTATAAAGAGCGGCAGCTGAGATTCAGGGCAGAGATTTATAAAGAGCGGGAGCTGAAAGACAGTGCAGAGATTTACAAAGAGGGGGAGCTGAGAGTCAGATCAGAGATTTAAAAAGAATGGGTGCTGAGAGTCAGGGCAGAGATTTATAAAGAGCAGGAGGTGAGATTCAGGGCAGAGTTTTAGAAAGAGGGGGAGCTGAGAGTCAGAGCAGAGATTCAAAAAGAGCAGCAGCTGGGAATCAGGGCAGAGATTTATAAAGAATGGAAGGTGAAATTCAGGGCAGAGAATTAGAAAGATGTGGAGCTGAGAGTCAGAGCAGAGATTTAAAAAGAGCGGGAGCTGGGAGACAGGGAGGAGATTTATAAAGATCGGGAGCTGAGAGTCCGGGCAAAGGCTTATAGAGAGCGGGGGCTGAGAGTCAGTGCAGAGATTTTTCAAGAGCAGGAGCTGAGAGTCAGGGTGGAGACTTAAAAGGGCGGGATGGGAGACAGAGCCGAGATTTATAAAGATCAGGAGCTGAGAGTCAGGGCAGAGATTTAAAAAGAGTGGGATGGGAGTCAGAGTCGCGGGTTATGAAGAGCAGGAGCTAAGAATCAGTGTGGAGATTTATAAAGAGTGGGAGCTGAGAATTAGAGCAGGGATTTAAAAAGAGCGGGAGCTGAGAGTCAAACCAGAGATTTGTAAAGAGCGGGAGCTGTGAATCAGGGCAGATATTTATAAAGAGGGGGAGCTGAGAATCAGAGTGGGGACTTAAAAAGAGCGGGAGCTGAGAGTCAGAACGAAGATTTATAAAGAGCGGGAGCTGAGAGTCAGAGCAGAGATTTAAAAAGAGCGGGAGCTGAAAATCAGAGCGGAGATTTAAAAAGAACAGGTGCAGAGACTCAGAGCGGGGAATTATGAAGCATGGGAGCTGAGAGTCTGAGCGGAGATTTAAAGACAGCGGGAGCTGAGTGTCAGAGTGGAGATTTATAAAGAGCGGGACCTGAGATTCAGGGCAGAGATTTTTAGAGAGCAGGCGGTCAGAGTCAGACCAGAGGTTTATAGAGAGCGGGAGCTGGCAGTCAGAGCGGAGATTTACAGAGAGTGGGTGCTGAGAGTTTGAGCAAAGATTTATAGAGATTAGGAGCTGAGCAGCAGTGCTGCTATTTATAGAGAGCTGGAGCTGAAAGACAGAATGGAGATTTATAAAAAGCAGGAGGTGAGAGTCAGAGCAGAGGTTTAAAAAGAGCGGGACCTGAGACTCAGCGTGGAGAATTATGAAGCGTGGGAGCTGAGAGTCAGAGCGGAGATTTAAAAGAACTGGAGCTGGGAGTCAGGGGAGAGATTTATAGAGCGTGGGAGCTGAGAGTCAGAGTGGAGATTTATAAAGAGCAGGCAATCTAAGTTAGACTGCAGATTTATAAAGAGCGGGATTTGGGAGTCAGTGCAGAGATAAAAAAAGAGCAGGAGATGAGAGACATAGCAGAGATTAAAAAAGAATGGGATTTGGGAGTCAGGGCAGAGATGTATAAAGAGCGGGAGCTGAGAGACAGTGCAGAGATTTATAAAGAGCAGGAGTGGAGAGTCAGAGCAGAGATGTAAAAAAAATGGGTGTTGGGAGTCAGGGCAGAGATTTATAAAGAGCGGGAGCTGAGAGACATTGCAGAGATTTATAAAGAGGGGGAGCTGAGAGACAGAGCAGAGATTTATAAAGTGGGGGAGCTGAGAGTCAGATCAGAGATTTAAAAAGAGCGGGAGCTGAAAGTCAGAGCGTGGATTTCAAAAGAGCGGGCGCTGAGAGTCAGAGCAGAGATATAAAAAGAGCAGGAGCTGAAAATCAGAGTGGAGATTTAAAAAGAGCGTTTGCTGAGACTCAGAACGGAGAATTATGAAGCGTGGGAGCTGAGAGACAGAGAGGAGATTTAAAGACAGCGGGAGCTGAGTGTCAGAGTGGAGATTTATAAAGAGCGGGGGCTGAAAGTCAGGGCAGAGATTTATAGAGAGCGGGAGCTCAGAGTCAGAGCGGAGATTTATAGAGAGTGGGAACTGAGAGTCAGAGCGGAGATTTAAAAAGGGGGGGGGCTGAAAGTCATTGCAGAGATTTATAGAGAATGGGAGCTGGGAGTTAGAGCGGTGATTTAAAAAGAGAGGAAGCTGAACGTCAGAGCGGAGATCTATAAAGAGCAGGGGATGAGAGTAAGACTGGAGATTTATAAAGAGTGGGAGCTGAGAGTCAGAGTGGAGATATAAAAGGAAGGGAAGCTGGAAGCCAGGGCAGAGATTTATAAAGAGCAGGAGTTGAGAGTCAGGGCAGAGATTTATAAAGAGCGGGAGCTGAGAGGCTGCGAGGAGAATTATAAAAAGGTGGAGCTGAGTATCAGAGTCGGGATTTCAAAAGAGTGGGTGCTGAGAGTCAGAGCAGAGATTTATAAAGAGCGGGAGTTGAGAGTCATGGCAGAGATTTAGAAAGAGGGGGAGCTGAGAGTCAGAGCAGAGATTTAAAAATAGCCGGAGCTGAAAGTCAGAGCAGGGATTTCAAAAGAGCGGGAGTTGAGAGTCAGAGTGGAGATTTAAAAAGAGCGGGAGCTGAAAATCAGAGTGGAAATTTGAAAAGCGTGGTTGCTTAGACTCAATTTGGAGAATTATGAAGCATGGGAGCTGAGAGTCAGAGCGGCAATTTAAAGACAGCGGGAGCTGAGTGTCAGAGTTGAGATTTATATAGAGCGGGAGATGAGAGTCACAGGCAGAGATTTATAGAGAGCGGGAGCTCAGAGTCAGAGCGGAGATTTATAGGGAGTGGGAGCTGAGAGTCAGAGAGGATATTTAAAAAGAGATGAGCTGAAAGTCAGGGCAGTAATTTATAGAGAATTGGAGCTGAGAGTTAGAGCGGTGATTTAAAAAGAGAAGGAGCTGTACGTCAGAGCAGAGATCTATAAAGAGCATGGGATGAGAGTAAGAATGGAGATTTAAAAAGAGCAGGAGCTGAGAGTCAGTGTGGAGTTTTAAAAAGTGCAGGAGCTGGGAGTCAGGGCAAAGATTTATAAAGAGTGGGAGCTGAGATTCAGGGCAGAGATTTATAAAGAGCAGGTGCTGAGAGTCAGTGAGGAGAATTATAAAAAGGGGGAGCTGAGAATCAGAGTGGGGCTTTAAAAAGACTGGGAGCTGAGAGTCAGAGCAGAGATTTATAAAGAGCAGGAGTTGAGCGTCAGAGCAGAGATTTATAAAGAGCGGAGATGAGAGTCAGGGTGGAGAATTAAAAAGAGCGGGAGCTGAGAGTCAGACCGGAGATTTAAAAAGAGCGGTGAGCTGAGAGTCAGGGCAGAGATTTATAGAGAGCGGAGCTGAGAGTCAGTGTGGAGTTTAATAGATAGCGGAGCTGGGAGTCAGGGCAGAAATTTAAAAAGAGTGGGAGCTGAGAGACAGAGCGGAGATTTAAAAAGAGCAGGAGCTGAGAGTCAGTGTGGAGTTTTAAAAAGCTGAGAGGCAGAGCAGAGATTTAAAAAGAGCGGAGCTGGGAGTCAGAGCAGAGATTTAAAAATAGTGGGAGCTGAGAGACAGAGCGAGAGATTTAAAAAGAGCGGGAGCTGAGAGTCAGGGCTTGGATTTATGTAGTGCAGGAGCTGAGAGTCAGAGCGGAGAATTAAAAAGAGTGGGAGCTGAAAATCAGAGTAGGGATCGAAAAAGAGCGGGTGCTAAGACTCAGAGCAGAGAATAATGAAGCTTGGGAGATTAGAGTCAGAGCGGAGATTTAAAGACAGCGGGAGCAGAGTGTCAGAGTGGAGATTTATAATATTCGGGAGCTGAGAGTCAGGGCAGAAATTTATAGAGAGCGGGAGCTCAGAGTCAGAGCGGAGATTGATAGAGAGTGGGAGCTGAGAGTCAGAGCGGAGATTTAAAAAGAGGGGAGCTGAAAGTCAGAGCAGTGATTTATAGAGAATGGGAGGTGACAGTAAGAGCGGTGATATAAAAAGAGAGGAAGCTGAACCTCAGCGGAGTTCTATAAAAAGCATGGGATGAGAGTAAGAATGGAGGTTTTTAAAGGGTGGGAGCTGAGACTCAGAGTGGAGATATAAAAGGAATGGAAGCTGGGAGTCAAGGCAGAGATTTATAAAGAGCGGGAGCTGAGATTCAGGGCAGAGATTTATAAAGAGCAGGAGCTGAGAGTCAGTGAGGAGAATTATAAAAAGGGGGAGCTGAGAATCAGTGGGGATTTAAAAAGAGTGGGAGCTGAGAGTCACAGCACAGATTTATAAAGAGCGGGAGTTGCGAGTCAGAGCAGAGATTTATAAAGAGCGGGAACTGAGAGTCAGTGAGGACAATTAAAAAGAGCGGGAGCTGAGAGGCAGGGCAGAGATTTATAGAGAGTGGGAGCTGAGAGACAGAGCGGAGATTTAAAAAGAGCCGGAGCTGAGAGTCAGAGTGGAGTTTTAAAAAGTGCAGTAGCTGAGAGTCAGAGCGTAGATTTCAAAAGAGCATGAGATGTGAGTCAGAGCAGAAATTTTATTCGAGCGGGAGCTCAGAGTCAGAGTGGAGATTTAAAAAGAGCGTGAGCTGAGACCCAGAGTGGAGAATTATGTAGCGCGGGAGCTGAGAGAAGACCGGAGAATTAAAAAGAGCGGGAACTGAGAGTCAGATTGGAGATTTATAAAGAGGGGGAGCTGAGAGACAGGGCAGCGATTTATAGAGATCCGGAGCTGGGATCCAGACCAGAGATTTATAGAGAGTGAGAGCTGAGAGTCAGTGCAGAGATTTAAAAAAGGCGGGGGCTGTGAGTCAGAGCCGAGATTTATAAAGAGTGGGAGCTGAGAGTTAGAGCAGAGATTTAAAAAGAACGGGAGCTGAGAGTCAGGGCAGAGATTTATAAGGAGCGGTAGGTGAGATTCAGGGCAGAGATTTAGAAAGAGGGGGAGCTGAGAGTCAGAGCAGAGATTTAAAAAGAGCGAGAGCTCGGAGACAGGGCAGAGATTTATAAAGATCGGGAGATGAGATTCAGGGCAAAGACTTTTAGAGAGTGGGAGCTGAGAATGAGAGTGGGGATTTAAAAAGAGTGGGAGCTAGGAGTCAGAGCAGAGATTTGTAAAGAGTGGGGGCTGAGAGTCAGTGCAGAGATTTTTCAAGAGCAGGAGCTGAGAGTCAGAGTGGAGACTTAAAAGGGCAGGATGGGAGTCAGAGCCGAGATTTATAAAGAGCAGGAGCAGAGAGTCAGAACAGAGATTTAAAAAGAGCAGGAGCTGTGAGACAGGGTAGAGATTTATAAAGATCGGGAGCTGATAGTCAGGGCGAAGACTTATAGAGAGCGGGAGCTGATGTTCAGTGCAGAGAATTATAAAGAGGGTAAGCTGAGAATCAGAGTGGCGATTTAAAAAGAGCGCTGGTTGAGTGTCAGACCGGAGATTTATAAAGAGCGGGAGCTGTGAGTCAGGGCAGAGATTTATAAAGAGGGGGAGCTGGGAAGCAGAGCAGAGATTTAAACAGAGCGGGAACTGGGAGCCAGGGCATAGATTTATAAAGAGCGGGAGCTGAGATTCAGGGCAGAGATTAGAAAGAGGGGGAGCTGAGAGTCAGAGCAGAGATTTAAAAGGAGCGGGAGCTGTGAGACAGGGCAGGGATTTATAAACATCGGGAGCTGAGAGTCAGGGCAAAGACTTATAGAGAGCGGGAGCTGAGAGTCAGTGCGGAGAATTATAAAGAGGGTAAGGTGAGAATCAGAGCGGCGATTTAAAAAGAGCGCTGGCTGAATGTCAGACAGGACATTTATAAAGAGTGGGAGCTGTGTGTCAGGTCAGAGATTTATAAAGAGGGGGAGCTGGGAATCAGAGCGGAGATTTAAAAAGAGCGG
Organism: Carcharodon carcharias; assembly: GCF_017639515.1. Classification (NCBI taxonomy): domain Eukaryota; kingdom Metazoa; phylum Chordata; class Chondrichthyes; order Lamniformes; family Lamnidae; genus Carcharodon; species Carcharodon carcharias. The sequence continues at coordinate 172,555,496 of NC_054474.1, read as the reverse complement.
GAGCTGAGAGTCAGAGCAGAGATTTAAAAAGAGCGGCAGCTGAGACTCTGAGACGAGCTTTAAGAAGTGCGGGAGCTGAGAGTCAGACTGGTGATTTAAAAGGACTGGGAGCTGTGTGTCAGACCAGAGATTTATAAAGAGCGGGAGCTGTGAGTCATGGAGGAGGTTTATAATGGGTAGGAGCTGAGAATCAGAGTGGGGATTTAAAAAGAGTGGGAGCTGAGAGTCAGAGCAGAGATTTATAAAGAGTGGGGGCTGAAAGTCAGTGCAGAGATTTTTGAAGATCAGGAGCTGAGAGTCAGAGTGGAGACTTAAAAGGGCAGGATGGGAGTCAGAGCCGAGATTTATAAAGAGCCGGAGCAGAGAGTCAGAGCAGAGATTTAAAAAGAGCAGGAGCTGTGAGAAAGGGTACAGATTTATAAAGATCGGGAGCTGATAGTCAGGACAAAGACTTATAGTGAGCGGGAGCTGATGTTCAGTGCAGAGAATTATAAAGAGGGTAAGCTGAGAATCAGAGCGGCGATTTAACAAGAGCGCTTGTTGAGTGTCAGACCGGAGATTTATAAAGAGCGGGAGCTGTGAGTCAGGGCAGAGATTTATAAAGGGGGGGAGCTGGGAATCAGAGCGGAGATTTAAAAAGAGCAGGAGCTGAGAGTCAGTGAGGAGAATTATAAAAAGTGGGAGCTGACAATCAGCGTGGGGATTTAAAAAGAGTGGGAGCTGAGAGTCAGAGCAGAGATTTATAAAGAGCGGTGGCTGAGAGTCAGGGTGGAGACTTGAAAGGGCAGGATGTGAGTCAGAGCCGAGTTTCATAAAGAGCAGGAGCTGAGAGTCAGGGCAGAGATTTAAAGAGAGCGTGATGGAGTCAGAGCCGCGAGTTATGAAGAGCAGGAGCTGAGAATCAGTGTGGAGATTTATAAAGAGGGGGAGCTGAGAATCAGAGCAGGGATTTTCGAGAATGGGAGGTGAAAGTTAGAGCGGTGATTTAAAAAGAGAGGAAGCTGACCGTCAGAGCGGAGGTCTCTAAAGAGCATGGGATGAGAGTAAGACTGGAGGTTTATAAAGAGTGGGAGCTGAGAGTCAGAGTGGAAATATAAAAGGATCGGAAGCTGGGAGTCAGGGCAGAGATTTATAAAGAGTGGGAGCTGAGATTCAGGGCAGAGATTTAAAAAGAGCAGGAGCTGAGAGTCAGTGAGGAGAATTATAAAAAGGGGGAGCTGAGAATCAGAGCGGGGATTTAAAAAGAGTGGGAGCTGAGAGTCAAAGCAGAGATTTATAGATAGCGGGAGCTGCGAGGCAGAGCGGAATTTAATAGAGAGCGGGAGCTGGATGTCAGGGCAGAGATTTAAAAATAGTGGGAGCTGAGAGTCAGAGCAGAGATTTAAAAAGAGCCGGAGCTGAGAGTCAGGGCATGGATTTCAAAAGAGCGGGAGCTGAGAGTCAGAGCGGAGAGTTAAAAAGAGCGGGAGATGAAAATCAGAGTGGAGATCTAAAAAGAGCAGGTGCTGAGACTCAGAGCAGAGAATAATGAAGCATGGGAGCTTAGAGTCAGAGCGGAGATTTACAGACAGCGGGAGCTGAGTGTCAGAGTGGAGATTTATAAAGAGCGGGAGCTGAGAGACAGTGCAGAGATTTATAAAGAGGGGGAGCTGGGAGTCAGAGCAGAGATTTAAAAAGAACGGGAACTGGGAGTGAGGGCAGAGATTTATAAAGAGCGGGATGTGAGATTCATGGCAGAGGTTTAGAAAGAGCGGGAGCTGGGAGTCAGGGCAGAGATTTATAAAGATCGGGAGCCTCAAGTCAGGGCAGAGACTTTTAGAGAACAGGAGCTGAGAGTCGGTGCTGAGATTTATAAAGAGGGTGAGCTGAGAATCATAGCGGGGATTTAAAAAGAGTGCTGGCTGAGAGTCAGTGCAGAGACTTATAGAGAGCGGGAGCTGAGAGTGGGAGTGGAGTTTAATAGAGAGCAGCAGCTGGGAGCCAGGGCAGAGAGTTATAGAGCGTGTGAGCTGAGAGACAGAGTGGAGGTTTATAAAGAGCAGGGAATGTATGTCAGAGTGCAATTTATAAAGAGCGGAATATGAGAGTCAGTGCGGAGATATAAAAAGAGCAGGAGCTGAGAGTCAGAGCGGAGATTTAAAGACAGCGGGAGCTGAGTGTCAGAGTGGAGATTTATAATGAGCGGGAGCTGAGAGTCAGGGCTGGGATTTATAGAGAGTGGGAGCTCAGAGTCAGAGCGGAGATTTATAGAGAGCGGGAGCTGAGAGACAGAGCGGAGATTTATAGAGAGCGGGAGCTGAGAGACAGAGCGGAGATTTAAAAAGAGGGGAGCTGAAAGTCAGAGCAGTGATTTATAGAGAATGGGAGCTGAGAGTTAGAGCGGTGATTTAAAAAGAGAGGAAGCTGAACGTCAGAGCGGAGGACTATAAAGAACATGGAATGAGAGTAAGAATGGAGGTTTTTAAAGATTGGGAGATGAGAATCAGAGTGGAGATATAAATGGAATGGAAGCTGGGAGTCAGGGCAAAGATTTATAAAGAGCGGGAGCTGAGATTCAGGGCAGAGATTTATAAAAAGCAGGAGCTGAGAGTCAGTGAGGAGAATTATAAGAAGGGGGAGCTGAGAATCAGAGTTGGGATTTAAAAAGAGTGGGAGCTGAGAGTCAGAGCAGAGATTTATAAAGAGCGGTAGTTGCGAGTCAGAGCAGAGATTTATAAAGAGCGGGAGCTGAGAGTCAGTGTGGAGAATTAAAAAGAGCGGGAGCTGAGAGTCAGGGCAGAGATTTATAGAGAGCGGGAGCTGAAAGGCAGAGTGGAGTTTAATAGCGAGCGGGAGCTGGATGTCAGGGCAGAGATTTAAAAATAGTGGGAGCTGAGAGACAGAGCGGAGATTTAAAAAGAGCCAGAGCTGAGAGTCAGAGTGGAGTTTTAAAAAGTGCAGGAGCTGAGAGTCAGAGCCTAGATTTAAAAAGAGCGCGAGATGAGATTCAGAGCAGAAATTTAATTCGAGCGGGAGCACAGAGTCAGAGTGGAGATTTAAAAAGAGCGGGAGCTGAGACTCAGAGTGGAGAATTATGTAGCGCGGGAGCTGAGAGAAGACCGGAGAATTAAAAAGAGCGGGAACTGAGAGTCAGATTGGATATTTATAAAGAGGGGGATCTGAGAGTCAGGGCAGTGATTTATCGATAGCACGAGCTGAGAGTCAGCATGGAGATTTATAGAGATCTGGAGTTGAGATCCAGACCAGAGATTTATAGAGAGAGGGAGCTTAGAGGCAGAGTGGAGATTTATAGAGAGTGAGAGCTGAGAGTCAGTGCAGAGATTTAAAAAAGGCGGGGGCTGTGAGTCAGAGCCGAGATTTATAAAGAGTGGGAGCTGAGAGTTAGAGCAGAGATTTCTAGAGAGCGGGTGCTGAGAGGCAGAGTGGAGATTTATAGAGAGCAGGAGCTGAGAGACAGAACGGAGATTTATAACGAGCAGGAGCTGAGAGTCAGCGCAGAGATTTTAAAAGCGCGGGAGCTGAGAGTCAGCCAGAGATTTAAAGAGAGCCGGAGCTGAGAGTCAAAGCGGAGATTTAAAAAGAGGGGAGCTGAGGGACGGTGCGGCGATATATACAGAGGGGGAGCTGAGAGTCAGAGCCAAGATTTAAAAAGAACGGGAACTGGGAGTCAGGGCAGATATTTATAGAGCATGGGAGCTGAGAGTCAGAGTGGAGATTTATAAAGAGCAGGGATTGTATGTGAGGCTGCAGATTTATAAAGGGCGGGATTTGAGAGTCAGAGCGGAGATATTGAAAGAGCAGGAGATGGGAGTCAGAGCAGAGATTAATAAAGAACGGGAGCTGGGAGTCAGGGCAGAGATTTAAAAATAACGGGAGATGGGAGTCAGGGCAGAGATTTATACAGAGCGGGAGGTGAGATTCAGGGCAGAGATTTAGAAAGAGGGGGAGCTGAGAGTCAGAGCAGAGATTTAAAAAGAGCGGGGGCTGAAAGTCAGAGCGTGGATTTCAAAAGAGCCGGTGCTGAGAGTCAGAGCGGAGATATAAAAAGTGCAGGAGCTGAAAATCAGAGTGGAGATTTAAAAAGAGCGTTTGCTGAGAGTCAGAACGGAGAACAATGAAGTGTGGGAGCTGAAAGTCAGAGCGGAGGTTTAAAGACAGGGGGAGCTGAGTGTCAGAGTGGAGATTTATAAAGAGCGGGAGCTGAAAGTCAGGGCAGAGATTTATAGAGAGCGGGAGCTCAGAGTCAGAGCAGAGATTTATAGACAGCGGGAGCTGAGAGTCAGAGCGGAGATTTAAAAAGAGTGGGGCTGAAAGTCATTGCAGAGATTTATAGAGAATGGGATCTGAGAGTTAGAGCGGTGATTTAAAAAGAGAGGAAGCTGAACGTCAGAGCGGAGATCTATAAAGAGCAGGGGATGAGAGTAAGACTGGAGGTTTATAAAGAGTGGGAGCTGAGTGTCAGAGTGGAGATATAAAAGGAAGGGAAGCTGGGAGTCAGGGCAGAGATTTATAAAGAGCAGGAGCTGAGAGTCAGGGCAGAGATTTATAAACAGCGGGAGCTGAAAGTCAGGGCAGAGATTTATAGAGAGCGGGAGCTGAGAGTCAGTGAGGAGAATTATAAAAAGGGGGAGCTGAGAATCAGAGTGGGGTTTTCAAAAGAGTGAGTGCTGAGAGTCAGAGCAGAGATTTATAAAGAGCAGGAGTTGAGAGTCAGGGCAGAGATTTAAAAAGTGCGGGAGCTGCGAGTCAATGCAGAGATTTATAAAGATTGGGAGGTGAGATTCAGGTCAGAGATTTAGAAAGAGGGGGAGCTGAGAGTCAGAGCAGAGATTTAAAAAGAGCCGGAACTGAAAGTCAGAGCATGGATTTCAAAAGAGCGGGAGCTGAGAGTCAGAGTGGAGATTTAAAAAGAGCGGGAGCTGAAAATCAGAGTGGAGATTTAAAAAGAGTGGTTGTTTAGACTCAAGTAGGAGAATTATGAAGCGTGGGAGCTGAGAGTCAGAGCGGAGATTTATAGAGAGCGGGAGCTGAGAGTCAGAGAGGAGATTTAAAAAGAGGGGAGCTGAAATTCAGAGCAGTAATTTATAGAGAATTGGAGCTGAGAGTTAGAGCGGTGATTTAAAAAGAGAAGGAGCTGCATGTCAGAGCGGAGATCTATAAAGAGCATGGGATGAGAGTAAAAATGGAAGTTTATAAAGAGTGGGAGCTGAGAGTCAGTGAGGAGAATTATAAAAAGGGGGAGCTGAGAATCAGAGCGGGGATTTAAAAAGAGTGGGAGCTGAGAGTCACAGCAGAGATTTATAAAGAGCGGGAGCTGAGAGTCAGAGCAGAGATTTATAAAGAGCGGGAGCTGAGAGTCAGTGTGGAGATTTAAAAAGAGTGGGAGCTGAGAGTCAGGGCAGAGATTTATAGAGAGTGGGAGCTGAGAGGCTGAGCGGAGATTAATAGAGAGTGGGAGCTGGGTGTCAGGGCAGAGATTTAAAAATGGTGGGAGCTGAGAGACAGAGCGGAGATTAATAGCGAGCGGGAGCTGGATGTCAGGGCAGAGATTTAAAAATAGTGGGAGCTGAGAGACAGAGCCGGGATTTAAAAAGAGCCGGAGCTGAGAGTCAGAGTGGAGTTTTAAAAAGTTCTGGAGCTGAGAGTCAGAGCCTAGATTTAAAAAGAGCGCGAGATGAGATTCAGAGCAGAAATTTAATTCGAGCGGGAGCTCAGAGTTAGAGTGGAGATTTAAAAAGAGCGCGAGCTGAGACGCAGAGTGGAGAATTATGTAGCGCGGGAGCTGAGAGAAGACCGGAGAATTAAAAAGAGCGGGAACTGAGAGTCAGATTGGAGATTTATAAAGAGGGGGAGCTGAGAGTCAGGCCAGCGATTTATCGATAGCGCGAGCTGAGAGTCAGAGTCGAGATTTATAGAGATCCGGAGTTGAGATCCAGACCAGAAATTTATAGAGAACGGGAGCTGTGAGTCAGAGTGGATATTTAAAGAGAATGAGAGCTGAGAGTCAGTGCAGAGAATTAAAAAAGGCGGGGGCTGTGAGTCAGAGCCGAGATTTATAAAGAGTGGGAGCTGAGAGTTAGAGCAGAGATTTCTAGAGAGCGGGTGCTGAGAGGCAGAGTGGAGATTTATAGAGAGCAGGAGCTGAGAGACAGAACGGAGATTTATAAAGAGCAGGAGCTGAGAGTCAGCGCAGAGATTTAAAGAGAGCCGGAGCTGAGAGTCAGAGCGGAGGTTTAAAAAGAGGGGAGCTGAGGGATGGTGCGGTGATCTATAAAGAGGGGGAGCTGAGAGTCAGAGCAGATTTTTAAAAAGAACAGGAACTGGGAGTCAGGGCATATATTTATAGACCGTGGGAGCTGAGAGTCAGAGTGGAGATTTATAAAGAGCAGGGAGTGTATGTCAGACTGCAGATTTATAAAGATTGGGATTTGAGAGTCAGAGCAGAGATATTAAAAGAGCTGGAGATGGGAGTCAGAGCAGAGATTAATAAATAACGGTAGCTGGGAGTCAGGGCAGAGATTTATAAAGAGTGGGAGGTGAGATTCAGGGCAGAGACTTATAGAGAGCGGGAGCTGAGAGTCAGTGCTAAGATTTATAAAGAGAGTGAGCTGAGAGATAGTGCAGAGATTTATGAAGAGGGGGAGCTGAGAGTCAGAGCAGAGATTTAAAAAGAACGGGAGCTGAGAGTCAGGGCAGAGATTTATAAGGAGCGGGAGGTGAGATTCAGAGCAGAGATTTAGAAAGAGGGGGAGATGAGAGTCAGAGCAGAGATATATAAAGAGCGGGAGCTCTGAGTCAGGGCAGATATTTATAAAGAGGGGGAGCTGAGAATCAGAGTGGGGACTTAAAAAGAGCTGGAGCCGAGAGTCAGAGCGAAGATTTATAAAGAGCGGGAGCTGAAAGTCAGAGTGTAGATTTAAAAAGAGCAGGAGCTGAGAGTCAGAGCGGAGATTTAAAAAGAGCGGGAGCTGAAAATCAGAGCGGAGATTTAAAAAGAACGGGTGCTGAGACTCAGAGTGGAGAATTATGAAGCGTGGGAGCTGAGAGTCTGAGCGGAGATTTAAAGACAGCGGGAGCTGAGTGTCAGAGTGGAGATTTATAAAGAGCGGGAGCTGAGAGTCAGGGTAGAGATTTTTAGAGAGCAGGAGGTCAGAGTCAGACCAGAGGTTTATAGAGAGTGGGAGCTCGCAGTCAGAGAAGAGATTTACAGAGAGCGGGTGCTGAGAGTTTGAGCAAAGATTAAAAGAGATTAGGAGCTGAGCAGCAGTCCTGATATTTATAGAGAGCAGGAGCTGAAAGACAGAATGAAGATTTATAAAAAGTGCGAGGTGAGAGTCAGAGCAGAGGTTTAAAAAGAGCGGGACCTGAGACTCAGTGTGGAGAATTATGAAGCGTGGGAGCTGAGAGTCAGATCAGAGATTTAAAAGAACTGGAGGTGGGAGTCAGGGGAGCGACTTATAGAGCGTGGGAGCTGAGAGTCAGAGTGGAGATTTATAAAGAGCAGGGAATGTAAGTTAGACTGCAGATTTATAAAGAGCGGGATTTACGAGTCAGTGCAGAGATATAAAAAGAGCAGGAGATGAGAGTCAGAGCAGAGATTAAAAAAGAATGGGATCTGGAAGTCAGGGCAGAGATTTATAAAGAGCAGGAGCTGAGAGACAGTGCAGAGATTTATAAAGAGGAATGGAGAGTCAGAGCAGAGATTTAAAAAAATGGGGGTTGGGAGTCATGGCAGAGATTTATAAAGAACGGGAGCTGAGAGACATTGCAGAGATTTATAAATAGGGGGAGCTGAGAGACAGAGCAGAGATTTATGAAGAGGGGGAGCTGAGAGTCAGGGCAGAGATTTAAAAAGAACGGGAGTTGGGAGTCAGGGCAGAGATTTATAAAGAGCGGGAGGTGAGATTCAGGGCAGAGATTTTGAAAGAGCAGGAGCTGAGAGTCAGAGTGGAGATTTGAAAAGAGCGGGAGCTGAAAATCAGAGTGGAGATTTAAAAAGAACATTTGCTGAGACTCAGAACGGAGAACTATGAAGCGTGGGAGCTGAAAGTCAGAGCAGAGATTTAAAGACAGTGGGAGCTGAGATTCAGAGCGGAGATTTATAGAGAGCGGGAGCTGAGAGTCAGAGCGGAGATTTAAAAAGAGGGGGGCTGAAAGTCAGTGCAGAGATTTATAGAGAATGGGAGCTGGGAGTTAGAGCGGTGATTTAAAAAGAGAGGAAGCTGAACGTCAGGGCAGAGATCGATAAAGAGCAGGGGATGAGAGTAAGACTGGAGGTTTAAAAAGAGTGGGAGCTGAGAGTCAGAGTGGAGATATAAAATGAACGTAAGCTGGGAGCCAGGGCAGAGATTTATAAAGAGCAGGTGCTGAGAGTCAGGGCAGAGATTTATAAAGAGCGGGAGATGAGTGTCTGCGAGGAGAAGTATAAAAAGGGGGAGCTGAGAATCAGAGTGGGGATTTCAAAAGAGTGGGTGCTAAGAGTCAGGGCAGAGATTTAAAATGTGCGGAGGCTGCGAGTCAATGCAGAGATTTATGAAGATTGGGAGGTGAGATTCAGGGCAGAGATTTAGAAAGAGGGGGAGCTGAGAGTCAGAGCAGAGATTTAAAAAGAGCCGGAGCTGAAAGTCAGAGCATGGATTTCAAAAGAGCGGGAGCTGAGAATCAGAGTGGGGATTTAAAAAGAGTGGGAGCTGAGAGTCACAGCACAGATTTATAAAGAGCGGGAGCTGAGAGTCAGTGTGGAGATTTATAGAGAGTGGGAGCTGAGAGGCTGAGCGGAGATTAATAGAGAGTGGGAGCTGGGTGTCAGGGCAGAGATTTAAAAATGGTGGGAGCTGAGAGACAGAGCCGAGATTTAAAAAGAGCCGGAGCTGAGAGTCAGAGTGGAGTTTTAAAAAGTTCAGGAGCTGAGAGTCAGAGCCTAGATTTAAAAAGAGCGCGAGATGAGATTCAGAGCAGAAATTTAATTCGAGCGGGAGCTCAGAGTTAGAGTGGAGATTTAAAAAGAGCGCGAGCTGAGACGCAGAGTGGAGAATTATGTAGCGCGGGAGCTGAGAGAAGACCGGAGAATTAAAAAGAGCGGGAACTGAGAGTCAGATTGGAGATTTATAAAGAGGGGGAGCTGAGAGTCAGGCCAGCGATTTATCGATAGCGCGAGCTGAGAGTCAGAGTCGAGATTTATAGAGATCCGGAGTTGAGATCCAGACCAGAGATTTATAGAGAACGGGAGCTGAGAGTCAGAGTGGAGATTTATAGAGAGTGAGAGCTGAGAGTCAGTGCAGAGAATTAAAAAAGGCGGGGGCTGTGAGTCAGAGCCGAGATTTATAAAGAGTGGGAGCTGAGAGTTAGAGCAGAGATTTCTAGAGAGCGGGTGCTGAGAGGCAGAGTGGAGATTTATAGAGAGCAGGAGCTGAGAGACAGAACGGAGATTTATAAAGAGCAGGAGCTGAGAGTCAGCGCAGATATTTAAAGAGAGCCGGAGCTGAGAGTCAGAGCGGAGGTTTAAAAAGAGGGGAGCTGAGGGCTGGTGCAGTGATCTATAAAGAGGGGGAGCTGAGAGTCAGAGCAGATTTTTAAAAAGAACAGGAACTGGGAGTCAGGGCAGATATTTATAGACCGTGGGAGCTGAGAGTCAGAGTGGAGATTTATAAAGAGCAGGGAGTGTATGTCAGATTGCAGATTTATAAAGAGTGGGATTTGAGAGTCAGAGCAGAGATATTAAAAGAGCTGGAGATGGGAGTCAGAGCAGAGATTAATAAAGAACGGGAGCTGGGAGTTAGGGCAGAGATTTATAGAGAGCGGGAGGTGAGATTCAGGGCAGAGACTTATAGAGAGCGGGAGCTGAGAGTCAGTGCTAAGATTTATAAAGAGAGTGAGCTGAGAGATAGTGCAGAGATTTATGAAGAGGGGGAGCTGAGAGTCAGAGCAGAGATTTAAAAAGAACGGGAGCTGAGAGTCAGGGCAGAGATTTATAAGGAGCGGGAGGTGAGATTCAGGGCAGAGATTTAGAAAGAGGGGGAGATGAGAGTCAGAGCAGAGATATATAAAGAGCGGGAGCTCTGAGTCAGGGCAGATATTTATAAAGAGGGGGAGCTGAGAATCAGAGTGGGGAGTTAAAAAGAGCTGGAGCCGAGAGTCAGAGCGAAGATTTATAAAGAGTGGGAGCTGAGAGTCAGGGCAGAGATTTTTAGAGAGCAGGAGGTCAGAGTCAGACCAGAGGTTTATAGAGAGCGGGAGCTCGCAGTCAGAGAAGAGATTTACAGAGAGCGGGTGCTGAGAGTTTGAGCAAAGATTAAAAGAGATTAGGAGCTGAGCAGCAGTCCTGATATTTATAGAGAGCAGGAGCTGAAAGACAGAATGAAGATTTATAAAAAGTGCGAGGTGAGAGTCAGAGCAGAGGTTTAAAAAGAGCGGGACCTGAGACTCAGTGTGGAGAATTATGAAGCGTGGGAGCTGAGAGTCAGATCAGAGATTTAAAAGAACTGGAGGTGGGAGTCAGGGGAGCGACTTATAGAGCGTGGGAGCTGAGAGTCAGAGTGGAGATTTATAAAGAGCAGGGAATGTAAGTTAGACTGCAGATTTATAAAGAGCGGGATTTACGAGTCAGTGCAGAGATATAAAAAGAGCAGGAGATGAGAGTCAGAGCAGAGATTAAAAAAGAATGGGATCTGGAAGTCAGGGCAGAGATTTATAAAGAGCAGGAGCTGAGAGACAGTGCAGAGATTTATAAAGAGGAATGGAGAGTCAGAGCAGAGATTTAAAAAAATGGGGGTTGGGAGTCATGGCAGAGATTTATAAAGAACGGGAGCTGAGAGACATTGCAGAGATTTATAAAGAGGGGGAGCTGAGAGACAGAGCAGAGATTTATGAAGAGGGGGAGCTGAGAGTCAGGGCAGAGATTTAAAAAGAACGGGAGTTGGGAGTCAGGGCAGAGATTTATAAAGAGCGGGAGGTGAGATTCAGGGCAGAGATTTTGAAAGAGCAGGAGCTGAGAGTCAGAGTGGAGATTTGAAAAGAGCGGGAGCTGAAAATCAGAGTGGAGATTTAAAAAGAACATTTGCTGAGACTCAGAACGGAGAACTATGAAGCGTGGGAGCTGAAAGTCAGAGCAGAGATTTAAAGACAGTGGGAGCTGAGATTCAGAGCGGAGATTTATAGAGAGCGGGAGCTGAGAGTCAGAGCGGAGATTTAAAAAGAGGGGGGCTGAAAGTCAGTGCAGAGATTTATAGAGAATGGGAGCTGGGAGTTAGAGCGGTGATTTAAAAAGAGAGGAAGCTGAACGTCAGGGCAGAGATCGATAAAGAGCAGGGGATGAGAGTAAGACTGGAGGTTTAAAAAGAGTGGGAGCTGAGAGTCAGAGTGGAGATATAAAATGAACGTAAGCTGGGAGCCAGGGCAGAGATTTATAAAGAGCAGGTGCTGAGAGTCAGGGCAGAGATTTATAAAGAGCGGGAGATGAGTGTCTGCGAGGAGAAGTATAAAAAGGGGGAGCTGAGAATCAGAGTGGGGATTTCAAAAGAGTGGGTGCTAAGAGTCAGGGCAGAGATTTAAAAAGTGCGGAGGCTGCGAGTCAATGCAGAGATTTATGAAGATTGGGAGGTGAGATTCAGGGCAGAGATTTAGAAAGAGGGGGAGCTGAGAGTCAGAGCAGAGATTTAAAAAGAGCCGGAGCTGAAAGTCAGAGCATGGATTTCAAAAGAGTGGGAGCTGAGAGTCAGAGTGGAGATTTAAAAAGAGCGGGAGCTGAAAATCAGAGTGGAGATGTAAAAAGAGTGGTTGCCTAGACTCAAATAGGAGAATTATGAAGCGTGGGAGCTGAGAGTCAGAGCGGAGATTTATAGAGAGCGGGAGCTGAGAGTCAGAGTGGAGATTTATAAAGAGTGAGAGCTGAGAGTCAGTGCAGAGATTTAAAAAAGGCGGGAGCTGTGAGTCAGAGCCGAGATTTATAAAGAGTGGGAGCTGAGAGTTAGAGCAGAGATTTCTAGAGAGCGGGAGCTGAGAGGCAGAGTGGAGATTTATAGAGAGCAGGAGCTGAGAGACAGAATGGAGATTCATAAAGAGCAGGAGCTGAGAGTCAGCGCAGAGATTTAAAAAGCGCGGGAGCTGAGAGTCAGCCAGAGATTTAAAGAGAGCCGGAGCTGAGAGTCAGAGTGGAGATTTAAAAAGAGGGGAGCTGAGGGACGGTGCGGTGATATATAAAGAGGGCGAGCTGAGAGTCATAGCAGAGATTTAAAAAGAACAGGAACTGGGAGTCAGGGCAGATATTTATAGAGCATGGGAGCTGAGAGTCAGAGTGGAGATTTATAAAGAGCAGGGATTGTATGTCAGACTGCAGATTTATAAAGAGTGGGATTTGAGAGTCAGAGCGGAGATATTAAAAGAGCAGGAGATGGGAGTCAGAGCAGAGATTAATAAAGAACGGGAGCTGGGAGTCAGGGCAGAGATTTATAAAGAGTGGGAGGTGAGATTCAGGGCAGAGACTTATAGAGAGCGGGAGCTGAGAGTCAGTGCGGAGATTTATAAAGAGGGTGAGCTGAGAGACAGTGCAGAGATTTATAAAGAGGGGGAGCTAAGAGTCAGGGCAGAGATTTAAAAAGAACGGGAGCTGAGAGTCAGGGCAGAGATTTATAAGGAGCGGGAGGTGAGATTCAGGACAGAGATTTAGAAAGAGGGGGAGCTGAGAGTCAGAGCAGAGATATAAAAAGAGCGGGAGCTTGGAGACAGGGCAGAGATTTATAAAGATCGGGAGATGAGAGTCAGGGCAAAGACTTATAGAGAGCGGGAGCTGAGAGTCAGTGCAGAGAATTATAAAGAGGGTAAGATGAGAATCAGAGCTGGGATTTAAAAAGAGCCCTGGCTGAGAGTCAGACTGGAGATTTATAAAGAGCGGGAGCTGTGAATCAGGGCAGAGATTTATAAAGAGTGGGAGCTGAGAGTCAGGACAGAGACTTATAGAGAGCGGGAGCTGAGAGTCAGTGTGGAGATTTATAAACAGGGTGAGCTGCGAATCAGAGCGGGGATTTAAAAAGAGCGCTGGCTGAGAGTCAGGGCAGAGATTTAAAAAGAGGGGGAGCTGAAAGTCAGAGCGTAGATTTATAAAGAGCAGGAGCTGAGAGACAGTGCAGTGATTTATAAAGAGGGGGAGCTGAGAGTCGGAGCAGAGATTTAAAAAGAATGGGAGGTGAAATTCAGGGCAGAGAATGAGAAAGATGTGGAGCTGAGAGTCAGAGCAGAGATTTAAAAAGAGCGGGAGCTGTGAGACAGGGAGGAGATTTATAAAGATCGGGAGCTGAGAGTCCGGGCAAAGGCTTTCAGAGAGCGGGGCTGAGAGTCAGTGCAGAGACTTTTCAAGAGCAGGAGCTGAGAGTCAGAGTGGAGATTTAAAGCGGTGGGATGGGAGTCAGAGCCGAGATTTATAAAGAGCAGGAGCTGAGAGTCAGGGCAGAGATTTAAAATGAGCGGGATGGGAGTCAGAGCCACAAGTTATGAAGACCAGGAGCTGAGAATCTGTGTGGAGATTTAAAAAGAGGGGGAGCTGAGAATCAGAGCAGGGATTTAAAAAGAGCGGGAGCTGAGAGTCAAACCAGAGGTTTGTAAAGAGCGGGAGCTGAGAGTCAGGGCAGATATTTATAATGAGGGGGAGCTGAGAATCAGAGTGGGGACTTAAAAAGAGCTATAGCTGAGAGTCAGAGCAAAGATATATAAAGAGCGGGAGCTGAGAGTCAGAGCAGAGATATATAAAGAGCGGGAGCTGAAAGTCAGAGCGTAGATTTAAAAAGAGCAGGAAGTGAGAGTCAGAGCGGAGATGTAAAAAGAGCGGGAGCTGAAAATCAGAGCGGAGATTTAAAAAGAACGGGTGCTGAGGCTCAGAGCGGAGAATTATGAAGCATGGGAGCTGAGAGTCTGAGCGGAGATTTAAAGACAGCGGGAGCTGAGTTTCAGAGTGGAGATTTATAAAGAGCGGGACCTGAGAGTCAGGGCAGAGATTTTTAGAGAGCAGGAGGTCAGAGTCAGACCAGAGGTTTATAGAGAGCGGGAGCTGGCAATCAGAGCAGAGATTTACAGAGAGCGGGTGCTGAGAGTTTGAGCAAAGATTTATAGAGATTAGGAGCTGAGCAGCAGTGCTGCTATTTATAGAGAGCAGGAGCTGAAAGACAGAATGGAGATTTATAAAAAAGTAGGAGGTGAGAGTCAGAGCAGAGGTTTAAAAAGAGCGTGACCTGAGACTCAGCGTGGAGAATTATGAAGCGTGGGAGCTGAGAGTCAGATCGGAGATTTAAAAGAAATGGAGGTGGGAGTCAGGGGAGAGATTTATAGAGCGTGGGAGCTGAGAGTCAGCGTGGAGATTTATAAAGAGCAGGGAATGTAAGTTAGACTGCAGATTTATAAAGAGCGGGATTTGGGAGTCAGTGCAGAGATATAAAAAGAGCAGGAGATGAGAGCCAGAGCAGAGACTAAAAAAGAATGGGTCTGGGAGTCAGGGTAGAGATTTATAAAGAGCAGGAGCTGAGAGACAGTGCAGAGATTTATAAAGAGGGGGAGTTGAGAGTCAGAGCAGAGATTTAAAAAAATGGGGGTTGGGAGTCATGGCAGAGATTTATAAAGAGCGGGAGCTGAGAGACATTGCAGAGATTTATAAAGAGGTGGAGCTGAGAGACAGAGCAGAGATTTATAAAGAGGGGGAGCTGAGAGTCAGGGCAGAGATTTAAAAAGATCGGGAGTTGGGAGTCAGGGCAGAGATTTATAAAAAGCGGGAGGTGAGATTCAGGGCAGAGATTTAGAAAGAGGGGGAGCTGAGAGTCAGAGCAGAGATTTGAAAAGAGCGGGAGCTGAAAGTCAGAGCGTGGATTTCAAAAGAACGGGCGTTCAGAGTCAGAGAGGAGATGTAAAAAGTGCAGGAGCTGAAAATCAGAGTGGAGATTTAAAAAGAGCGTTTACTGAGACTCAGAATATGAATTGTGGGAGCTGAAAGTCAGAGCGGAGATTTAAAAAGAAGGGGGGCTGAAAGTCAGTGCAGAGATTTATAGAGAATGGGAGTCTGAGTTAGAGCGGTGATTTAAAAAGAGAGGAAGCTGAACGTCAGAGCAGAGATCTATAAAGAGCAGGGCATGAGAGTAAGACTGGAGGTTTATAAAGAGTGGGAGCTGAGAGTCAGAGTGGAGATATAAAAGGAACGTAAGCTGGGAGCCAGGGCAGAGATTTATAAAGAGCAGGAGCTGAGAGTCAGGGCAGAGATTTATAAAGAGCGGGAGCTGAGATTCAGTGAGGAGAATTATAAAAAGGGGGAGCTGAGAATCAGAGTGGGGATTTCAAAAGAGTGGGTGCTGAGAGTCAGAGCAGAGATTTATAAAGTGCGGGAGTTGAGAGTCAGAGTGGAGTTTTAAAAAATGCAGGAGCTGAGAGTCAGTGTGGAGATTTAAAAAGAGCGCGAGATGAGATTCAGAGCAGAAATTTAATTTGAGCGGGAGCTCAGAGTCAGAGTGGAGATTTAAAAAGAGCGGGAGCTGAGTCTCAGAGTGGAGAATTATGTAGCGCGGGAGCTGAGAGAAGACCGAAGAATTAAAAAGAGCGGGAACTGAGAGTCAGATTGGAGATTTATAAAGAGGGGGAGCTGAGAGTCAGGCCAGCGATTTATCGATAGCGCGAGCTGAGAGTCAGAGTCGAGATTTATAGAGATCCGGAGCTGAGATCCAGACGAGAGATTTATAGAGAGCGGGAGCTGAGAGTCAGAGTGGAGATTTATAGAGAGTGAGAGCTGAGAGTCAGTGCAGAGATTTAAAAAAGGCGGGGGCTGTGAGTCAGAGCCGAGATTTATAAAGAGTGGGAGCTGAGAGTTAGAGCAGAGATTTCTAGAGAGCGGGAGCTGAGAGTCAGAGTGGAGATTTATAGAGAGTGAGAGCTGAGAGTCAGTGCAGAGATTTAAAAAAGGCGGGGGCTGTGAGTCAGAGCCGAGATTTATAAAGAGTGGGAGCTGAGAGTTAGAGCAGAGATTTCTAGAGAGCGGGAGCTGAGAGGCAGAGTGGAGATTTATAGAGAGCAGGAGCTGAGAGACAGAACAGAGATTTATAAAGAGCGGGAGCTGAGAGTCAGCGCAGAGATTTAAAGAGAGCCGGAGCTGAGAGTCAGAGTGGAGATTTAAAAAGAGGGGAGCTGAGGGACGGTGCAGTGAAATATAAAGAGGGGGAGCTGAGAGTCAGAGCAGAGATTTAAAAAGAACAGGAACTGGGAGTCAGGGCAGATATTTATAGAGCGTGGGAGCTGAGAGTCAGAGTGGAGATTTATAAAGAGCAGGGAGTGTATGTCAGTCTGCAGATTTATAAAGAGCGGTATTTGAGAGTCAGCGCGGAGATATTAAAAGAGCAGGAGATGGGCGTCAGAGCAGCGATTAATAAATAACGGTAGCTGGGAGTCAGGGCAGAGATTTATAAAGAGTGGGAGGTGAGATTCAGGGCAGAGACTTATAGAGAGCCGGAGCTGAGAGTCAGTGCGTAGATTTATAAAGAGGGTGAGCTGAGAGACAGGGCAGAGATTTGAAAAAAGCGGGATGGGAGTCAGAGCCGCGAGTTATGAAGAGCAGGAGCTGAGAATCAGTGTGGAGCTTTAGAAAGAGGGGGAGCTGAGAATCAGAGCAGGGATTTAAAAAGAGCGGGAGCTGAGAGTCAAACCAGAGATTTGTAAAGAGCGGGAGGTGTGAGTCAGGGCAGATATTTATAAAGAGGGGGAGCTGAGAATCAGAGTGGGGACTTAAAAAGAGCGGGAGCTGAGAGTCAGAATGAAGATTTATAAAGAGCGGGAGCTGAGAGTCAGAGCAGAGATATATAAAGAGTGGAGCTGAAAGTCAGAGCATAGATTTAAAAAGAGCAGGAGCTGAGAGTCAGAGCGGAGATTTAAAAAGAACGGGTGCTGAGACTCAGAGTGGAGAATTATGAAGCATGGGAACTGAGAGTCTGAGCGGAGATTTAAAGACAGCGGGAGCTGAGTGTCAGAGTGGAGATTTATAAAGAGCGGGACATGAGAGTCAGGGCAGAGATTTTTAGAGAGCAGGAGGTCAGAGTCAGACCAGAGGTTTATAGAGAGCGGGAGCTGGCAATCAGAGCAGAGATTTACAGAGAGCGGGTGCTGAGAGTTTAAGCAAAGATTTATAGAGATTAGGAGCTGAGCAGCAGTGCTGCTATTTATAGAGAGCTGGAGCTGAAAGACAGAATGGAGGTTTATAAAAAGCGGGAGGTGAGAGTCAGAGCAGAGGTTTAAAAAGAGCGGGACCTGATACTCAGCGTGGGGAATTATGAAGCGTGGGAGCTGAGAGTCAGAGCAGAGATTTAAAAGAACCCGAGGTGGGAGTCAGGGGAGAGATTTACAGAGCGTGGGAGCTGAGAGTCAGAGTGGAGATTTATAAAGAGCAGGGAATGTAAGTTAGACTGCAGATTTTTAAAGAGCGGGATTTGGGAGTCAGTGCAGAGATACAAAAAGAGAAGGAGATCAGAGTCAGAGCAGAGATTAGAAAAGAATGGGAGCTGGAAGTCAGGGTAGAGATTTATAAAGAGCGGGAGCTGAGAGACATTGCAGAGATTTATAAAGAGGCGGAGTTGAGAGTCAGAGCAGTGATTTAAAAAGAGCGTGAGCTGGGAGGCAGGGAGGAAATTTATAAAGATCGGGAGCTGAGAGTCCGGGCAAAGGCTTATAGAGAGCGGCGGCTGAGAGTCAGTGCAGAGATTTTTCAAGAGCAGGAGCTGAGAGTCAGGGCAGAGATTTAAAAAGAGCGGGATGGGAGTCAGAGCCACGAGTTATGAAGAGCAGGAGCTGAGAATCAGTGTGGAGATTTATAAAGAGGGGGAGCTGAGAATCAGAGCAGGGACTTAAAAAGAGCGGGAGCTGAGAGTCAAACCAGAGATTTGTAAAGAGCGGGAGCTGTGAGTCAGGGCAGATATTTATAAAGAGGGGGAGCTGAGCATCAGAGTGGGGACTTAAAAAGAGTGGGAGCTGAAAGTCAGAGCATAGATTTAAAAAGAGCAGGAGCTGAGAGTCAGAGCGGAGGTTTAAAAAGAGCGGGAGCTGAAAATCAGAGCGGAGATTTAAAAAGAATGGGTGCTGAGACTCAGAGTGGAGAATTATGAAGCATGGGAGCTGAGAGTCTGAGCGAAGATTTAAAGACAGCGGGAGCTGAGTGTCAGAGTGGAGATTTATAAAGAGCGGGAGCTGAGAGTCAGGGCAGAGATTTTTAGAGAGCAGGAGGTCAGAGTCAGACCAGAGGTTTATAGAGAGCGGGAGCTGGCAGTCAGAGCGGAGATTTACAGATAGCGGGTGGGAGGGGGAGCAGAGAATCAGAGCAGAGATTTAAAAAGAGCGGGAGCTCGGAGACAGGGCAGAGATTTATAAAGATCGGGAGATGAGATTCAGGGCAAAGACTTTTAGAGAGTGGGAGCTGAGAATCAGAGTGGGGATTTAAAAAGAGTGGGAGCTGAGAGTCAGAGCAGAGATTTATAAAGAGTGGTGGCTGAGAGTCAGTGCAGATATTTTTCAAGAGCAGGAGCTGAGAGTCAGAGTAGAGACTTAAAAGGGCAGGATGGGAGTCAGAGCCGAGATTTATAAAGAGCAGGAGCAAAGAGTCAGAGCAGAGATTAAAAAGAGCGGGAGCTGTGAGACAGGGCAGAGATTTATAAAGATCGGGAGCTGATAGTGAGGGCAAAGACTTATAGAGAGCGGGAGCTGAGCTTCAGTGTGGAGAATTATAAAGAGGGTAAGCTAAGAATTAGAGCGGCGATTTAAAAAGAGCACTGGCTGAGTGTCAGACCAGAGATTTATAAAGAGTGGGACCTGAGAGTCAGGGCAGAGATTTTTAGAGAGCAGGAGGTCAGAGTCAGAGCAGAGATTTATAGAGAGCGGGAGCTGAGAGTAGGACCAAAGGTTTATAGAGAGCGGGAGCTGAGAGTTAGAGCAAAGATTTATAGAGAGCAGGATCTGAGCAGCAGTGCTGATATTTATAGAGAGCAGGAGCTGAAAGAGAGAACAGAGATTAAGAAAGAGTGGGAGGTGAGAGTCAGAGCGGGACCTGAGAATCAGTGTGGAGAATTATAAAGTGTGGGAGCTGAGAGTCAGAGCGGAGATTTATAAAGATCAGGGAATGTATGTTGGACTGCAGATTTATAAAGAGTGGGATTTGGGAGTCAGTGCAGAGATATAAAAAAAGCAGGAGCTGAGAGTCAGAGCGGAGATTTAAAATGAATGTGATATGGGAGTCAGGGCAAAGATTTATAAAAATCGGGAGCTGAGATTCAGGGCAGAGATTTAGAAAGAGTGGGAGCTGAGAGTCAGAGCAGAGATTTAAAAAGAGCGGGAGCTGTGAGACAGGGCAGAGATTTATAAAGGTCGGGAGCTGAGAGTCAGGGCAAAGACTTATAGAGAGCAGGAGCTGGGAATCAGAGCAGAGATTTAAAAAGAGCGGGAGTTGAGAGATGGATCAGAGATGTAAAAAGAGCGGGAGCTGAGAGTCAGAGTGGAGATTTAAAAAGTGCCTGAGCTGAGAGTCAGAATGGAGATTTAAAAGGAGCTGGAGCTGTGTGTCAGACCAGAGAATTATAAAGAGCGGGAGCTGTGAGTCAGGGAGGAGATTTATAATGGGAGGGAGCTGAGAATCAGAGTGGGGATTTAAAAAGAGTGGGAGCTGAGACTCAAAGCAGAGATTTATAAAGAGCGGGGTCTGAGAGTCAGGGGGGAGACTTAAAAGGTCGGGATGGGTGTCAAAGCCGAGATTTATAAAGAGCAGGAGCTGAGAGTCAGGGCAGAGATTTATAAAGAGGGGGAGCTGAGAGACAGAGCAGAGATTTAAAAAGAGGGGGAGCAGAGAGACAGAGCAGAGATTTAAAAAGAACGGGAGTTGGGAGTCAGGCCAGAGATTTATGAAGATTGGGAGGTGAGATTCAGGGCAGAGATTTAGAAAGAGGGGGAGCTGGGAGTCAGAGCAGAGATTTAAAAGGAGCGGGAGCTGAAAGTCAGAGCGTGGATTTCAAACGAGCCGGCACTGAGAGTCAGAGCGGAGATATAAAAAGAACAGGAGCTGAAAATCAGAGTGGAGATTTAAAAAGAGCGTTTGCTGAGACTCAGAACGGAGAATTATGAAGCATGGGAGCTGAAAGTCAGAGCGGAGATTTAAAGACAGCGGGAGCTGAGTGTCAGAGTGGAGATTTATAAAGAGTGGGAGCTGAAAGTCAGGGCAGAGATTTATAGAGAGCGGGAGCTGAGAGTCAGAGCGGAGATTTAAAAAGAGAGGGGCTGAAAGTCATTGCAGAGATTTATAGAGAATGGGAGCTGGGAGTTTGAGCGATGATTTAAAAAGAGAGGAAGCTGAGTGTCAGAGCGGAGATCTATAAAGAGCAGGGGATGAGAGTAAGACTGGAGATTTATAAAGAGTGGGAGCTGAGAGTCAGAGTGGAGATATAAAAGGAATGGAAGCTGGAAGCCAGGGCAGAGATTTATAAAGGGCAGGAGTTGAGAGTTAGGGCAGAGATTTATAAAGAGCAGGAGCTGAGAGGCTGCGAGGAGAATTATAAAAAGGTGGAGCGGAGAATCAGAGTGGGGAATTCAAAAGAATGTGTGCTGAGAGTCAGAGCACAGATTTATAAAGAGCGCGAGTTGAGCGTCAGGGCAGAGATTTAAAAAGCGCGGGAGCTGCGAGTCAAAGAAGAGATTTATAAAGATTTGGAGGTGAGATTCAGGGCAGAGATTTAGAAAGAGGAGGAGCTGAGAGTCAGAGCAGAGATTTAAAAAGAGCCGGAGCTGAAAGTCAGAGCGTGGATTTCAAAAGAGCGGGAGCTGAGAGTCAGAGTGGAGATTTATAAAGAGCGGGAGCTGAGAGTCAGAGTGGAAATTTGAAAAGAGTGGTTGCTTAGACTCAATTTGGAGAATTATGAAGCGTGGGAGCTGAGAGTCAGAGCGGCAATTTAAAGACAGCGGGAGCTGAGTGTCAGAGTTGAGATTTATATAGAGCGGGAGATGAGAGTCAGGGCAGAGATTTATAGAGAGCGGGAGCTCAGAGTCAGAGCGGAGATTTATACAGAGTGGGAGCTGAGAGTCAGAGAGGATATTTAAAAAGAGGGGAGCTGAAAGTCAGGGCAGTAATTTATAGAGAATTGGAGCTGAGAGTTAGAGCGGTGATTTAAAAAGAGAGGAAGCTGTACGTCAGAGCAGAGATCTATAAAGAGCATGGGATGAGAGTAAGAATTGAGGTTTATAAAGAGTGGGAGCTGAGAGTCAGAGTGGAGATATAAAAGGAATGGAAGCTGGGAGTCAGGGCAAAGATTTATAAAGAGTGGGAGCTGAGAGTCAGAGCAGAGATTTAAAAAGAGCGGGAGTTGAGAGATGGATCAGAGATGTAAAAAGAGCCGGAGCTGAGAGTCAGAGTGGAGATTTAAAAAGAGCGGGAGCTGTGAGACAGGGCAGAGATTTATAAAGGTCGGGAGCTGAGAGTCAGGGCAAAGACTTATAGAGAGCAGGAGCTGGGAATCAGAGCAGAGATTTAAAAAGAGCGGGAGTTGAGAGATGGATCAGAGATGTAAAAAGAGCCGGAGCTGAGAGTCAGAGTGGAGATTTAAAAAGTGCCGGAGCTGAGAGTCAGAATGGAGATTTAAAAGGAGCTGGAGCTGTGTGTCAGACCAGAGAATTATAAAGAGCGGGAGCTGTGAGTCAGGGAGGAGATTTATAATGGGAGGGAGCTGAGAATCAGAGTGGGGATTTAAAAAGAGTGGGAGCTGAGACTCAAAGCAGAGATTTATAAAGAGCGGGGTCTGAGAGTCAGGGGGGAGACTTAAAAGGTCGGGATGGGAGTCAAAGCCGAGATTTATAAAGAGCAGGAGCTGAGAGTCAGGGCAGAGATTAAAAAAGAATGGGATCTGGGAGTCAGGGCAGAGATTTATAAAGAGCGGGAGCTGAGAGACAGTGCAGAGATTTATAAAGAGGGGGAGCTGAGAGACAGAGCAGAGATTTAAAAAGAACGGGAGTTATGAGTCAGGGCAGAGATTTATAAAGAGTGGGAGGTGAGATTCAGCGCAGAGATTTAGAAAGAGGGGAAGCTGGAAGTCAGAGCAGAGATTTAAAAAGAGCAGGAGCTGAAAGTCAGAGCGGAGATATAAAAAGAACAGGATCTGAAAATCAGAGTGGAGATTTAAAAAGAGCGTTTGCTGTGACTCAGAACGGAGAATTATGACGCATGGGAGCTGAAAGTCAGAGCGGAGATTTAAAGACAGCGGGAGCTGAGTGTCAGAGTGGAGATTTATAAAGAGCGGGAGCTGAGAGTCAGGGCAGAGATTTATACAGAGCGGGAGCTCAGAGTCAGAGTGGAGATTTATAGAGAGCGGGAGCTGAGAGTCAGAGCGAAGATTTAAAAAGAGAGGGGCTGAAAGTCATTGCAGAGATTTATAGAGAATGGGAGCTGGGAGTTAGAGCAGTGATTTAAAAAGAGAGGAAGCTGAACGTCAGAGCGGAGATCTATAAAGAGCAGGGGATGAGAGTAAGAATTGAGGTTTATAAAGAGTGGGAGCTGAGAGTCAGAGTGGAGATATAAAAGGAAGGGAAGCTGGGAGTCAGGGCAGAGATTTATAAAGAGCAGGAGCTGAGAGTCAGGGCAGAGATTTATAAAGAGCAGGAGCTGAGAGACTGCGAGGAGAATTATAAAAAGGTGGAGCTGAGAATCAGAGTGGGGATTTCAAAAGAATGGGTGCTGAGAGTCAGAGCACAGATTTATAAAGAGTGCGAGTTGAGAGTCAGGGCAGAGATTTAAAAAGCGCGGGAGCTGCGATTCAAAGAAGAGATTTATAAAGATTTGGAGGTGAGATTTAGGGCAGAGATTTAGAAAGATTGGGAGGTGAGATTCAGGGCAGAGATTTAGAAAGAGGAGGAGCTGAGAGTCAGAGCAGAGATTTAAAAATAGCCGGAGCTGAAAGTCAGAGCGTGGATTTCAAAAGAGCGGGAGTTGAGAGTCAGAGTGGAGATTTAAAAAGAGCGGGAGCTGAAAATCAGAGTGGAAATTTGAAAAGAGTGGTTGCTTAGACTCAATTTGGAGAATTATGAAGTGTGGGAGCTAAGAGCCAGAGCGGCAATTTAAAGACAGTGGGAGCTGAGTGTCAGAGTTGAGATTTATAATGAGCGGGAGATGAGAGTCACGGCAGAGATTTATAGAGAGCAGGAGCTCAGAGTCAGAGCGGAGATTTATACAGAGTGGGAGCTGAGAGTCAGAGAGGAGATTTAAAAAGAGGGGAGCTGAAAGTCAGGGCAGTAATTTATAGAGAATTGGAGCTGAGATTTAGAGCAGTGATTTAAAAAGAGGAGCTGTACGTCAGAGCAGAGATCTATAAAGAGCATGGGATGAGAGTAAGAATTGAGGTTTATAAAGAGTGGGAGCTGAGAGTCAGAGTGGAGGTATAAAAGGAATGGAAGCTGGGAGTCAGGGCAGAGATTTATAAAGAGTGGGAGCTGAGAGTCAGAGCAGAGATTTATAAAGAGCGGGAGTTGAGAGACAGAGCAGAGATTTTTAAAGAACGGGAGATGAGAGTCAGGGTGGAGAATTAAAAAGAGCGGGAGCTGAGAGTCAGACCGGAGATTTAAAAAGAGCGGGTGCTGAGAGTCAGAGCAGAGATTTATAAAGAGTGGGAGCTGAGAGTCAGAGCAGAGATTTATAAAGAACGGGAGATGAGAGTCAGGGTGGAGAATTAAAAAGAGCGGGAGCTGAGAGTCAGACCGGAGATTTAAAAAGAGCGGGTGCTGAAAGTCAGGGCAGAGATTTATAGAGAGCGGGAGCTGAGAGTCAGTGTGGAGTTTAATAGATAGCGGGAGCTGAGAGTCAGAACGTAGATTTAAAAAGAGCAGGAGCTGTGAGTCAGAGCAGAAATTTAAAATGAGCGGGAGCTTAGATACAGAGTGGAGATTTAAAAAGAGCGGGAGCTGAGACTCAGAGCGGAGAATTATGGAGTGTGGAAGCTGAGAGAAGACCGGAGAATTAAAAAGAGCGGGAACTGAGAGTCAGAGCGGAGATTTATAGAGATCAGGAGCTGAGAGCCAGACCAGAGATTTATGGAGAGTGGGAACTGAGAGTCAGAGTGGAGATTTATAGAGAGCGAGAGCTGTGAGTCAGAGCTGAGATTTATAAGGAGTGGGAGCTGAGAGTTAGAGCAGAGATTTCTAGAGGGCGGGAGCTGAGAGTCAGCGCAGAGATTTAAAGAGAGCAGGAGCTGAGAGTCAGAGGGGAGATTCAAAAAGAGGGGAGCTGAGAGACAGTGCGGCGATATATAAAGAGGGGGAGCTGAGAGTCAGAGCAGAGATTTAAAAAGAACGGGAGCTGGGAGTCAGAGCAGATATTTATAGAGCGTGGGAGCTCAGAGTCAGTGTGGAGATTTATAAAGAGCAGGGAATGTATGTGAGGCTGCAGAATTATAAAGAGCGGGATTTGAGAGTCAGAGCAGAGATTAATAAAGAACGGGAGCTGGGAGTCAGGGCAGAGATTTATAAAGACAGGGAGGAGAGATTCAGGGCAGAGACTTATAGAGAGCTGGAGCTGAGAGACAGTGCAGAGATTTATAAAGAGGGTGAGCTGAGAGACAGTGCAGAGATTTATGAAGAGGGGGAGCTGAGAGTCAGAGCAGAGATTTAAAAAGAACGGGAGCTGCGATTCAGGGCAGAGATTTATAAGGAGCAGGAAGTGAGATTCAGGGCAGAGATTTAGAAAGAGGGGGAGCTGAGAGTCACAGCAGAGATTTAAACAGAGCGGGAGCTCGGAGACAGGGCAGAGATTTATAAAGATCGGGAGATGAGAGTCACGGCAAAGACTTTTAGAGAGTGGGAGCTGAGAGTCAGAGCGGAGATTTACAGAGAGCGGGAGCTGAGTTTCAGAGCAGAGATTGAAAAAAGGCATTAGCTGAGAGTCAGAGCGGTGATTTATAAAGAGCGGGAGCTGAATGTTAGAGCAGACATTTATAGAGAGCGGGAGCTGAGAGGCAGAGCTGAGAATTTTAGAGAGCAGGAGCTGAGAGACAGACTGGAGATTTATAAAGAGCGGGAGCTGAGAGTCAGAGCAGAGATTTAAAAAAAGGGGAGCTGAGAGACTGTGCGGCGATATATAAAGAGCAGGAGCTGAGAGCCTGAACAGAGACTGAAAAAGAATGGGAGCTGGGATTCAGGTCAGATATTTATAAAGAGCGGCAGCTGAGATTCAGGGCAGAGATTTATAAAGAGCGGGAGCTGAAAGACAGTGCAGAGATTTACAAAGAGGGGGAGCTGAGAGTCAGATCAGAGATTTAAAAAGAATGGGTGCTGAGAGTCAGGGCAGAGATTTATAAAGAGCAGGAGGTGAGATTCAGGGCAGAGTTTTAGAAAGAGGGGGAGCTGAGAGTCAGAGCAGAGATTTAAAAAGAGCGGGAGCTGGGAGACAGGGAGGAGATTTATAAAGATCGGGAGCTGAGAGTCCGGGCAAAGGCTTATAGAGAGCGGGGACTGAGAGTCAGTGCAGAGATTTTTCAAGAGCAGGAGCTGAGAGTCAGGGTGGAGACTTAAAAGGGCGGGATGGGAGACAGAGCCGAGATTTATAAAGATCAGGAGCTGAGAGTCAGGGCAGAGATTTAAAAAGAGTGGGATGGGAGTCAGAGTCGCGGGTTATGAAGAGCAGGAGCTAAGAATCAGTGTGGAGATTTATAAAGAGTGGGAGCTGAGAATTAGAGCAGGGATTTAAAAAGAGCGGGAGCTGAGAGTCAAACCAGAGATTTGTAAAGAGCGGGAGCTGTGAATCAGGGCAGATATTTATAAAGAGGGGGAGCTGAGAATCAGAGTGGGGACTTAAAAAGAGCGGGAGCTGAGAGTCAGAACGAAGATTTATAAAGAGCGGGAGCTGAGAGTCAGAGCAGAGATTTAAAAAGAGCGGGAGCTGAAAATCAGAGCGGAGATTTAAAAAGAACAGGTGCAGAGACTCAGAGCGGGGAATTATGAAGCATGGGAGCTGAGAGTCTGAGCGGAGATTTAAAGACAGCGGGAGCTGAGTGTCAGAGTGGAGATTTATAAAGAGCGGGACCTGAGATTCAGGGCAGAGATTTTTAGAGAGCAGGCGGTCAGAGTCAGACCAGAGGTTTATAGAGAGCGGGAGCTGGCAGTCAGAGCGGAGATTTACAGAGAGTGGGTGCTGAGAGTTTGAGCAAAGATTTATAGAGATTAGGAGCTGAGCAGCAGTGCTGCTATTTATAGAGAGCTGGAGCTGAAAGACAGAATGGAGATTTATAAAAAGCAGGAGGTGAGAGTCAGAGCAGAGGTTTAAAAAGAGCGGGACCTGAGACTCAGCGTGGAGAATTATGAAGCGTGGGAGCTGAGAGTCAGAGCGGAGATTTAAAAGAACTGGAGCTGGGAGTCAGGGGAGAGATTTATAGAGCGTGGGAGCTGAGAGTCAGAGTGGAGATTTATAAAGAGCAGGCAATCTAAGTTAGACTGCAGATTTATAAAGAGCGGGATTTGGGAGTCAGTGCAGAGATAAAAAAAGAGCAGGAGATGAGAGACATAGCAGAGATTAAAAAAGAATGGGATTTGGGAGTCAGGGCAGAGATGTATAAAGAGCGGGAGCTGAGAGACAGTGCAGAGATTTATAAAGAGCAGGAGTGGAGAGTCAGAGCAGAGATGTAAAAAAAATGGGTGTTGGGAGTCAGGGCAGAGATTTATAAAGAGCGGGAGCTGAGAGACATTGCAGAGATTTATAAAGAGGGGGAGCTGAGAGACAGAGCAGAGATTTATAAAGTGGGGGAGCTGAGAGTCAGATCAGAGATTTAAAAAGAGCGGGAGCTGAAAGTCAGAGCGTGGATTTCAAAAGAGCGGGCGCTGAGAGTCAGAGCAGAGATATAAAAAGAGCAGGAGCTGAAAATCAGAGTGGAGATTTAAAAAGAGCGTTTGCTGAGACTCAGAACGGAGAATTATGAAGCGTGGGAGCTGAGAGACAGAGAGGAGATTTAAAGACAGCGGGAGCTGAGTGTCAGAGTGGAGATTTATAAAGAGCGGGAGCTGAAAGTCAGGGCAGAGATTTATAGAGAGCGGGAGCTCAGAGTCAGAGCGGAGATTTATAGAGAGTGGGAACTGAGAGTCAGAGCGGAGATTTAAAAAGGGGGGGGGGCTGAAAGTCATTGCAGAGATTTATAGAGAATGGGAGCTGGGAGTTAGAGCGGTGATTTAAAAAGAGAGGAAGCTGAACGTCAGAGCGGAGATCTATAAAGAGCAGGGGATGAGAGTAAGACTGGAGATTTATAAAGAGTGGGAGCTGAGAGTCAGAGTGGAGATATAAAAGGAAGGGAAGCTGGAAGCCAGGGCAGAGATTTATAAAGAGCAGGAGTTGAGAGTCAGGGCAGAGATTTATAAAGAGCGGGAGCTGAGAGGCTGCGAGGAGAATTATAAAAAGGTGGAGCTGAGTATCAGAGTCGGGATTTCAAAAGAGTGGGTGCTGAGAGTCAGAGCAGAGATTTATAAAGAGCGGGAGTTGAGAGTCATGGCAGAGATTTAGAAAGAGGGGGAGCTGAGAGTCAGAGCAGAGATTTAAAAATAGCCGGAGCTGAAAGTCAGAGCAGGGATTTCAAAAGAGCGGGAGTTGAGAGTCAGAGTGGAGATTTAAAAAGAGCGGGAGCTGAAAATCAGAGTGGAAATTTGAAAAGCGTGGTTGCTTAGACTCAATTTGGAGAATTATGAAGCATGGGAGCTGAGAGTCAGAGCGGCAATTTAAAGACAGCGGGAGCTGAGTGTCAGAGTTGAGATTTATATAGAGCGGGAGATGAGAGTCACGGCAGAGATTTATAGAGAGCGGGAGCTCAGAGTCAGAGCGGAGATTTATAGGGAGTGGGAGCTGAGAGTCAGAGAGGATATTTAAAAAGAGGGGAGCTGAAAGTCAGGGCAGTAATTTATAGAGAATTGGAGCTGAGATTTAGAGCGGTGATTTAAAAAGAGAAGGAGCTGTATGTCAGAGCAGAGATCTATAAAGAGCATGGGATGAGAGTAAGAATGGAGATTTAAAAAGAGCAGGAGCTGAGAGTCAGTGTGGAGTTTTAAAAAGTGCAGGAGCTGGGAGTCAGGGCAAAGATTTATAAAGAGTGGGAGCTGAGATTCAGGGCAGAGATTTATAAAGAGCAGGTGCTGAGAGTCAGTGAGGAGAATTATAAAAAGGGGGAGCTGAGAATCAGAGTGGGGCTTTAAAAAGACTGGGAGCTGAGAGTCAGAGCAGAGATTTATAAAGAGCAGGAGTTGAGCGTCAGAGCAGAGATTTATAAAGAGCGGAAGATGAGAGTCAGGGTGGAGAATTAAAAAGAGCGGGAGCTGAGAGTCAGACCGGAGATTTAAAAAGAGCGGGTGCTGAAAGTCAGGGCAGAGATTTATAGAGAGCGGGAGCTGAGAGTCAGTGTGGAGTTTAATAGATAGCGGGAGCTGGGAGTTAGGGCAGAAAATTAAAAAAAGTGGGAGCTGAGAGACAGAGCGGAGATTTAAAAAGAGCAGGAGCTGAGAGTCAGTGTGGAGTTTTAAAAAGTGCAGGAGCTGAGAGTCAGAACGTAGATTTAAAAAGAGCAGGAGCTGAGAGTCAGAGCAGAAATTTAAAACGAACGGGAGCTTAGAGTCAGAGTGGAGATTTAAAAAGAGCGGGAGCTGAGACTCAGAGCGGAGAATTATGTAGTTTGGGAGCTGAGAGAAGACCGGAGAATTAAAAAGTGCGGGAACTGAGAGTCAGAGCGGAGATTTATAGAGGTTGGGAGATGAGAGCCAGACCAGAGATTTATAGAGAGAGGGAGCTGAGAGTCAGAGTGGAGATTTATAGAGAGCGAGAGCTGTGAGTCAGAGCCGAGATTTATAAAGAGTGGGAGCTGAGAGTTAGAGCAGAGATTTCTAGAGGGCGGGAGCTGAGAGTCAGTGCAGAGATTTAAACAGAGCTGGAGCTCGGAGACAGGGCAGAGATTTATAAAGATCGGGAGATGAGAGTCATGGCAAAGACTTTTAGAGAGTGGGAGCTGAGAGTCAGAGCGGAGACTTACAGAGAGCGGGAGCTGAGTTTCAGAGCAGAAATTTAAAAAAGGCGTTAGCTGAGAGTCAGAGCGGTGATTTATAAAGAGCGGGAGCTTAGAGTTAGAGCAGACATTTATAGAGAGCGGGAGCTGAGAGGCAGAGCTGAGAATTTTAGAGAGCAGGAGCTGAGAGACAGACTGGAGATTTATAAAGAGTGGGAGATGAGAGTCAGAGTAGAGATTTAAAAAGAGCGGGGGCTGACAGTCAGAGTGGAGATTGATAAAGAGCAGAAGCTGAGAGTCAGAGTAGAGATTTAAAAAGAGTGGGTGCTGAGACTCAAAGGGGAGAATTATGAAGCGTGGGAGCTGAGAGTCAGAGCGGAGATTTAAAAAGAGGGGAGCTTAGAGACTGTGCGGCGATATATAAAGAGTAGGAGCTGAGAGCCTGAGCAGAGACTTAAAAAGAACGGGAGCTGGGATTCAGGTCAGATATTCATAAAGAGCGGCAGCTGAGATTCAGGGCAGAGATTTATAAAGAGCAAGAGCTGAAAGACCGTGCAGAGATTTAAAAAGAATGGGTGCTGAGAGTCAGGGCAGAGATTCAAAAAGTGCAGGAGCTGGGAATCAGGGCAGTGATTTATAAAGAATGGAAGGTGAAATTCAGGGCAGAGAATTAGAAAGATGTGGAGCTGAGAGTCAGAGCAGAGATTTAAAAAGAGCGGGAGCTGGGAGACAGGGAGGAGATTTATAAAGATCGGGAGCTGAGAGTCCGGGCAAAGGCTTATAGAGAGCGGGGGCTGAGAGTCAGTGCAGAGATTTTTCAAGAGCAGGAGCTGAGAGTCAGGGTGGAGACTTAAAAGGGCGGGATGGGAGTCAGAGCCAAGATTCATAAAGAGCAGGAGCTGAAAGACAGAATGGAGATTTATAAAAAGCGGGAGGTTAGAGTCAGAGCAGAGGTTTAAAAAGAACGGGACCTGAGACTCAGCGTGGAGAATTATGAAGCATGGGAGCTGAGAGTCAGAGCGGAGATTTAAAAGAACTGGAGATGAGAATCAGGGGAGAGATTTATAGAGCGTGGGAGCTGAGAGTCAGAGTGGAGATTTATAAAGAGCAGGCAATCTAAGTTAGACTGCAGATTTATAAAGAGCGGGATTTGGGAGTCAGTGCAGAGATATAAAAAGAGCAGGAGATGAGAGACAGAGCAGAGATTAAAAAAGAATGTGATCTGGGAGTCAGGGCAGAGATTTATAAAGAGCGGGAGCTGAGAGACAGTGCAGAGATTTATAAAGAGGGGGAGTGGAGAGTCAGAGCAGAGATTTAAAAAAAACGGGGGTTGGGAGTCATGGCAGAGATTTATAAAGAGCAGGAGTTGAGAGTCATGGCAGAGATTTATAAAGAGCAGGTGCTGAGAGCCAGTGAGGAGAATTATA
The DNA here is from genome assembly GCF_017639515.1 of Carcharodon carcharias. Lineage (NCBI taxonomy): Eukaryota > Metazoa > Chordata > Chondrichthyes > Lamniformes > Lamnidae > Carcharodon > Carcharodon carcharias. The sequence goes on along the minus strand of NC_054474.1, from coordinate 172,525,075 downwards.
AAAAGGGGGAGCTGAGAATCAGAGTCAGGATTTCAAAAGAGTGGGAGCTGAGAGTCAGACCGGAGATTTAAAAAGAGCGGGTGCTGAAAGTCAGGGCAGAGATTTATAGAGAGCGGGAGCTGAGAGTCAGTGTGGAGTTTAATAGATAGCGGGAGCTGGGATTCAGGGCAGAAATTTAAAAAGAGTGGGAGCTGAGAGACAGAGCGGAGATTTAAAAAGAGCAGGAGCTGAGAGTCAGTGTGGAGTTTTAAAAAGTGCAGGAGCTGAGAGTCAGAACGTAGATTTAAAAAGAGCAGGAGCTGAGAGTCAGAGCAGAAATTTAAAACGAGCGGGAGCTTAGAGTCAGAGTGGAGATTTAAAAAGAGCGGGAGCTGAGAGTCAGAGCAGAGATATATAAAGAGCGGGAGCTGAAAGTCAGAGCGTAGATTTAAAAAGAGCAGGAGCTGAGAGTCAGAGCAGAGATTTGAAAAGAGCGGGAGCTGCAAATCAGAGCGGAGATTTAAAAAGAACGGGTGCTGAGACTCAGAGTGGGGAATTATGAAGCATGGGAGCTGAGAGTCTGAGCGGAGATTTAAAGACAGCGGGAGTTGAGTGTCAGAGTGGAGATTTATAAAGAGCGTGACCTGAGAGTCAGGGCAGAGATTTTTAGAGAGCAGGAGGTCAGAGTCAGACCAGAGATTTATAGAGAGCGGGAGCTGGCAGTCAGAGCGGAGATTTACAGAGAGTGGGTGCTGAGAGTTTGAGCAAAGATTTATAGAGATTAGGAGCTGAGCAGCAGTGCTGCTATTTATAGAGAGCTGGAGCTGAAAGACAGAATGGAGATTTATAAAAAGCGGGAGGTGAGAGTCAGAGCAGAGGTTTAAAAAGAGCGGGCCCTGAGACTCAGCATGGAGAATTATGAAGCGTGGGAGCTGAGAGTCAGAGCGGAGATTTAAAAGAACTGGAGCTGGGAGTCAGGGGAGAGATTTATAGAGCGTGGGAGCTGAGAGTCAGAGTGGAGATTTATAAAGAGCAGGCAATCTAAGTTAGACTGCAGATTTATAAAGAGCGGGATTTGGGAGTCAGCGCAGAGATATAAAAAGAGCAGGAGATGAGAGACAGGGCAGAGATTAAAAAAGAAAGGGATCTGGGAGTCAGGGCAGAGATTTATAAAGAGCGGGAGCTGAGAGACAGTGCAGAGATTTATAAAGAGCAGGAGTTGAGTGTCAGGGCAGAGATTTATAAAGAGCAGGAGCTGAGAGGATGCGAGGAGAATTATAAAAAGGTGGAGCTGAGAATCAGAGTCGGGATTTCAGAAGAGTGGGTGCTGAGAGTCAGAGCAGAGATTTATAAAGAGCGGGAGTTGAGAGTCAGGGCAGAGATTTAAAAAGCACGGGAGCTGCGAGTCAATGCAGAGATTTATAAAGATTGGGAGGTGTGATTCAGGGCAGAGATTTAGAAAGAGGGGGAGCTGAGAGTAAGAGCAGAGATTTTAAAAGAGCCGGAGCTGAAAGACAGAGCAGGGATTTCAAAAGAGCGGGAGTTGAGAGTCAGAGTGGAGATTTAAAAAGAGCGGGAGCTGAAAATCAGAGTGGAAATTTGAAAAGAGTGGTTGCTTAGACAAAATTTGGAGAATTATGAAGCATGGGAGCTGAGAGTCAGAGCGGCAATTTAAAGACAGCGGGAGCTGAGTGTCAGAGTTGAGATTTATATAGAGCGGGAGATGAGAGTCAGGGCAGAGATTTATAGAGAGCGGGAGCTCATAGTCAGAGCGGAGATTTATAGGGAGTGGGAGCTGAGAGTCAGAGAGGATATTTAAAAAGAGGGGAGCTGCAAGTCAGAGCAGTGATTTATAGAGAATTGGAGCTGAGAGTTAGAGTGGTGATTTAAAAAGAGAAGGAGCTGTACGTCAGAGCAGAGATCTATAAAGAGCATGGGATGAGAGTAAGAATGGATGTTTATAAAGAGTGGGAGCTGAGAGTCAGAGTGGAGATATAAAAGGAATGGAAGCTGGGAGTCAGGGCAAAGATTTATAAAGAGTGCGAGCTGAGATTCAGGGCAGAGATTTATAAAGAGCAGGTGCTGAGAGTCAGTGAGGAGAATTATAAAAAGGGGGAGCTGAGAATCAGAGTGGGGATTTAAAAAGAGTGGGAGCTGAGAGTCAGAGCGGAGATTTATAAAGAGCGGGAGTTGAGAGTCAGAGCAGAGATTTATAAAGAGCAGGAGATGAGGGTCAGGGTGGAGAATTAAAAAGAACGGGAGCTGAGAGTCAGACTGGCGATTTAAAAAGAGCGGGTGCTGAAAGTCAGGGCAGAGATTTATAGAGAGCGGGAGCTGAGAGTCAGTGTGGAGTTTAATAGATAGCGGGAGCTGGGAGTCAGGGCAGAAATTTAAAAAGAGTGGGAGCTGAGAGACAGAGCGGAGATTTAAAAAGAGCAGGAGCTGAGAGTCAGTGTGGAGTTTTAAAAAGTGCAGGAGCTGAGAGTCAGAACGTAGATTTAAAAAGAGCAGGAGCTGAGAGTCAGAGCAGAAATTTAAAACGAGCGGGAGCTGAGACTCAGAGCGTAGAATTATGTAGTGTGGGAGCTGAAAGAAGACCGGAGAATTAAAAAGAGTGGGAACTGAGAGTCAGAGCGGAGATTTATGGAGGTCGGGAGATGAGAGCCAGACCAGAGATTTATACAGAGAGGGAGCTGAGGGTCAGAGTGGAGATTTATAGAGAGCAAGAGCTGTGAGTCAGAGCTGAGATTTATAAAGAGTGGGAGCTGAGAGTTAGAGCAGAGATTTCTAGAGGGCGGGAGCTGAGAGTCAGCGCAGAGATTTAAAAAGCGCCGGAGCTGAGAGTCAGCCAGAGATTTAAAGAGAGCAGGAGCTGAGAGTCAGAGGGGAGATTTAAAAAGAGGGGAGCTGAGGGACGGTGCGGCGATATATAAAGAGGGGGAGCTGAGAGTCAAAGCCGAGATTTAAAAATGGCGGGAGCTGAGAGTCAGAGCGGTGATTTATAAAGAGCGGGAGCTGAGAGATAGAGCAGACATTTATAGAGAGCGGGAGCTGAGAGGCAGAGCTGAGAATTTTAGAGAGCAGGAGCTGAGAGACAGACTGGAGATTTACAAAGACCGGGAGCTGAGAGTCAGAGTAGAGATTTAAAAGGAGCAGGATCTGAGAATCAGAATGGAGATTTAAAAAGAGCGCTGGCTGAGAGTCAGACCAGAGATTTATAAAGAGCGGGAGCTGTGAGTCAGGACAGAGGTTTATAAAGAGGCGGAGCTGGGAATCAGAGCGGAGATTTAAAAACAGCAGGAGCTGTGAGTCAGGGAGGAGAGTTATAATGGGAGGGAGCTGAGAAACAGAGTGTGGATTTAAAAAGACCAGGAGCTGAGAGACAGCGCAGAGATTTTTCAAAAGGGGGATGGGAGTCAGAACCGAGATTTATGAAGAGTAGGAGCTGAGAATCAGTGTGGAGATTTATAAAGAGGGGGAGCTGAGAATCAGAGCAGGGATTTAAAAAGAGCGTGACTGAGAGTCTAACCAGAGATTTGTAAAGAGCAGGAGCTGTGAGTCAGGGCAGATAGTTATAAAGAGGGGGAGCTGAGAATCAGAGTGGGGAATTAAAAAGAGCGGGAGCTGAGAGTCAGAGCGAAGATTTACAAAGAGCGGGAGCTGAGAGTCAGAGCAGAGATTTATAAAGTGCGGGAATTGAGAATCATGGCAGAGATTTAAAAAGAGCGGGAGCTGTGAGTCAAAGCAGAGATTTATAAAGATCCGGAGGTGAGATTCAGGACAGAGATTTAGAAAGAGCAGGAGCTGAGAATCAGAGTGGAGATTTAAAAAGAGCGCTGGCTGAGAGTCAGACCAGAGATTTATAAAGAGCAGGAGCTGTGATTCAGGGAGGACATTTATAATGGGAGGGAGCTGAGAAACAGAGCAGAGATATATAAAGAGCGGGAGCTGAGAGTCAGGGAGGAAAGTTAAAAAGAGTGGGAGCTGGGAATCAGAGAAGAGATTTAAAAAGAGCAGCAGCTGAGAGTCAGAGCGTAGATTTAAAAAGAGCGGGAGCTGAAAGTCAGTGCGTAGATTTGAACAGAGTGGAACTGAGAGTCAGGGCTGATATTTAAAAAGAGCGGGAGCTGAAAATCAGAGTGGAGTTTTAAAAAGAGCGGGTGCTGAGACTCAGAGCGGAGAATTATGAAGCGTGGGAGCTGAGAGTCAGAGCAGAGATTTAAAGACAGTGGGAGCTGAGTGTCAGAGTGGAGATTTATAAAGAGCGGTAGCTGAGAGTCAGGGCAGAGATATAAAAAGAGCAGGAGCTGAGAGTCAGAGCAGAGATTAAAAAAGAACGGGAGCTGGAAGTCAGGGCAGAGGTTTATAAAGAGTGGGCTTTGAGAGTCAGAGCAGAGATATAAAAAGAGCAGGAGCTGAGAGTCAGAGCAGAGATTAAAAAAGAACGGGAGCTGGTAGTCAGGGCAAAGATTTATAAAGAGCGGGAGCTGAGATGCAGGGCAGAGATTTATAAAGAGGGGGAGCTCAGAGTCAGAGCGGAGATTTATAGAGAGTGGGAGCTGAGAGTCAGAGCGGAGATTTAAAAAGACGGGAGCTGAAAGTCAGACCAGTGATTTATAGAGAATGGGAGGTGAAAGTTAGAGCGGTGATTTAAAAAGAGAGGAAGCTGAACGTCAGAGCGGAGGTCTCTAAAGTGCATGGGATGAGAGTAAGAATGAAGGTTTATAAAGAGTGTGAGCTGAGAGTCAGAGTGGAGATATAAAAGGAATGGAAGCTGGGAGTCAGGGCAGAGATTTATAAAGAGCGGGAGCTGAGATTCAGAGCAGAGATTTATAAAGAGCAGGAGCTGAGAGTCAGTGAGGAGAATTATAAAAAGGGGGAGCTGAGAATCAGAGTTGGGATTGAAAAAGTGTGGAAGCCGAGAGTCAGAGCAGAGATTTATAAAGAGCAGTAGTTGCGAGTCAGAGCAGAGATTTATATAGAGCGGGAGCTGAGAGTCAGTGTGGAGAATTAAAAAGAGTGGGAGCTGAGAGTCAAGGCAGAGATTTATAGAGAGCGGGAGCTGAGAGGCAGAGCAGAGTTTAATGGAGAGCGGGAGCTGGGTGTCAGGGCAGAGATTTAAAAATAGTGGGAGCTGAGAGACAGAGCGGAGATTTAAAAAGAGCCGGAGCTGAGAGTCAGGGCTTGGATTTCAAAAGTGCAGGAGCTGAGAGTCAGAGCGGAGAATTAAAAAGAGTGGGAGCTGAAAATCAGAGTAGGGATCGAAAAAGAGCGGGTGCTAAGACTCAGAGCAGAGAATAATGAAGCTTGGGAGATTAGAGTCAGAGCGGAGATTTAAAGACAGCGGGAGCAGAGTGTCAGAGTGGAGATTTATAATGAGCGGGAGCTGAGAGTCAGGGCAGAAATTTATAGAGAGCGGGAGCTCAGAGTCAGAGCGGAGATTGATAGAGAGTGGGAGCTGAGAGTCAGAGCGGAGATTTAAAAAGAAGGGAGCTGAAAGTCAGAGCAGTGATTTATAGAGAATGGGAGGTGACAGTAAGAGCGGTGATATAAAAAGAGAGGAAGCTGAACCTCAGCGGAGTTCTATAAAAAGCATGGGATGAGAGTAAGAATGGAGGTTTTTAAAGGGTGGGAGCTGAGACTCAGAGTGGAGATATAAAAGGAATGGAAGCTGGGAGTCAAGGCAGAGATTTATAAAGAGCGGGAGCTGAGATTCAGGGCAGAGATTTATAAAGAGCAGGAGCTGAGAGTCAGTGAGGAGAATTATAAAAAGGGGGAGCTGAGAATCAGTGGGGAATTAAAAAGAGTGGGAGCTGAGAGTCACAGCACAGATTTATAAAGAGCGGGAGTTGCGAGTCAGAGCAGAGATTTATAAAGAGCGGGAACTGAGAGTCAGTGAGGACAATTAAAAAGAGCGGGAGCTGAGAGGCAGGGCAGAGATTTATAGAGAGTGGGAGCTGAGAGACAGAGCGGAGATTTAAAAAGAGCCGGAGCTGAGAGTCAGAGTGGAGTTTTAAAAAGTGCAGTAGCTGAGAGTCAGAGCGTAGATTTCAAAAGAGCATGAGATGTGAGTCAGAGCAGAAATTTTATTCGAGCGGGAGCTCAGAGTCAGAGTGGAGATTTAAAAAGAGCGTGAGCTGAGACCCAGAGTGGAGAATTATGTAGCGCGGGAGCTGAGAGAAGACCGGAGAATTAAAAAGAGCGGGAACTGAGAGTCAGATTGGAGATTTATAAAGAGGGGGAGCTGAGAGACAGGGCAGCGATTTATAGAGATCCGGAGCTGGGATCCAGACCAGAGATTTATAGAGAGTGAGAGCTGAGAGTCAGTGCAGAGATTTAAAAAAGGCGGGGGCTGTGAGTCAGAGCCGAGATTTATAAAGAGTGGGAGCTGAGAGTTAGAGCTGAGATTTCTAGAGAGCGGGAGCTGAGAGGCAGAGTGGAGATTTATAGAGAGCAGGAGCTGAGAGACAGAACGGAGATTTATAAAGAGCGGGAGCTGAGAGTCAGCGCAGAGATTTAAAAAGAACGGGAACTGGGAGTCAGGGCAGATATTTATAGAGCGTGGGAGCTGAGAGTCAGTGTGGAGATTTATAGGGAGCAGGGAGTGTATGTCAGACTGCAGATTTATAAAGGGCGGGATTTGAGAGTCAGAGCGGAGATATTAAAAGAGCAGGAGATGAGAGTCAGAACAGAGATTAATAAAGAGCGGGAGGTGAGATTCAGGGCAGAGACTTATAGAGAGCGGGAGCTGAGAGTCAGTGCGGAGATTTATAAAGAGGGTGAGCTGAGAGACAGTGGAGAGATTTATAAAGGGGGGAGCTGAGAGTCAGAGCAGAGATTTAAAAAGAACGGGAGCTGAGAGTCAGGGCAGAGATTTATAAGGAGCGGTAGGTGAGATTCAGGGCAGAGATTTAGAAAGAGGGGGAGCTGAGAGTCAGAGCAGAGATTTAAAAAGAGCGAGAGCTCGGAGACAGGGCAGAGATTTATAAAGATCGGGAGATGAGATTCAGGGCAAAGACTTTTAGAGAGTGGGAGCTGAGAATGAGAGTGGGGATTTAAAAAGAGTGGGAGCTAGGAGTCAGAGCAGAGATTTGTAAAGAGTGGGGGCTGAGAGTCAGTGCAGAGATTTTTCAAGAGCAGGAGCTGAGAGTCAGAGTGGAGACTTAAAAGGGCAGGATGGGAGTCAGAGCCGAGATTTATAAAGAGCAGGAGCAGAGAGTCAGAACAGAGATTTAAAAAGAGCAGGAGCTGTGAGACAGGGTAGAGATTTATAAAGATCGGGAACTGATAGTCAGGGCGAAGACTTATAGAGAGCGGGAGCTGATGTTCAGTGCAGAGAATTATAAAGAGGGTAAGCTGAGAATCAGAGTGGCGATTTAAAAAGAGCGCTGGTTGAGTGTCAGACCGGAGATTTATAAAGAGCGGGAGCTGTGAGTCAGGGCAGAGATTTATAAAGAGGGGGAGCTGGGAAGCAGAGCAGAGATTTAAACAGAGCAGGAACTGGGAGCCAGGGCATAGATTTATAAAGAGCGGGAGCTGAGATTCAGGGCAGAGATTAGAAAGAGGGGGAGCTGAGAGTCAGAGCAGAGATTTAAAAGGAGCGGGAGCTGTGAGACAGGGCAGAGATTTATAAACATCGGGAGCTGAGAGTCAGGGCAAAGACTTATAGAGAGCGGGAGCTGAGAGTCAGTGCGGAGAATTATAAAGAGGGTAAGGTGAGAATCAGAGCGGCGATTTAAAAAGAGCGCTGGCTGAATGTCAGACAGGACATTTATAAAGAGTGGGAGCTGTGTGTCAGGTCAGAGATTTATAAAGAGGGGGAGCTGAGAGTCAGAGCAGAGATTTAAAAAGAGCGGCAGCTGAGACTCTGAGACGAGCTTTAAGAAGTGCGGGAGCTGAGAGTCAGACTGGTGATTTAAAAGGACTGGGAGCTGTGTGTCAGACCAGAGATTTATAAAGAGCGGGAGCTGTGAGTCATGGAGGAGGTTTATAATGGGTAGGAGCTGAGAATCAGAGTGGGGATTTAAAAAGAGTGGGAGCTGAGAGTCAGAGCAGAGATTTATAAAGAGTGGGGGCTGAAAGTCAGTGCAGAGATTTTTGAAGATCAGGAGCTGAGAGTCAGAGTGGAGACTTAAAAGGGCAGGATGGGAGTCAGAGCCGAGACTTATAAAGAGCAGGAGCAGAGAGTCAGAGCAGAGATTTAAAAAGAGCAGGAGCTGTGAGAAAGGGTACAGATTTATAAAGATCGGGAGCTGATAGTCAGGACAAAGACTTATAGTGAGCGGGAGCTGATGTTCAGTGCAGAGAATTATAAAGAGGGTAAGCTGAGAATCAGAGCGGCGATTTAACAAGAGCGCTTGTTGAGTGTCAGACCGGAGATTTATAAAGAGCGGGAGCTGTGAGTCAGGGCAGAGATTTATAAAGGGGGGGAGCTGGGAATCAGAGCGGAGATTTAAAAAGAGCAGGAGCTGAGAGTCAGTGAGGAGAATTATAAAAAGTGGGAGCTGACAATCAGCGTGGGGATTTAAAAAGAGTGGGAGCTGAGAGTCAGAGCAGAGATTTATAAAGAGCGGTGGCTGAGAGTCAGGGTGGAGACTTGAAAGGGCAGGATGTGAGTCAGAGCCGAGTTTCATAAAGAGCAGGAGCTGAGAGTCAGGGCAGAGATTTAAAGAGAGCGTGATGGGAGTCAGAGCCGCGAGTTATGAAGAGCAGGAGCTGAGAATCAGTGTGGAGATTTATAAAGAGGGGGAGCTGAGAATCAGAGCAGGGATTTTCGAGAATGGGAGGTGAAAGTTAGAGCGGTGATTTAAAAAGAGAGGAAGCTGACCGTCAGAGCGGAGGTCTCTAAAGAGCATGGGATGAGAGTAAGACTGGAGGTTTATAAAGAGTGGGAGCTGAGAGTCAGAGTGGAAATATAAAAGGATCGGAAGCTGGGAGTCAGGGCAGAGATTTATAAAGAGTGGGAGCTGAGATTCAGGGCAGAGATTTAAAAAGAGCAGGAGCTGAGAGTCAGTGAGGAGAATTATAAAAAGGGGGAGCTGAGAATCAGAGCGGGGATTTAAAAAGAGTGGGAGCTGAGAGTCAAAGCAGAGATTTATAGATAGCGGGAGCTGCGAGGCAGAGCGGAATTTAATAGAGAGCGGGAGCTGGATGTCAGGGCAGAGATTTAAAAATAGTGGGAGCTGAGAGTCAGAGCAGAGATTTAAAAAGAGCCGGAGCTGAGAGTCAGGGCATGGATTTCAAAAGAGCGGGAGCTGAGAGTCAGAGCGGAGAGTTAAAAAGAGCGGGAGATGAAAATCAGAGTGGAGATCTAAAAAGAGCAGGTGCTGAGACTCAGAGCAGAGAATAATGAAGCATGGGAGCTTAGAGTCAGAGCGGAGATTTACAGACAGCGGGAGCTGAGTGTCAGAGTGGAGATTTATAAAGAGCGGGAGCTGAGAGACAGTGCAGAGATTTATAAAGAGGGGGAGCTGGGAGTCAGAGCAGAGGTTTAGAAAGAGCGGGAGCTGGGAGTCAGGGCAGAGATTTATAAAGATCGGGAGCCTCAAGTCAGGGCAGAGACTTTTAGAGAACAGGAGCTGAGAGTCGGTGCTGAGATTTATAAAGAGGGTGAGCTGAGAATCATAGCGGGGATTTAAAAAGAGTGCTGGCTGAGAGTCAGTGCAGAGACTTATAGAGAGCGGGAGCTGAGAGTGGGAGTGGAGTTTAATAGAGAGCAGCAGCTGGGAGCCAGGGCAGAGAGTTATAGAGCGTGTGAGCTGAGAGACAGAGTGGAGGTTTATAAAGAGCAGGGAATGTATGTCAGAGTGCAATTTATAAAGAGCGGAATATGAGAGTCAGTGCGGAGATATAAAAAGAGCAGGAGCTGAGAGTCAGAGCGGAGATTTAAAGACAGCGGGAGCTGAGTGTCAGAGTGGAGATTTATAATGAGCGGGAGCTGAGAGTCAGGGCAGGGATTTATAGAGAGCGGGAGCTCAGAGTCAGAGCGGAGATTTATAGAGAGCGGGAGCTGAGAGACAGAGCGGAGATTTATAGAGAGCGGGAGCTGAGAGACAGAGCGGAGATTTAAAAAGAGGGGAGCTGAAAGTCAGAGCAGTGATTTATAGAGAATGGGAGCTGAGAGTTAGAGCGGTGATTTAAAAAGAGAGGAAGCTGAACGTCAGAGCGGAGGACTATAAAGAACATGGAATGAGAGTAAGAATGGAGGTTTTTAAAGATTGGGAGATGAGAATCAGAGTGGAGATATAAATGGAATGGAAGCTGGGAGTCAGGGCAAAGATTTATAAAGAGCGGGAGCTGAGATTCAGGGCAGAGATTTATAAAAAGCAGGAGCTGAGAGTCAGTGAGGAGAATTATAAGAAGGGGGAGCTGAGAATCAGAGTTGGGATTTAAAAAGAGTGGGAGCTGAGAGTCAGAGCAGAGATTTATAAAGAGCGGTAGTTGCGAGTCAGAGCAGAGATTTATAAAGAGCGTGAGCTGAGAGTCAGTGTGGAGAATTAAAAAGAGCGGGAGCTGAGAGTCAGGGCAGAGATTTATAGAGAGCGGGAGCTGAAAGGCAGAGTGGAGTTTAATAGCGAGCGGGAGCTGGATGTCAGGGCAGAGATTTAAAAATAGTGGGAGCTGAGAGACAGAGCGGAGATTTAAAAAGAGCCAGAGCTGAGAGTCAGAGTGGAGTTTTAAAAAGTGCAGGAGCTGAGAGTCAGAGCCTAGATTTAAAAAGAGCGCGAGATGAGATTCAGAGCAGAAATTTAATTCGAGCGGGAGCACAGAGTCAGAGTGGAGATTTAAAAAGAGCGGGAGCTGAGACTCAGAGTGGAGAATTATGTAGCGCGGGAGCTGAGAGAAGACCGGAGAATTAAAAAGAGCGGGAACTGAGAGTCAGATTGGATATTTATAAAGAGGGGGATCTGAGAGTCAGGGCAGTGATTTATCGATAGCACGAGCTGAGAGTCAGCATGGAGATTTATAGAGATCTGGAGTTGAGATCCAGACCAGAGATTTATAGAGAGAGGGAGCTTAGAGGCAGAGTGGAGATTTATAGAGAGTGAGAGCTGAGAGTCAGTGCAGAGATTTAAAAAAGGCGGGGGCTGTGAGTCAGAGCCGAGATTTATAAAGAGTGGGAGCTGAGAGTTAGAGCAGAGATTTCTAGAGAGCGGGTGCTGAGAGGCAGAGTGGAGATTTATAGAGAGCAGGAGCTGAGAGACAGAACGGAGATTTATAACGAGCAGGAGCTGAGAGTCAGCGCAGAGATTTTAAAAGTGCGGGAGCTGAGAGTCAGCCAGAGATTTAAAGAGAGCCGGAGCTGAGAGTCAAAGCGGAGATTTAAAAAGAGGGGAGCTGAGGGACGGTGCGGCGATATATACAGAGGGGGAGCTGAGAGTCAGAGCCAAGATTTAAAAAGAACGGGAACTGGGAGTCAGGGCAGATATTTATAGAGCATGGGAGCTGAGAGTCAGAGTGGAGATTTATAAAGAGCAGGGATTGTATGTGAGGCTGCAGATTTATAAAGGGCGGGATTTGAGAGTCAGAGCGGAGATATTGAAAGAGCAGGAGATGGGAGTCAGAGCAGAGATTAATAAAGAACAGGAGCTGGGAGTCAGGGCAGAGATTTAAAAATAACGGGAGATGGGAGTCAGGGCAGAGATTTATACAGAGCGGGAGGTGAGATTCAGGGCAGAGATTTAGAAAGAGGGGGAGCTGAGAGTCAGAGCAGAGATTTAAAAAGAGCGGGGGCTGAAAGTCAGAGCGTGGATTTCAAAAGAGCCGGTGCTGAGAGTCAGAGCGGAGATATAAAAAGTGCAGGAGCTGAAAATCAGAGTGGAGATTTAAAAAGAGCGTTTGCTGAGAGTCAGAACGGAGAACAATGAAGTGTGGGAGCTGAAAGTCAGAGCGGAGGTTTAAAGACAGGGGGAGCTGAGTGTCAGAGTGGAGATTTATAAAGAGCGGGAGCTGAAAGTCAGGGCAGAGATTTATAGAGAGCGGGAGCTCAGAGTCAGAGCAGAGATTTATAGACAGCGGGAGCTGAGAGTCAGAGCGGAGATTTAAAAAGAGTGGGGCTGAAAGTCATTGCAGAGATTTATAGAGAATGGGATCTGAGAGTTAGAGCGGTGATTTAAAAAGAGAGGAAGCTGAACGTCAGAGCGGAGATCTATAAAGAGCAGGGGATGAGAGTAAGACTGGAGGTTTATAAAGAGTGGGAGCTGAGTGTCAGAGTGGAGATATAAAAAGAACGGAAGCTGGGAGCCAGGGCAGAGATTTATAAAGAGCAGGAGCTGAGAGTCAGGGCAGAGATTTATAAACAGCGGGAGCTGAAAGTCAGGGCAGAGATTTATAGAGAGCGGGAGCTGAGAGTCAGTGAGGAGAATTATAAAAAGGGGGAGCTGAGAATCAGAGTGGGGTTTTCAAAAGAGTGAGTGCTGAGAGTCAGAGCAGAGATTTATAAAGAGCAGGAGTTGAGAGTCAGGGCAGAGATTTAAAAAGTGCGGGAGCTGCGAGTCAATGCAGAGATTTATAAAGATTGGGAGGTGAGATTCAGGTCAGAGATTTAGAAAGAGGGGGAGCTGAGAGTCAGAGCAGAGATTTAAAAAGAGCCGGAACTGAAAGTCAGAGCATGGATTTCAAAAGAGCGGGAGCTGAGAGTCAGAGTGGAGATTTAAAAAGAGCGGGAGCTGAAAATCAGAGTGGAGATTTAAAAAGAGTGGTTGTTTAGACTCAAGTAGGAGAATTATGAAGCGTGGGAGCTGAGAGTCAGAGCGGAGATTTATAGAGAGCGGGAGCTGAGAGTCAGAGAGGAGATTTAAAAAGAGGGGAGCTGAAATTCAGAGCAGTAATTTATAGAGAATTGGAGCTGAGAGTTAGAGCGGTGATTTAAAAAGAGAAGGAGCTGCATGTCAGAGCGGAGATCTATAAAGAGCATGGGATGAGAGTAAAAATGGAAGTTTATAAAGAGTGGGAGCTGAGAGTCAGTGAGGAGAATTATAAAAAGGGGGAGCTGAGAATCAGAGAGGGGATTTAAAAAGAGTGGGAGCTGAGAGTCACAGCAGAGATTTATAAAGAGCGGGAGCTGAGAGTCAGAGCAGAGATTTATAAAGAGCGGGAGCTGAGAGTCAGTGTGGAGATTTAAAAAGAGTGGGAGCTGAGAGTCAGGGCAGAGATTTATAGAGAGTGGGAGCTGAGAGGCTGAGCGGAGATTAATAGAGAGTGGGAGCTGGGTGTCAGGGCAGAGATTTAAAAATGGTGGGAGCTGAGAGTCAGGGCAGAGATTTATAGAGAGCGGGAGCTGAAAGGCAGAGTGGAGTTTAATAGCGAGCGGGAGCTGGATGTCAGGGCAGAGATTTAAAAATAGTGGGAGCTGAGAGACAGAGCCGGGATTTAAAAAGAGCCGGAGCTGAGAGTCAGAGTGGAGTTTTAAAAAGTTCTGGAGCTGAGAGTCAGAGCCTAGATTTAAAAAGAGCGCGAGATGAGATTCAGAGCAGAAATTTAATTCGAGCGGGAGCTCAGAGTTAGAGTGGAGATTTAAAAAGAGCGCGAGCTGAGACGCAGAGTGGAGAATTATGTAGCGCGGGAGCTGAGAGGAGACCGGAGAATTAAAAAGAGCGGGAACTGAGAGTCAGATTGGAGATTTATAAAGAGGGGGAGCTGAGAGTCAGGCCAGCGATTTATCGATAGCGCGAGCTGAGAGTCAGAGTCGAGATTTATAGAGATCCGGAGTTGAGATCCAGACCAGAAATTTATAGAGAACGGGAGCTGTGAGTCAGAGTGGATATTTAAAGAGAATGAGAGCTGAGAGTCAGTGCAGAGAATTAAAAAAGGCGGGGGCTGTGAGTCAGAGCCGAGATTTATAAAGAGTGGGAGCTGAGAGTTAGAGCAGAGATTTCTAGAGAGTGGGAGCTGAGAGGCAGAGTGGAGATTTATAGAGAGCAGGAGCTGAGAGACAGAACGGAGATTTATAAAGAGCAGGAGCTGAGAGTCAGCGCAGAGATTTAAAGAGAGCCGGAGCTGAGAGTCAGAGCGGAGGTTTAAAAAGAGGGGAGCTGAGGGATGGTGCGGTGATCTATAAAGAGGGGGAGCTGAGAGTCAGAGCAGATTTTTAAAAAGAACAGGAACTGGGAGTCAGGGCATATATTTATAGACCGTGGGAGCTGAGAGTCAGAGTGGAGATTTATAAAGAGCAGGGAGTGTATGTCAGACTGCAGATTTATAAAGATTGGGATTTGAGAGTCAGAGCAGAGATATTAAAAGAGCTGGAGATGGGAGTCAGAGCAGAGATTAATAAAGAACGGGAGCTGGGAGTTAGGGCAGAGATTTATAAAGAGTGGGAGGTGAGATTCAGGGCAGAGACTTATAGAGAGCGGGAGCTGAGAGTCAGTGCTAAGATTTATAAAGAGAGTGAGCTGAGAGATAGTGCAGAGATTTATGAAGAGGGGGAGCTGAGAGTCAGAGCAGAGATTTAAAAAGAACGGGAGCTGAGAGTCAGGGCAGAGATTTATAAGGAGCGGGAGGTGAGATTCAGGGCAGAGATTTAGAAAGAGGGGGAGATGAGAGTCAGAGCAGAGATATATAAAGAGCGGGAGCTCTGAGTCAGGGCAGATATTTATAAAGAGGGGGAGCTGAGAATCAGAGTGGGGACTTAAAAAGAGCTGGAGCCGAGAGTCAGAGCGAAGATTTATAAAGAGTGGGAGCTGAGAGTCAGAGCAGAGATATATAAAGAGCGGGAGCTGAGAGTCAGAGTGTAGATTTAAAAAGAGCAGGAGCTGAGAGTCAGAGCGGAGATTTAAAGACAGCGGGAGCTGAGTGTCAGAGTGGAGATTTATAAAGAGCGGGAGCTGAGAGTCAGGGTAGAGATTTTTAGAGAGCAGGAGGTCAGAGTCAGACCAGAGGTTTATAGAGAGTGGGAGCTGGCAGTCAGAGAAGAGATTTACAGAGAGCGGGTGCTGAGAGTTTGAGCAAAGATTAAAAGAGATTAGGAGCTGAGCAGCAGTCCTGATATTTATAGAGAGCAGGAGCTGAAAGACAGAATGAAGATTTATAAAAAGTGCGAGGTGAGAGTCAGAGCAGAGGTTTAAAAAGAGCGGGACCTGAGACTCAGTGTGGAGAATTATGAAGCGTGGGAGCTGAGAGTCAGATCAGAGATTTAAAAGAACTGGAGGTGGGAGTCAGGGGAGCGACTTATAGAGCGTGGGAGCTGAGAGTCAGAGTGGAGATTTATAAAGAGCAGGGAATGTAAGTTAGACTGCAGATTTATAAAGAGCGGGATTTACGAGTCAGTGCAGAGATATAAAAAGAGCAGGAGATGAGAGTCAGAGCAGAGATTAAAAAAGAATGGGATCTGGAAGTCAGGGCAGAGATTTATAAAGAGCAGGAGCTGAGAGACAGTGCAGAGATTTATAAAGAGGAATGGAGAGTCAGAGCAGAGATTTAAAAAAATGGGGGTTGGGAGTCATGGCAGAGCTTTATAAAGAACGGGAGCTGAGAGACATTGCAGAGATTTATAAATAGGGGGAGCTGAGAGACAGAGCAGAGATTTATGAAGAGGGGGAGCTGAGAGTCAGGGCAGAGATTTAAAAAGAACGGGAGTTGGGAGTCAGGGCAGAGATTTATAAAGAGCGGGAGGTGAGATTCAGGGCAGAGATTTTGAAAGAGCAGGAGCTGAGAGTCAGAGTGGAGATTTGAAAAGAGCGGGAGCTGAAAATCAGAGTGGAGATTTAAAAAGAACATTTGCTGAGACTCAGAACGGAGAACTATGAAGCGTGGGAGCTGAAAGTCAGAGCAGAGATTTAAAGACAGTGGGAGCTGAGATTCAGAGCGGAGATTTATAGAGAGCGGGAGCTGAGAGTCAGAGCGGAGATTTAAAAAGAGGGGGGCTGAAAGTCAGTGCAGAGATTTATAGAGAATGGGAGCTGGGAGTTAGAGCGGTGATTTAAAAAGAGAGGAAGCTGAACGTCAGGGCAGAGATCGATAAAGAGCAGGGGATGAGAGTAAGACTGGAGGTTTAAAAAGAGTGGGAGCTGAGAGTCAGAGTGGAGATATAAAATGAACGTAAGCTGGGAGCCAGGGCAGAGATTTATAAAGAGCAGGTGCTGAGAGTCAGGGCAGAGATTTATAAAGAGCGGGAGATGAGTGTCTGCGAGGAGAAGTATAAAAAGGGGGAGCTGAGAATCAGAGTGGGGATTTCAAAAGAGTGGGTGCTAAGAGTCAGGGCAGAGATTTAAAAAGTGCGGAGGCTGCGAGTCAATGCAGAGATTTATGAAGATTGGGAGGTGAGATTCAGGGCAGAGATTTAGAAAGAGGGGGAGCTGAGAGTCAGAGCAGAGATTTAAAAAGAGCCGGAGCTGAAAGTCAGAGCATGGATTTCAAAAGAGTGGGAGCTGAGAGTCAGAGTGGAGATTTAAAAAGAGCGGGAGCTGAAAATCAGAGTGGAGATGTAAAAAGAGTGGTTGCCTAGACTCAAATAGGAGAATTATGAAGCGTGGGAGCTGAGAGTCAGAGCGGAGATTTATAGAGAGCGGGAGCTGAGAGTCAGAGTGGAGATTTATAAAGAGTGAGAGCTGAGAGTCAGTGCAGAGATTTAAAAAAGGCGGGAGCTGTGAGTCAGAGCCGAGATTTATAAAGAGTGGGAGCTGAGAGTTAGAGCAGAGATTTCTAGAGAGCGGGAGCTGAGAGGCAGAGTGGAGATTTATAGAGAGCAGGAGCTGAGAGACAGAATGGAGATTCATAAAGAGCAGGAGCTGAGAGTCAGCGCAGAGATTTAAAAAGCGCGGGAGCTGAGAGTCAGCCAGAGATTTAAAGAGAGCCGGAGCTGAGAGTCAGAGTGGAGATTTAAAAAGAGGGGAGCTGAGGGACGGTGCGGTGATATATAAAGAGGGCGAGCTGAGAGTCATAGCAGAGATTTAAAAAGAACAGGAACTGGGAGTCAGGGCAGATATTTATAGAGCATGGGAGCTGAGAGTCAGAGTGGAGATTTATAAAGAGCAGGGATTGTATGTCAGACTGCAGATTTATAAAGAGTGGGATTTGAGAGTCAGAGCGGAGATATTAAAAGAGCAGGAGATGGGAGTCAGAGCAGAGATTAATGAAGAACGGGAGCTGGGAGTCAGGGCAGAGATTTATAAAGAGTGGGAGGTGAGATTCAGGGCAGAGACTTATAGAGAGCGGGAGCTGAGAGTCAGTGCGGAGATTTATAAAGAGGGTGAGCTGAGAGACAGTGCAGAGATTTATAAAGAGGGGGAGCTAAGAGTCAGGGCAGAGATTTAAAAAGAACGGGAGCTGAGAGTCAGGGCAGAGATTTATAAGGAGCGGGAGGTGAGATTCAGGACAGAGATTTAGAAAGAGGGGGAGCTGAGAGTCAGAGCAGAGATATAAAAAGAGCGGGAGCTTGGAGACAGGGCAGAGATTTATAAAGATCGGGAGATGAGAGTCAGGGCAAAGTCTTATAGAGAGTGGGAGCTGAGAGTCAGTCCAGAGAATTATAAAGAGGGTAAGATGAGAATCAGAGCAGAGATTTAAAAAGAGCCCTGGCTGAGAGTCAGACTGGAGATTTATAAAGAGCGGGAGCTGTGAATCAGGGCAGAGATTTATAAAGATTGGGAGCTGAGAGTCAGGACAGAGACTTATAGAGAGCGGGAGCTGAGAGTCAGTGTGGAGATTTATAAACAGGGTGAGCTGAAATCAGAGCGGGGATTTAAAAAGAGCACTGGCTGAGAGTCAGGGCAGAGATTTAAAAAGAGGGGGAGCTGAAAGTCAGAGCGTAGATTTATAAAGAGCAGGAGCTGAGAGACAGTGCAGTGATTTATAAAGAGGGGGAGCTGAGAGTCGGAGCAGAGATTTAAAAAGAATGGGAGGTGAAATTCAGGGCAGAGAATGAGAAAGATGTGGAGCTGAGAGTCAGAGCAGAGATTTAAAAAGAGCGGGAGCTGTGAGACAGGGAGGAGATTTATAAAGATCGGGAGCTGAGAGTCCGGGCAAAGGCTTTCAGAGAGCGGGGCTGAGAGTCAGTGCAGAGACTTTTCAAGAGCAGGAGCTGAGAGTCAGAGTGGAGATTTAAAGCGGTGGGATGGGAGTCAGAGCCGAGATTTATAAAGAGCAGGAGCTGAGAGTCAGGGCAGAGATTTAAAATGAGCGGGATGGGAGTCAGAGCCACAAGTTATGAAGACCAGGAGCTGAGAATCTGTGTGGAGATTTAAAAAGAGGGGGAGCTGAGAATCAGAGCAGGGATTTAAAAAGAGCGGGAGCTGAGAGTCAAACCAGAGGTTTGTAAAGAGCGGGAGCTGTGAGTCAGGGCAGATATTTATAATGAGGGGGAGCTGAGAATCAGAGTGGGGACTTAAAAAGAGCTATAGCTGAGAGTCAGAGCAAAGATATATAAAGAGCGGGAGCTGAGAGTCAGAGCAGAGATATATAAAGAGCGGGAGCTGAAAGTCAGAGCGTAGATTTAAAAAGAGCAGGAAGTGAGAGTCAGAGCGGAGATGTAAAAAGAGCGGGAGCTGAAAATCAGAGCGGAGATTTAAAAAGAACGGGTGCTGAGGCTCAGAGCGGAGAATTATGAAGCATGGGAGCTGAGAGTCTGAGCGGAGATTTAAAGACAGCGGGAGCTGAGTTTCAGAGTGGAGATTTATAAAGAGCGGGACCTGAGAGTCAGGGCAGAGATTTTTAGAGAGCAGGAGGTCAGAGTCAGACCAGAGGTTTATAGAGAGCGGGAGCTGGCAGTCAGAGCGGAGATTTACAGAGAGTGGGTGCTGAGAGTTTGAGCAAAGATTTATAGAGATTAGGAGCTGAGCAGCAGTGCTGCTATTTATAGAGAGCAGGAGCTGAAAGACAGAATGGAGATTTATAAAAAAGTAGGAGGTGAGAGTCAGAGCAGAGGTTTAAAAAGAGCATGACCTGAGACTCAGCGTGGAGAATTATGAAGCGTGGGAGCTGAGAGTCAGATCGGAGATTTAAAAGAAATGGAGGTGGGAGTCAGGGGAGAGATTTATAGAGCGTGGGAGCTGAGAGTCAGCGTGGAGATTTATAAAGAGCAGGGAATGTAAGTTAGACTGCAGATTTATAAAGAGCGGGATTTGGGAGTCAGTGCAGAGATATAAAAAGAGCAGGAGATGAGAGCCAGAGCAGAGACTAAAAAAGAATGGGTCTGGGAGTCAGGGTAGAGATTTATAAAGAGCAGGAGCTGAGAGACAGTGCAGAGATTTATAAAGAGGGGGAGTTGAGAGTCAGAGCAGAGATTTAAAAAAATGGGGGTTGGGAGTCATGGCAGAGATTTATAAAGAGCGGGAGCTGAGAGACATTGCAGAGATTTATAAAGAGGTGGAGCTGAGAGACAGAGCAGAGATTTATAAAGAGGGGGAGCTGAGAGTCAGGGCAGAGATTTAAAAAGATCGGGAGTTGGGAGTCAGGGCAGAGATTTATAAAAAGCGGGAGGTGAGATTCAGGGCAGAGATTTAGAAAGAGGGGGAGCTGAGAGTCAGAGCAGAGATTTGAAAAGAGCGGGAGCTGAAAGTCAGAGCGTGGATTTCAAAAGAACGGGCGTTCAGAGTCAGAGAGGAGATGTAAAAAGTGCAGGAGCTGAAAATCAGAGTGGAGATTTAAAAAGAGCGTTTACTGAGACTCAGAATATGAATTGTGGGAGCTGAAAGTCAGAGCGGAGATTTAAAAAGAAGGGGGGCTGAAAGTCAGTGCAGAGATTTATAGAGAATGGGAGTCTGAGTTAGAGCGGTGATTTAAAAAGAGAGGAAGCTGAACGTCAGAGCAGAGATCTATAAAGAGCAGGGCATGAGAGTAAGACTGGAGGTTTATAAAGAGTGGGAGCTGAGAGTCAGAGTGGAGATATAAAAGGAACGTAAGCTGGGAGCCAGGGCAGAGATTTATAAAGAGCAGGAGCTGAGAGTCAGGGCAGAGATTTATAAAGAGCGGGAGCTGAGATTCAGTGAGGAGAATTATAAAAAGGGGGAGCTGAGAATCAGAGTGGGGATTTCAAAAGAGTGGGTGCTGAGAGTCAGAGCAGAGATTTATAAAGTGCAGGAGTTGAGAGTCAGAGTGGAGTTTTAAAAAGTGCAGGAGCTGAGAGTCAGTGTGGAGATTTAAAAAGAGCGCGAGATGAGATTCAGAGCAGAAATTTAATTTGAGCGGGAGCTCAGAGTCAGAGTGGAGATTTAAAAAGAGCGGGAGCTGAGTCTCAGAGTGGAGAATTATGTAGCGCGGGAGCTGAGAGAAGACCGAAGAATTAAAAAGAGCGGGAACTGAGAGTCAGATTGGAGATTTATAAAGAGGGGGAGCTGAGAGTCAGGCCAGCGATTTATCGATAGCGCGAGCTGAGAGTC
Organism: Carcharodon carcharias; assembly: GCF_017639515.1. Classification (NCBI taxonomy): domain Eukaryota; kingdom Metazoa; phylum Chordata; class Chondrichthyes; order Lamniformes; family Lamnidae; genus Carcharodon; species Carcharodon carcharias. The sequence continues at coordinate 172,504,781 of NC_054474.1, read as the reverse complement.
AGAGTCCAGATTTATAGAGATCCGGAGCTGAGATCCAGACGAGAGATTTATAGAGAGCGGGAGCTGAGAGTCAGAGTGGAGATTTATAGAGAGTGAGAGCTGAGAGTCAGTGCAGAGATTTAAAAAAGGCGGGGGCTGTGAGTCAGAGCCGAGATTTATAAAGAGTGGGAGCTGAGAGTTAGAGCAGAGATTTCTAGAGAGCGGGTGCTGAGAGGCAGAGTGGAGATTTATAGAGAGCAGGAGCTGAGAGACAGAACAGAGATTTATAAAGAGCGGGAGCTGAGAGTCAGCGCAGAGATTTAAAGAGAGCCGGAGCTGAGAGTCAGAGTGGAGATTTAAAAAGAGGGGAGCTGAGGGACGGTGCAGTGAAATATAAAGAGGGGGAGCTGAGAGTCAGAGCAGAGATTTAAAAAGAACAGGAACTGGGAGTCAGGGCAGATATTTATAGAGCGTGGGAGCTGAGAGTCAGAGTGGAGATTTATAAAGAGCAGGGAGTGTATGTCAGTCTGCAGATTTATAAAGAGCGGTATTTGAGAGTCAGCGCGGAGATATTAAAAGAGCAGGAGATGGGCGTCAGAGCAGCGATTAATAAATAACGGTAGCTGGGAGTCAGGGCAGAGATTTATAAAGAGTGGGAGGTGAGATTCAGGGCAGAGACTTATAGAGAGCCGGAGCTGAGAGTCAGTGCGTAGATTTATAAAGAGGGTGAGCTGAGAGACAGGGCAGAGATTTGAAAAAAGCGGGATGGGAGTCAGAGCCGCGAGTTATGAAGAGCAGGAGCTGAGAATCAGTGTGTAGCTTTAGAAAGAGGGGGAGCTGAGAATCAGAGCAGGGATTTAAAAAGAGCGGGAGCTGAGAGTCAAACCAGAGATTTGTAAAGAGCGGGAGGTGTGAGTCAGGGCAGATATTTATAAAGAGGTGGAGCTGAGAATCAGAGTGGGGACTTAAAAAGAGCGGGAGCTGAGAGTCAGAATGAAGATTTATAAAGAGCGGGAGCTGAGAGTCAGAGCAGAGATATATAAAGAGTGGAGCTGAAAGTCACAGCATAGATTTAAAAAGAGCAGGAGCTGAGAGTCAGAGCGGAGATTTAAAAAGAACGGGTGCTGAGACTCAGAGTGGAGAATTATGAAGCATGGGAACTGAGAGTCTGAGCGGAGATTTAAAGACAGCGGGAGCTGAGTGTCAGAGTGGAGATTTATAGAGAGCGGGACATGAGAGTCAGGGCAGAGATTTTTAGAGAGCAGGAGGTCAGAGTCAGACCAGAGGTTTATAGAGAGCGGGAGCTGGCAGTCAGAGCAGAGATTTACAGAGAGCGGGTGCTGAGAGTTTGAGCAAAGATTTATAGAGATTAGGAGCTGAGCAGCAGTGCTGCTATTTATAGAGAGCAGGAGCTGAAAGACAGAATGGAGGTTTATAAAAAGCGGGAGGTGAGAGTCAGAGCAGAGGTTTAAAAAGAGCGGGACCTGATACTCAGCGTGGGGAATTATGAAGCGTGGGAGCTGAGAGTCAGAGCAGAGATTTAAAAGAACCCGAGGTGGGAGTCAGGGGAGAGATTTACAGAGCGTGGGAGCTGAGAGTCAGAGTGGAGATTTATAAAGAGCAGGGAATGTAAGTTAGACTGCAGATTTTTAAAGAGCGGGATTTGGGAGTCAGTGCAGAGATACAAAAAGAGAAGGAGATCAGAGTCAGAGCAGAGATTAGAAAAGAATGGGAGCTGGAAGTCAGGGTAGAGATTTATAAAGAGGGGGAGCTGAGCATCAGAGTGGGGACTTAAAAAGAGTGGGAGCTGAGAGTCAGAACGAAGATTTATAAAGAGCTGAGAGTCAGAGCAGAGATATATAAAGAGTGGGAGCTGAAAGTCAGAGCATAGATTTAAAAAGAGCAGGAGCTGAGAGTCAGAGCGGAGGTTTAAAAAGAGCGGGAGCTGAAAATCAGAGCGGAGATTTAAAAAGAATGGGTGCTGAGACTCAGAGTGGAGAATTATGAAGCATGGGAGCTGAGAGTCTGAGCGAAGATTTAAAGACAGCGGGAGCTGAGTGTCAGAGTGGAGATTTATAAAGAGCGGGAGCTGAGAGTCAGGGCAGAGATTTTTAGAGAGCAGGAGGTCAGAGTCAGACCAGAGGTTTATAGAGAGCGGGAGCTGGCAGTCAGAGCGGAGATTTACAGATAGCGGGTGGGAGGGGGAGCAGAGAATCAGAGCAGAGATTTAAAAAGAGCGGGAGCTCGGAGACAGGGCAGAGATTTATAAAGATCGGGAGATGAGATTCAGGGCAAAGACTTTTAGAGAGTGGGAGCTGAGAATCAGAGTGGGGATTTAAAAAGAGTGGGAGCTGAGAGTCAGAGCAGAGATTTATAAAGAGTGGTGGCTGAGAGTCAGTGCAGATATTTTTCAAGAGCAGGAGCTGAGAGTCAGAGTAGAGACTTAAAAGGGCAGGATGGGAGTCAGAGCCGAGATTTATAAAGAGCAGGAGCAAAGAGTCAGAGCAGAGATTAAAAAGAGCGGGAGCTGTGAGACAGGGCAGAGATTTATAAAGATCGGGAGCTGATAGTGAGGGCAAAGACTTATAGAGAGCGGGAGCTGAGCTTCAGTGTGGAGAATTATAAAGAGGGTAAGCTAAGAATTAGAGCGGCGATTTAAAAAGAGCACTGGCTGAGTGTCAGACCGGAGATTTATAAAGAGTGGGACCTGAGAGTCAGGGCAGAGATTTTTAGAGAGCAGGAGGTCAGAGTCAGAGCAGAGATTTATAGAGAGCGGGAGCTGAGAGTAGGACCAAAGGTTTATAGAGAGCGGGAGCTGAGAGTTAGAGCAAAGATTTATAGAGAGCAGGATCTGAGCAGCAGTGCTGATATTTATAGAGAGCAGGAGCTGAAAGAGAGAACAGAGATTAAGAAAGAGTGGGAGGTGAGAGTCAGAGCGGGACCTGAGAATCAGTGTGGAGAATTATAAAGTGTGGGAGCTGAGAGTCAGAGCGGAGATTTATAAAGATCAGGGAATGTATGTTGGACTGCAGATTTATAAAGAGTGGGATTTGGGAGTCAGTGCAGAGATATAAAAAAAGCAGGAGCTGAGAGTCAGAGCGGAGATTTAAAATGAATGTGATATGGGAGTCAGGGCAAAGATTTATAAAAATCGGGAGCTGAGATTCAGGGCAGAGATTTAGAAAGAGTGGGAGCTGAGAGTCAGAGCAGAGATTTAAAAAGAGCGGGAGCTGTGAGACAGGGCAGAGATTTATAAAGGTCGGGAGCTGAGAGTCAGGGCAAAGACTTATAGAGAGCAGGAGCTGGGAATCAGAGCAGAGATTTAAAAAGAGCGGGAGTTGAGAGATGGATCAGAGATGTAAAAAGAGCGGGAGCTGAGAGTCAGAGTGGAGATTTAAAAAGTGCCGGAGCTGAGAGTCAGAATGGAGATTTAAAAGGAGCTGGAGCTGTGTGTCAGACCAGAGAATTATAAAGAGCGGGAGCTGTGAGCCAGGGAGGAGATTTATAATGGGAGGGAGCTGAGAATCAGAGTGGGGATTTAAAAAGAGTGGGAGCTGAGACTCAAAGCAGAGATTTATAAAGAGCGGGGTCTGAGAGTCAGGGGGGAGACTTAAAAGGTCGGGATGGGTGTCAAAGCCGAGATTTATAAAGAGCAGGAGCTGAGAGTCAGGGCAGAGATTTATAAAGAGGGGGAGCTGAGAGACAGAGCAGAGATTTAAAAAGAGGGGGAGCAGAGAGACAGAGCAGAGATTTAAAAAGAACGGGAGTTGGGAGTCAGGCCAGAGATTTATGAAGATTGGGAGGTGAGATTCAGGGCAGAGATTTAGAAAGAGGGGGAGCTGGGAGTCAGAGCAGAGATTTAAAAGGAGCGGGAGCTGAAAGTCAGAGCGTGGATTTCAAACGAGCCGGCACTGAGAATCAGAGCGGAGATATAAAAAGAACAGGAGCTGAAAATCAGAGTGGAGATTTAAAAAGAGCGTTTGCTGAGACTCAGAACGGAGAATTATGAAGCATGGGAGCTGAGAGTCAGAGCGGCAATTTAAAGACAGCGGGAGCTGAGTGTCAGAGTTGAGATTTATATAGAGCGGGAGATGAGAGTCACGGCAGAGATTTATAGAGAGCGGGAGCTCAGAGTCAGAGCGGAGATTTATACAGAGTGGGAGCTGAGAGTCAGAGAGGATATTTAAAAAGAGGGGAGCTGAAAGTCAGGGCAGTAATTTATAGAGAATTGGAGCTGAGAGTTAGAGCGGTGATTTAAAAAGAGAAGGAGCTGTACGTCAGAGCAGAGATCTATAAAGAGCATGGGATGAGAGTAAGAATTGAGGTTTATAAAGAGTGGGAGCTGAGAGTCAGAGTGGAGATATAAAAGGAATGGAAGCTGGGAGTCAGGGCAAAGATTTATAAAGAGTGGGAGCTGAGAGTCAGAGCAGAGATTTAAAAAGAGCGGGAGTTGAGAGATGGATCAGAGATGTAAAAAGAGCCGGAGCTGAGAGTCAGAGTGGAGATTTAAAAAGTGCCGGAGCTGAGAGTCAGAATGGAGATTTAAAAGGAGCTGGAGCTGTGTGTCAGACCAGAGAATTATAAAGAGCGGGAGCTGTGAGTCAGGGAGGAGATTTATAATGGGAGGGAGCTGAGAATCAGAGTGGGGATTTAAAAAGAGTGGGAGCTGAGACTCAAAGCAGAGATTTATAAAGAGCGGGGTCTGAGAGTCAGGGGGGAGACTTAAAAGGTCGGGATGGGAGTCAAAGCCGAGATTTATAAAGAGCAGGAGCTGAGAGTCAGGGCAGAGATTAAAAAAGAATGGGATCTGGGAGTCAGGGCAGAGATTTATAAAGAGCGGGAGCTGAGAGACAGTGCAGAGATTTATAAAGAGGGGGAGCTGGAAGTCAGAGCAGAGATTTAAAAAGAGCAGGAGCTGAAAGTCAGAGCGGAGATATAAAAAGAACAGGATCTGAAAATCAGAGTGGAGATTTAAAAAGAGCGTTTGCTGAGACTCAGAACGGAGAATTATGACGCATGGGAGCTGAAAGTCAGAGCGGAGATTTAAAGACAGCGGGAGCTGAGTGTCAGAGTGGAGATTTATAAAGAGCGGGAGCTGAGAGTCAGGGCAGAGATTTATAGAGAGCGGGAGCTCAGAGTCAGAGTGGAGATTTATAGAGAGCGGGAGCTGAGAGTCAGAGCGAAGATTTAAAAAGAGAGGGGCTGAAAGTCATTGCAGAGATTTATAGAGAATGGGAGCTGGGAGTTAGAGCGGTGATTTAAAAAGAGAGGAAGCTGAACGTCAGAGCGGAGATCTATAAAGAGCAGGGGATGAGAGTAAGACTGGAGGTTTATAAAGAGTGGGAGCTGAGAGTCAGAGTGGAGATATAAAAGGAAGGGAAGCTGGGAGTCAGGGCAGAGATTTATAAAGAGCAGGAGCTGAGAGTCAGGGCAGAGATTTATAAAGAGCAGGAGCTGAGAGGCTGCGAGGAGAATTATAAAAAGGTGGAGCTGAGAATCAGAGTGGGGATTTCAAAAGAATGGGTGCTGAGAGTCAGAGCACAGATTTATAAAGAGTGCGAGTTGAGAGTCAGGGCAGAGATTTAAAAAGCGCGGGAGCTGCGATTCAAAGAAGAGATTTATAAAGATTTGGAGGTGAGATTCAGGGCAGAGATTTAGAAAGATTGGGAGGTGAAATTCAGGGCAGAGATTTAGAAAGAGGAGGAGCTGAGAGTCAGAGCAGAGATTTAAAAATAGCCGGAGCTGAAAGTCAGAGCGTGGATTTCAAAAGAGCGGGAGTTGAGAGTCAGAGTGGAGATTTAAAAAGAGCGGGAGCTGAAAATCAGAGTGGAAATTTGAAAAGAGTGGTTGCTTAGACTCAATTTGGAGAATTATGAAGTGTGGGAGCTAAGAGCCAGAGCGGCAATTTAAAGACAGTGGGAGCTGAGTGTCAGAGTTGAGATTTATATAGAGCGGGAGATGAGAGTCACGGCAGAGATTTATAGAGAGCGGGAGCTCAGAGTCAGAGCGGAGATTTATACAGAGTGGGAGCTGAGAGTCAGAGAGGATATTTAAAAAGAGGGGAGCTGAAAGTCAGGGCAGTAATTTATAGAGAATTGGAGCTGAGAGTTAGAGCAGTGATTTAAAAAGAGGAGCTGTACGTCAGAGCAGAGATCTATAAAGAGCATGGGATGAGAGTAAGAATTGAGGTTTATAAAGAGTGGGAGCTGAGAGTCAGAGTGGAGGTATAAAAGGAATGGAAGCTGGGAGTCAGGGCAGAGATTTATAAAGAGTGGGAGCTGAGAGTCAGAGCAGAGATTTATAAAGAGCGGGAGTTGAGAGACAGAGCAGAGATTTTTAAAGAACGGGAGATGAGAGTCAGGGTGGAGAATTAAAAAGAGCGGGAGCTGAGAGTCAGACCGGAGATTTAAAAAGAGCGGGTGCTGAAAGTCAGGGCAGAGATTTATAGAGAGCGGGAGCTGAGAGTCAGTGTGGAGTTTAATAGATAGCGGGAGCTGAGAGTCAGAACGTAGATTTAAAAAGAGCAGGAGCTGTGAGTCAGAGCAGAAATTTAAAATGAGCGGGAGCTTAGATACAGAGTGGAGATTTAAAAAGAGCGGGAACTGAGAGTCAGAGCGGAGATTTATAGAGATCAGGAGCTGAGAGCCAGACCAGAGATTTATGGAGAGTGGGAACTGAGAGTCAGAGTGGAGATTTATAGAGAGCGAGAGCTGTGAGTCAGAGCTGAGATTTATAAGGAGTGGGAGCTGAGAGTTAGAGCAGAGATTTCTAGAGGGCGGGAGCTGAGAGTCAGCGCAGAGATTTAAAGAGAGCAGGAGCTGAGAGTCAGAGGGGAGATTCAAAAAGAGGGGAGCTGAGAGACTGTGCGGCGATATATAAAGAGCAGGAGCTGAGAGCCTGAACAGAGACTGAAAAAGAATGGGAGCTGGGATTCAGGTCAGATATTTATAAAGAGCGGCAGCTGAGATTCAGGGCAGAGATTTATAAAGAGCGGGAGCTGAAAGACAGTGCAGAGATTTACAAAGAGGGGGAGCTGAGAGTCAGATCAGAGATTTAAAAAGAATGGGTGCTGAGAGTCAGGGCAGAGATTTATAAAGAGCAGGAGGTGAGATTCAGGGCAGAGTTTTAGAAAGAGGGGGAGCTGAGAGTCAGAGCAGAGATTCAAAAAGAGCAGCAGCTGGGAATCAGGGCAGAGATTTATAAAGAATGGAAGGTGAAATTCAGGGCAGAGAATTAGAAAGATGTGGAGCTGAGAGTCAGAGCAGAGATTTAAAAAGAGCTGGAGCTGGGAGACAGGGAGGAGATTTATAAAGATCGGGAGCTGAGAGTCCGGGCAAAGGCTTATAGAGAGCGGGGGCTGAGAGTCAGTGCAGAGATTTTTCAAGAGCAGGAGCTGAGAGTCAGGGTGGAGACTTAAAAGGGCGGGATGGGAGACAGAGCCGAGATTTATAAAGATCAGGAGCTGAGAGTCAGGGCAGAGATTTAAAAAGAGTGGGATGGGAGTCAGAGTCGCGGGTTATGAAGAGCAGGAGCTAAGAATCAGTGTGGAGATTTATAAAGAGTGGGAGCTGAGAATCAGAGCAGGGATTTAAAAAGAGCGGGAGCTGAGAGTCAAACCAGAGATTTGTAAAGAGCGGGAGCTGTGAATCAGGGCAGATATTTATAAAGAGGGGGAGCTGAGAATCAGAGTGGGGACTTAAAAAGAGCGGGAGCTGAGAGTCAGAACGAAGATTTATAAAGAGCGGGAGCTGAGAGTCAGAGCAGAGATTTAAAAAGAGCAGGAGCTGAAAGTCAGAGCAGAGATTTAAAAAGAGCGGGAGCTGAAAATCAGAGCGGAGATTTAAAAAGAACAGGTGCAGAGACTCAGAGCGGGGAATTATGAAGCATGGGAGCTGAGAGTCTGAGCGGAGATTTAAAGACAGCGGGAGCTGAGTGTCAGAGTGGAGATTTATAAAGAGCGGGACCTGAGATTCAGGGCAGAGATTTTTAGAGAGCAGGCGGTCAGAGTCAGACCAGAGGTTTATAGAGAGCGGGAGCTGGCAGTCAGAGCGGAGATTTACAGAGAGTGGGTGCTGAGAGTTTGAGCAAAGATTTATAGAGATTAGGAGCTGAGCAGCAGTGCTGCTATTTATAGAGAGCTGGAGCTGAAAGACAGAATGGAGATTTATAAAAAGCAGGAGGTGAGAGTCAGAGCAGAGGTTTAAAAAGAGCGGGACCTGAGACTCAGCGCGGAGAATTATGAAGCGTGGGAGCTGAGAGTCAGAGCGGAGATTTAAAAGAACTGGAGCTGGGAGTCAGGGGAGAGATTTATAGAGCGTGGGAGCTGAGAGTCAGAGTGGAGATTTATAAAGAGCAGGCAATCTAAGTTAGACTGCAGATTTATAAAGAGCGGGATTTGGGAGTCAGTGCAGAGATAAAAAAAGAGCAGGAGATGAGAGACATAGCAGAGATTAAAAAAGAATGGGATTTGGGAGTCAGGGCAGAGATGTATAAAGAGCGGGAGCTGAGAGACAGTGCAGAGATTTATAAAGAGCAGGAGTGGAGAGTCAGAGCAGAGATGTAAAAAAAATGGGTGTTGGGAGTCAGGGCAGAGATTTATAAAGAGCGGGAGCTGAGAGACATTGCAGAGATTTATAAAGAGGGGGAGCTGAGAGACAGAGCAGAGATTTATAAAGTGGGGGAGCTGAGAGTCAGAGCAGAGATTTAAAAAGAGCGGGAGCTGAAAGTCAGAGCGTGGATTTCAAAAGAGCGGGCGCTGAGAGTCAGAGCAGAGATATAAAAAGAGCAGGAGCTGAAAATCAGAGTGGAGATTTAAAAAGAGCGTTTGCTGAGACTCAGAACGGAGAATTATGAAGCGTGGGAGCTGAGAGACAGAGAGGAGATTTAAAGACAGCGGGAGCTGAGTGTCAGAGTGGAGATTTATAAAGAGCGGGAGCTGAAAGTCAGGGCAGAGATTTATAGAGAGCGGGAGCTCAGAGTCAGAGCGGAGATTTATAGAGAGTGGGAACTGAGAGTCAGAGCGGAGATTTAAAAAGAGGGGGGGGGGGGGGCTGAAAGTCAATGCAGATTTTTATAGAGAATGGGAGCTGGGAGTTAGAGCGGTGATTTAAAAAGAGAGGAAGCTGAACGTCAGAGCGGAGATCTATAAAGAGCAGGGGATGAGAGTAAGACTGGAGATTTATAAAGAGTGGGAGCTGAGAGTCAGAGTGGAGATATAAAAGGAAGGGAAGCTGGAAGCCAGGGCAGAGATTTATAAAGAGCAGGAGTTGAGAGTCAGGGCAGAGATTTATAAAGAGCGGGAGCTGAGAGGCTGCGAGGAGAATTATAAAAAGGTGGAGCTGAGTATCAGAGTCGGGATTTCAAAAGAGTGGGTGCTGAGAGTCAGAGCAGAGATTTATAAAGAGCGGGAGTTGAGAGTCATGGCAGAGATTTAAAAAGTGTGGGAGCTGCGAGTCAATGCAGAGATTTATAAAGATTGGGAGGTTAGATTCAGGGCAGAGATTTAGAAAGAGGGGGAGCTGAGAGTCAGAGCAGAGATTTAAAAATAGCCGGAGCTGAAAGTCAGAGCAGGGATTTCAAAAGAGCGGGAGTTGAGAGTCAGAGTGGAGATTTAAAAAGAGCGGGAGCTGAAAATCAGAGTGGAAATTTGAAAAGAGTGGTTGCTTAGACTAAATTTGGAGAATTATGAAGCATGGGAGCTGAGAGTCAGAGCGGCAATTTAAAGACAGCGGGAGCTGAGTGTCAGAGTTGAGATTTATATAGAGCGGGAGATGAGAGTCACGGCAGAGATTTATAGAGAGCGGGAGCTCAGAGTCAGAGCGGAGATTTATAGGGAGTGGGAGCTGAGAGTCAGAGAGGATATTTAAAAAGAGATGAGCTGAAAGTCAGGGCAGTAATTTATAGAGAATTGGAGCTGAGATTTAGAGCGGTGATTTAAAAAGAGAAGGAGCTGTACGTCAGAGCAGAGATCTATAAAGAGCATGGGATGAGAGTAAGAATGGAGATTTAAAAAGAGCAGGAGCTGAGAGTCAGTGTGGAGTTTTAAAAAGTGCAGGAGCTGGGAGTCAGGGCAAAGATTTATAAAGAGTGGGAGCTGAGATTCAGGGCAGAGATTTATAAAGAGCAGGTGCTGAGAGTCAGTGAGGAGAATTATAAAAAGGGGGAGCTGAGAATCAGAGTGGGGCTTTAAAAAGACTGGGAGCTGAGAGTCAGAGCAGAGATTTATAAAGAGCAGGAGTTGAGCGTCAGAGCAGAGATTTATAAAGAGCGGAAGATGAGAGTCAGGGTGGAGAATTAAAAAGAGCGGGAGCTGAGAGTCAGACCGGAGATTTAAAAAGAGCGGGTGCTGAAAGTCAGGGCAGAGATTTATAGAGAGCGGGAGCTGAGAGTCAGTGTGGAGTTTAATAGATAGCGGGAGCTGGGAGTCAGGGCAGAAATTTAAAAAGAGTGGGAGCTGAGAGACAGAGCGGAGATTTAAAAAGAGCAGGAGCTGAGAGTCAGTGTGGAGTTTTAAAAAGTGCAGGAGCTGAGAGTCAGAACGTAGATTTAAAAAGAGCAGGAGCTGAGAGTCAGAGCAGAAATTTAAAACGAACGGGAGCTTAGAGTCAGAGTGGAGATTTAAAAAGAGCGGGAGCTGAGACTCAGAGCGGAGAATTATGTAGTGTGGGAGCTGAGAGAAGACCGGAGAATTAAAAAGTGCGGGAACTGAGAGTCAGAGCGGAGATTTATAGAGGTTGGGAGATGAGAGCCAGACCAGAGATTTATAGAGAGAGGGAGCTGAGGGTCAGAGTGGAGATTTATAGAGAGCGAGAGCTGTGAGTCAGAGCCGAGATTTATAAAGAGTGGGAGCTGAGAGTTAGAGCAGAGATTTCTAGAGGGCGGGAGCTGAGAGTCAGTGCAGAGATTTAAACAGAGCTGGAGCTCGGAGACAGGGCAGAGATTTATAAAGATCGGGAGATGAGAGTCATGGCAAAGACTTTTAGAGAGTGGGAGCTGAGAGTCAGAGCGGAGATTTACAGAGAGCGGGAGCTGAGTTTCAGAGCAGAAATTTAAAAAAGGCGTTAGCTGAGAGTCAGAGCGGTGATTTATAAAGAGCGGGAGCTTAGAGTTAGAGCAGACATTTATAGAGAGCGGGAGCTGAGAGGCAGAGCTGAGAATTTTAGAGAGCAGGAGCTGAGAGACAGACTGGAGATTTATAAAGAGTGGGAGATGAGAGTCAGAGTAGAGATTTAAAAAGAGCGGGGGCTGACAGTCAGAGTGGAGATTGATGAAGAGCGGAAGCTAAGAGTCAGAGTAGAGATTTAAAAAGAGTGGGTGCTGAGACTCAAAGGGGAGAATTATGAAGCGTCGGAGCTGAGAGTCAGAGCGGAGATTTAAAGACAGCGGGAGCTGAGTGTCAGAGTGGAGATCTTTAAAGAGAGTGACCTAAGAGTCCGGGCAGCGGTTTTAGAGAGCAGGAGGTCAGAGTCAGAGTGGAGATTTATAGAGAGCAGGAGCTGAGAGTCAGACCAGAGTTTTATAGAGAGCGGGAGCTGAGAGTTAGAGCAAAATTTATAGAGAGCAGGAGCTGAGCAGCAGTGCCGATATTTTTAGAGAGCAGGAGCTGATAGACAGAATGGTGATTTATAAAGAGTGGGAGGTGAGAGTCAGAGCAGAGATTTTAAAAGAGCGAGACCTGAGACTCAGCGTGGAGAATTATGAAGCGTAGGAGCTGAGAATCAGAATGGAGATTAAAAAGAATGGGAGCTGGGAGTCAGTGGAGAGATTCATAGAGCATTGGAGCTGAGAGTCAGTGCAGAGATTTAGAAAGAGGGGGCGCTGAGAGTAAGAGCAGAGGTTTAAAGAGAGCGGGAGCTGAGAGTCAGAGCGGAGATTTAAAAAGAGGGGAGCTGAGAGATAGTGCGGGGATATATAAAGAGCAGGAGCTGAGAGCCTGAGCAGAGATTTAAAAAGAACAGGGGCTGTGAGTCAGGTCAGATATTTATAAAGAGCGGGAGCTGAGATTCAGATCATAGATTTAAAAAGAATGGGTGCTGAGAGTCAGGGCAGAGATTTACAAAGAGCAGGAGGTGAGATTCAGGACAGAGTTTTAGAAAGAGGGGGAGCTGAGAGTCAGAGCAGAGATTCAAAAAGAGCACGAGCTGGGAATCAGGCCACAGATTTATAAAGAATGGGAGGTAAAATTCAGGGCAGAGAATTAGAAAGATGTGGAGCTGAGAGTCAGAGCAGAGATTTAAAAAGAGCGGGAGCTGGGAGACAGGGAGGAGGTTTATAAAGATTGGGAGCTGAGAGTCCGGGCAAAGGTTTATAGACAGCAGGGGCTGAGAGTCAGTGCAGAGATTTTTCAAGAGCAGGAGCTGAGAGTCAGGGTGGAGACTTAAAAGGGCAGGATGGGAGACAGAGCGGAGATTTATAAAGAGCAGGAGCTGAGAGTCAGGGCGGAGATTTAAAAAGAGCGGGATGGGAGTCAGAGCCACGGGTTATGAAGAGCAGGAGCTGAGAATCAGTGTGGAGATTTATAAAGAGGGGGAGCTGAGAATCAGAGCAGGGATTTAAAAAGAGTGGGAGCTGAGAGTAAAACCAGAGACTTGTAAAGAGCGGGAGCTGTGAATCAGGGCAGATATTTATAAAGAGGGGGAGCTGAGAGCCAGTGCTGAGATTTATGAAGAGGGGGAGCTGAGAGTCAGAGCAGAGATTTAAAAAGAACGGGAGCTGGGAGTCAGGGCAGAGATTTATAAGGAGCGGGAAGTGAGATTCAGGGCAGAGATTTAGAAAGAGGGGGAGCTGAGACTCAGAGCAGAGATTTAAACAGAGCGGGAGCTCGGAGACAGGGCAAAGATTTATAAAGATCGGGAGATGAGAGTCACGGCAAAGACTTTTAGAGAGTGGGAGCTGAGAGTCAGAGTAGAGACTTACAGAGAGCGGGAGCTGAGTTTCAGAGCAGAGATTTAAAAAAGGCGTTAGCTGAGAGTCAGAGTGGTGATTTATAAAGAGCGTGAGCTGAGAGTTAGAGCAGACATTTATAGAGAGCGGGAGCTGAGAGGCAGAGCTGAGAATTTTAGAGAGCAGGAGCTGAGAGACAGACTGGAGATTTATAAAGAGCGGGAGCTGAGAGTCAGAGCAGAGATTTAAAAAGAGGGGAGCTTAGAGACTGTGCGGCGATATATAAAGAGTAGGAGCTGAGAGCCTGAGCAGAGACTTAAAAAGAACGGGAGCTGGGATTCAGGTCAGATATTCATAAAGAGCGGCAGCTGAGAGTCAGGGCAGAGATTTATAAAGAGCAGGAGCTGAAAGACCGTGCAGAGATTTAAAAAGAATGGGTGCTGAGAGTCAGGGCAGAGATTCAAAAAGTGCAGGAGCTGGGAATCAGGGCAGTGATTTATAAAGAATGGAAGGTGAAATTCAGGGCAGAGAATTAGAAAGATGTGGAGCTGAGAGTCAGAGCAGAGATTTAAAAAGAGCGGGAGCTGGGAGACAGGGAGGAGATTTATAAAGATCGGGAGCTGAGAGTCCGGGCAAAGGCTTATAGAGAGCGGGGGCTGAGAGTCAGTGCAGAGATTTTTCAAGAGCAGGAGCTGAGAGTCAGGGTGGAGACTTAAAAGGGCGGGATGGGAGTCAGAGCCAAGATTCATAAAGAGCAGGAGCTGAAAGACAGAATGGAGATTTATAAAAAGCGGGAGGTTAGAGTCAGAGCAGAGGTTTAAAAAGAACGGTACCTGAGACTCAGCGTGGAGAATTATGAAGCATGGGAGCTGAGAGTCAGAGCGGAGATTTAAAAGAACTGGAGATGAGAATCAGGGGAGAGATTTATAGAGCGTGGGAGCTGAGAGTCAGAGTGGAGATTTATAAAGAGCAGGCAATCTAAGTTAGACTGCAGATTTATAAAGAGCGGGATTTGGGAGTCAGTGCAGAGATATAAAAAGAGCAGGAGATGAGAGACAGAGCAGAGATTAAAAAAGAATGTGATCTGGGAGTCAGGGCAGAGATTTATAAAGAGCGGGAGCTGAGAGACAGTGCAGAGATTTATAAAGAGGGGGAGTGGAGAGTCAGAGCAGAGATTTAAAAAAAACGGGGGTTGGGAGTCATGGCAGAGATTTATAAAGAGCAGGAGTTGAGAGTCATGGCAGAGATTTATAAAGAGCAGGTGCTGAGAGCCAGTGAGGAGAATTATAAAAAGGGGGAGCTGAGAATCAGAGTCAGGATTTCAAAAGAGTGGGAGCTGAGAGTCAGACCGGAGATTTAAAAAGAGCGGGTGCTGAAAGTCAGGGCAGAGATTTATAGAGAGCGGGAGCTGAGAGTCAGTGTGGAGTTTAATAGATAGCGGGAGCTGGGAGTCAGGGCAGAAATTTAAAAAGAGTGGGAGCTGAGAGACAGAGCGGAGATTTAAAAAGAGCAGGAGCTGAGAGTCAGTGTGGAGTTTTAAAAAGTGCAGGAGCTGAGAGTCAGAACGTAGATTTAAAAAGAGCAGGAGCTGAGAGTCAGAGCAGAAATTTAAAACGAGCGGGAGCTTAGAGTCAGAGTGGAGATTTAAAAAGAGCGGGAGCTGAGAGTCAGAGCAGAGATATATAAAGAGCGGGAGCTGAAAGTCAGAGCGTAGATTTAAAAAGAGCAGGAGCTGAGAGTCAGAGCAGAGATTTGAAAAGAGTGGGAGCTGCAAATCAGAGCGGAGATTTAAAAAGAACGGGTGCTGAGACTCAGAGTGGGGAATTATGAAGCATGGGAGCTGAGAGTCTGAGCAGAGATTTAAAGACAGCGGGAGTTGAGTGTCAGAGTGGAGATTTATAAAGAGCGTGACCTGAGAGTCAGGGCAGAGATTTTTAGAGAGCAGGAGGTCAGAGTCAGACCAGAGATTTATAGAGAGCGGGAGCTGGCAGTCAGAGCGGAGATTTACAGAGAGTGGGTGCTGAGAGTTTGAGCAAAGATTTATAGAGATTAGGAGCTGAGCAGCAGTGCTGCTATTTATAGAGAGCTGGAGCTGAAAGACAGAATGGAGATTTATAAAAAGCGGGAGGTGAGAGTCAGAGCAGAGGTTTAAAAAGAGCGGGCCCTGAGACTCAGTGTGGGGAATTATGAAGCGTGGGAGCTGAGAGTCAGAGCGGAGATTTAAAAGAACTGGAGCTGGGAGTCAGGGGAGAGATTTATAGAGCGTGGGAGCTGAGAGTCAGAGTGGAGATTTATAAAGAGCAGGCAATCTAAGTTAGACTGCAGATTTATAAAGAGCGGGATTTGGGAGTCAGCGCAGAGATATAAAAAGAGCAGGAGATGAGAGACAGGGCAGAGATTAAAAAAGAAAGGGATCTGGGAGTCAGGGCAGAGATTTATAAAGAGCGGGAGCTGAGAGACAGTGCAGAGATTTATAAAGAGCAGGAGTTGAGAGTCAGGGCAGAGATTTATAAAGAGCAGGAGCTGAGAGGCTGCGAGGAGAATTATAAAAAGGTGGAGCTGAGAATCAGAGTCGGGAGTTCAGAAGAGTGGGTGCTGAGAGTCAGAGCAGAGATTTATAAAGAGCGGGAGTTGAGAGTCAGGGCAGAGATTTAAAAAGCACGGGAGCTGCGAGTCAATGCAGAGATTTATAAAGATTGGGAGGTGTGATTCAGGGCAGAGATTTAGAAAGAGGGGGAGCTGAGAGTAAGAGCAGAGATTTTAAAAGAGCCGGAGCTGAAAGACAGAGCAGGGATTTCAAAAGAGCGGGAGTTGAGAGTCAGAGTGGAGATTTAAAAAGAGCGGGAGCTGAAAATCAGAGTGGAAATTTGAAAAGAGTGGTTGCTTAGACAAAATTTGGAGAATTATGAAGCATGGGAGCTGAGAGTCAGAGCGGCAATTTAAAGACAGCGGGAGCTGAGTGTCAGAGTTGAGATTTATATAGAGCGGGAGATGAGAGTCAGGGCAGAGATTTATAGAGAGCGGGAGCTCATAGTCAGAGCGGAGATTTATACAGAGTGGGAGCTGAGAGTCAGAGAGGATATTTAAAAAGAGGGGAGCTGCAAGTCAGAGCAGTGATTTATAGAGAATTGGAGCTGAGATTTAGAGCGGTGATTTAAAAAGAGAAGGAGCTGTACGTCAGAGCAGAGATCTATAAAGAGCATGGGATGAGAGTAAGAATGGATGTTTATAAAGAGTGGGAGCTGAGAGTCAGAGTGGAGATATAAAAGGAATGGAAGCTGGGAGTCAGGGCAAAGATTTATAAAGAGTGCGAGCTGAGATTCAGGGCAGAGATTTATAAAGAGCAGGTGCTGAGAGTCAGTGAGGAGAATTATAAAAAGGGGGAGCTGAGAATCAGAGTGGGGATTTAAAAAGAGTGGGAGCTGAGAGTCAGAGCGGAGATTTATAAAGAGCGGGAGTTGAGAGTCAGAGCAGAGATTTATAAAGAGCAGGAGATGAGGGTCAGGGTGGAGAATTAAAAAGAACGGGAGCTGAGAGTCAGACTGGCGATTTAAAAAGAGCGGGTGCTGAAAGTCAGGGCAGAGATTTATAGAGAGCGGGAGCTGAGAGTCAGTGTGGAGTTTAATAGATAGCGGGAGCTGGGAGTCAGGGCAGAAATTTAAAAAGAGTGGGAGCTGAGAGACAGAGCGGAGATTTAAAAAGAGCAGGAGCTGAGAGTCAGTGTGGAGTTTTAAAAAGTGCAGGAGCTGAGAGTCAGAACGTAGATTTAAAAAGAGCAGGAGCTGAGAGTCAGAGCAGAAATTTAAAACGAGCGGGAGCTGAGACTCAGAGCGTAGAATTATGTAGTGTGGGAGCTGAAAGTAGACCGGAGAATTAAAAAGAGTGGGAACTGAGAGTCAGAGCGGAGATTTATGGAGGTCGGGAGATGAGAGCCAGACCAGAGATTTATACAGAGAGGGAGCTGAGGGTCAGAGTGGAGATTTATAGAGAGCAAGAGCTGTGAGTCAGAGCTGAGATTTATAAAGAGTGGGAGCTGAGAGTTAGAGCAGAGATTTCTAGAGGGCGGGAGCTGAGAGTCAGCGCAGAGATTTAAAAAGCGCCGGAGCTGAGAGTCAGCCAGAGATTTAAAGAGAGCAGGAGCTGAGAGTCAGAGGGGAGATTTAAAAAGAGGGGAGCTGAGGGACGGTGCGGCGATATATAAAGAGGGGGAGCTGAGAGTCAAAGCCGAGATTTAAAAATGGCGGGAGCTGAGAGTCAGAGCGGTGATTTATAAAGAGCGGGAGCTGAGAGATAGAGCAGACATTTATAGAGAGCGGGAGCTGAGAGGCAGAGCTGAGAATTTTAGAGAGCAGGAGCTGAGAGACAGACTGGAGATTTACAAAGACCGGGAGCTGAGAGTCAGAGTAGAGATTTAAAAAGAGCGGGAGCTGAGAGTCAGAGTGGAGATTGATAAAGAGCAGAAGCTGAGTGTCAGAGTAGAGATTTAAAAAGAGTGGGTGCTGAGACTCAAAGGGGAGAATTATGAATCGTGGGAGCTGAGAGTCAGAGCGGAGATTTAAAGACAGCGGGAGCAGAGTGTCAGAGTGGAGATCTTTAAAGAGGGCGGCCTAAGAGTCCGGGCAGCGGTTTTAGAGAGCAGGAGGTCAGAGTCAGAGTGGAGATGTATAGAGAGCGGGAGCTGAGGGTCAGACGAGAGGTTTATTGAGAGCGGGAGCTGAGAGTTGGAGCAAAATTTATAGAGAGCAGGAGCAGAGCAGCAGTGCCGATATTTATATAGAGCAGGAGCTGATAGACAGTATGGTGATTTATAAAGAGTGGGAGGTGAGAGTCAGAGCAGAGATTTTAAAAGAGCGGGACCTGAGACTCAGCGTGGAGAATTATAAAGCGTAGGAGCTGAGAATCAGAGCGGAGATTAAAAAGAATGGGAGCTGGGAGTCAGTCGAGAGATTTATACAGCGTTGGAGCTGAGAGTCAGTGCAGAGATTTAGAAAGAGGGGGCGCTGAGAGTAAGAGCAGAGATTTAAAGAGAGCTGGAGCTGAGAGTCAGAGCGGAGATTTAAAAAGAGGGGAGCTGAGAGACAGTGCGGCGATATATAAAGAGCAGGAGCTGAGAGCCAGAGCAGAGATTTAAAAAGAACGGGAGCTGGGAGTCAGGTCAGATATTTATAAAGAGCGGCAGCTGAGATTCAGGGCAGAGATGTATAAAGAGCGGGAGCTGAGAGACAGTGCAGAGATTTATAAAGAGGGGGAGCTGAGAGTCAGATCAGAGATTTAAAAAGAATGGGAGCTGAGAGTCAGGGCAGAGATTTATAAAGAGCAGGAGGTGAGATTCAGGGCAGAGTTTTAGAAAGAGGGGGAGCTGAGAGTCAGAGCAGAGATTCAAAAAGAGCAGGAGCTGGGAATCAGGGCAGAGATTTATAAAGAACGGAAGGTGAAATTCAGGGCAGAGAATTAGAAAGATGTGGAGCTGAGAGTCAGAGCAGAGATTTAAAAAGAGCGGGAGCTGGGAGACAGGGAGGAGGTTTATAAAGATTGGGAGCTAAGAGTCCGGGCAAAGGCTTATAGACAGCGGGGACTGAGAGTCAGTGCAGAGATTTTTCAAGAGCAGGAGCTGAGAGTCAGGGTGGAGACTTAAAAGGGCGGGATGGGAGACAGAGCCGAGATGTATAAAGAGCAGGAGCTGAGAGTCAGGGCAGAGATTTAAAAAGAGCAGGATGGGAGTCAGAGCCGCGGGTTATGAAGAGCAGGAGCTGAGAATCAGTGTGGAGATTTATAAAGAGTGGGAGCTGAGAATCAGAGCAGGGATTTAAAAAGAGCGGGAGCTGAGAGTAAAACCAGAGATTTGTAAAGAGCGGGAGCTGTGAATCAGGGCAGATATTTATAAAGAGGGGGAGCTGAGAATCAGAGTGGGTACTTAAAAAGAGCGGGAGCTGAGAGTCAGAACGAAGATTTATAAAGAGCGGGAGCTGAGAGTCAGAGCAGAGATATATAAAGAGCAGGAGCTGAAAGTCAGAGCGTAGCTTTAAAAAGAGCAGGAGCTGAGAGTCAGAGGAGAGATTTGCAAAGAGCGGAAGCTGAAAATCAGAGCGGAGATTTAAAAAGAACGGGTGCTGAGACTCAGAGTGGGGAATTATGATGCATGGGAGCTGAGAGTCAGAGCGGAGATTTAAAGACAGCGGGAGTTGAGTGTCAGAGTGGAGATTTATAAAGAGCGGGACCTGAGAGTCAGGGCAGAGATTTTTAGAGAGCAGGAGGTCAGAGTCAGACCAGAGGTTTATAGAGAGCGGGAGCTGGCAGTCAGAGCAGAGATTTACAGAGAGTGGGTGCTGAGAGTTTGAGCAAAGATTTATAGAGATTAGGAGCTGAGCAGCAGTGCTGCTATTTATAGAGAGCAGGAGCTGAAAGACAGAATGGAGATTTATAAAAAGCGGGAGGTTAGAGTCAGAGCAGAGGTTTAAAAAGAGCGGGACCTGAGACTCAGCATGGAGAATTATGAAGCATGGGAGCTGAGAGTCAGAGCGGAGATTTAAAAGAACTGGAGGTGGGAGTCAGGGGAGAGATTTATAGAGCGTGGGAGCTGAGAGTCAGAGTGGAGATTTATAAAGAGCAGGCAATCTAAGTTAGACTGCAGATTTATAAAGAGCGGGATTTGGGAGTCAGTGCAGAGATATAAAAAGAGCAGGAGATGAGAGACAGAGCAGAGATTAAAAAAGAATGTGATCTGGGAGTCAGAGCAGAGATTTAAAAAAAACGGGGGTTGGGAGTCATGGCAGAGATTTATAAAGAGCGGGAGTTGAGAATCAGAGCAGAGATTTAAAAAAAATGGGTGTTGGGAGTCAGGGCAGAGATTTATAAAGAGCGGGAGCTGAGAGACATTGCAGAGATTTATAAAGAGGGGGAGCTGAGAGACAGAGGAGAGATTAATAAAGTGGGGGAGCTGAGAGTCAGAGCAGAGATTTAAAAAGAGCGGGAGCTGAAAGTCAGAGCGTGGATTTCAAAAGAGCGGGCGCTGAGAGTCAGAGCGGATATATAAAAAGAGCAGGGGCTGAAAATCAGAGTGGAGATTTAAAAAGAGCCTTTGCTGAGACTCAGAACGGAGAATTATGAAGTGTGGGAGCTGAAGGTCAGAGCGGATATTTAAAGACAGCGGGAGCTGAGTGTCAGAGTGGAGATTTATAAAGAGCGGGAGCTGAAAGTCAGGGCAGAGATTTATAGAGAATGGGAGCTGGGAGTTAGAGCGGTGATTAAAAAAGAGGTGAGCTGAAAGTCATTGCAGAGATTTATAGAGAATGGGAGCTGGGAGTTAGAGCAGTGATTTAAAAAGAGAGGAAGCTGAACGTCAGAGAGGAGATCTAGAAAGAGCAGGGGATGAGAGTAAGACTGGAGATTTATAAAGAGTGGGAGCTGAGAGTCAGAGTGGAGATATAAAAGGAAGGGAAGCTGGAAGCCAGGGCAGAGATTTATAAAGAGCAGGAGTTGAGAGTCAGGGTAGAGATTTATAAAGAGCAGGTGTTGAGAGTCAGTGAGGAGCATTTTAAAAAGGGGGAGCTGAGAATCAGAGTGGGGATTTCAAAAGAGTGGGAGCTGAGAGTCAGAGCGGAGATTTATAAAGAGCGGGAGTTGAGAGTCAGAGTGGAGATTTATAAAGAGCGGGAGATGAGAGTCAGGGTGGAGATTTAAAAAGAGCGGGTGCTGAAAGTCAGGGCAGAGATTTATAGAGAGCGGGAGCTGAGAGTCAGTGTGGAGTTTAATAGATAGCGGGAGCTGGGAGTCAGGGCAAAATTTAAAAAGAGTGGGAACTGAGAGACAGAGCGGAGATTTAAAAAGAGCAGGAGCTGAGAGTCAGAGCGGAGATTTAAAAAGAGCGGGAGCTGAGAGTCAGAGTGGAGATTTAAAAAGAGCAGGAGCTGAGAGTCAGAGCAGAAATTTAAAACGAGCGGGAGCTTAGAGTCAGAGTGGAGATTTAAAAAGAGCAGGAGCTGAGAGTCAGAGTGGAGATTTAAAAAGAGCGGGAGCTGAGAGTCAGAGCGGAGATTTAAAAAGAACGGGTGCTGAGACTCAGAGTGGGGAATTATGAAGCATGGGAGCTGAGAGTCTGAGCAGAGATTTAAAGACAGCGGGAGCTGAGTGTCAGAGTGGAGATTTATAAAGAGCGTGACCTGAGAGTCAGGGCAGAGATTTTTAGAGAGCAGGAGGTCAGAGTCAGACCAGAGGTTTATAGAGAGCGGGAGCTGGCAATCAGAGCAGAGATTTACAGAGAGTGGGTGCTGAGAGTTTGAGCAAAGATTTATAGAGATTAGGAGCTGAGCAGCAGTGCTGCTATTTATAGAGAGCTGGAGCTGAAAGACAGAATGGAGATTTATAAAAAGCGGGAGGTGAGAGTCAGAGCAGAGGTTTAAAAAGAGCGGGACCTGAGACTCAGCATGGAGAATTATGAAGCGTGGGAGCTGAGAGTCAGAGCGGAGATTTAAAAGAACTGGAGCTGGGAGTCAGGGGAGAGATTTATAGAGTGTGGGAGCTGAGAGTCAGAGTGGAGATTTATAAAGAGCAGGCAATCTAAGTTAGACTGCAGATTTATAAAGAGCGGGATTTGGGAGTCAGTGCAGAGATATAAAAAGAGCAGGAGATGAGAGACAGAGCAGAGATTAAAAAAGAAAGGGATCTGGGAGTCAGGGCAGAGATTTATAAAGAGCGGGAGCTGAGAGACAGTGCAGAGATTTATAAAGAGCAGGAGTTGAGAGTCAGGGCAGAGATTTATAAAGAGCGGGAGCTGAGAGGCTGCGAGGAGAATTATAAAAAGGTGGAGTTGAGAATCAGAGTCGGGGTTTCAAAAGAGTGGGTGCTGAGAGTCAGAGCAGAGATTTATAAAGAGCGGGAGTTGAGAGTCAGGGCAGAGATATATAAAGAGCAGGAGCTGAAAGTCAGAGCGTAGCTTTGAAAAGAGCAGGAGCTGAGAGTCAGAGCAGAGATTTGAAAAGAGCGGGAGCTGAAAATCAGAGCGGAGATTTAAAAAGTACGGGTGCTGAGACTCAGAGTGGGGAATTATGAAGCGTGGGAGCTGAGAGTCTGAGCGGAAATTTAAAGACAGCGGGAGCTGAGTGTCAGAGTGGTGATTTATAAAGAGCGTGACCTGAGAGTCAGGGCAGACATTTTTAGAGAGCAGGAGGTCAGAGTCAGACCAGAGGTTTATAGAGAGCGGGAGCTGGCAGTCAGAGCGGAGATTTACAGAGAGTGGGTGCTGAGAGTTTGAGCAAAGATTTATAGAGAGTAGGAGCTGAGCAGCAGTGCTGCTATTTATAGAGAGCAGGAGCTGAAAGACAGAATGGAGATTTATAAAAAGCGGGAGGTGAGAGTCAGAGCAGAGGTTTAAAAAGAGCGGGACCTGAGACTCAGCATGGAGAATTATGAAGCATGGGAGCTGAGAGTCAGAGCGGAGATTTAAAAGAACTGGAGGTGGGAGTCACGGGAGAGATTTATAGAGCGTGGGAGCTGAGAGTCAGAGTGGAGATTTATAAAGAGCAGGCAATCTAGGTTAGACTGCAGATTTATAAAGAGCGGGATTTGGGAGTCAGTGCACAGATATAAAAAGAGCAGGAGATGAGAGACAGAGCAGAGATTAAAAAAGAATGTGATCTGGGAGTCAGGGCAGAGATTTATAAAGAGCAGGAGCTGAGAGACAGTGCAGAGATTTATAAAGTGCGGGAGTTGAGAGTCAGAGCAGAGATTTATAAAAGATGGGGGCTGGGAGTCAGGGCAGAGATTTATAAAGAGCGGGAGCTGAGAGACATTGCAGAGATTTATAAAGAGGGGGAGCTGAGAGTCAGAGCAGAGATTTAAAAAGAGCGGGAGCTGAAAGTCAGAGCGTGGATTTCAAAACAGTGGGCGCTGAGAGTCAGAGCGGAGATATAAAAAGAGCAGGGGCTGAAAATCAGAATGGAGATTTAAAAAGAGCCTTTGCTGAGACTCAGAACGGAGAATTATGAAGTGTGGGAGCTGAAAGTCAGAGCGGAGATTTAAAGACA
This sequence comes from Carcharodon carcharias, assembly GCF_017639515.1. Lineage (NCBI taxonomy): Eukaryota > Metazoa > Chordata > Chondrichthyes > Lamniformes > Lamnidae > Carcharodon > Carcharodon carcharias. The sequence goes on along the minus strand of NC_054474.1, from coordinate 172,481,898 downwards.
GCGGGAGCTGAGTGTCAGAGTGGAGATTTATAAAGAGCGGGAGCTGAAAGTCAGGGCAGAGATTTATAGAGAGCGGGAGCTCAGAGTCAGAGCGGAGATTTATAGAGAGTGGGAACTGAGAGTCAGAGCGGAGATTTAAAAAGAGGGGGGCTGAAAGTCATTGCAGTGATTTATAGAGAAGGTGAGCTGGGAGTTAGAGCGGTGATTTAAAAAGAGAGGAAGCTGAACGTCAGAGAGGAGATCTAGAAAGAGCAGGGGATGAGAGTAAGACTGGAGATTTATAAAGAGTGGGAGCTGAGAGTCAGAGTGGAGATATAAAAGGAAGGGAAGCTGGAAGCCAGGGCAGAGATTTATAAAGAGCAGGAGCTGAGAGTCAGGGCAGAGATTTATAAAGAGCAAGTGCTGAGAGTCAGTGAGGAGAATTATAAAAAGGTGCAGCTGAGAATCAGAGTGGGGATTTCAAAAGATTGGTAGCTGAGAGTCAGAGTGGAGATTTATAAAGAGCGGGAGATGAGAGTCAGGGTGGAGAATTAAAAAGAGCGGGTGCTGAAAGTCAGGGCAGAGATTTATAGAGAGCGGGAGCTGAGAGCGAGTGTGGAGTTTAATTGATAGCGGGAGCTGGGAGTCGGGGCAGAAATTTAAAAAGAGTGGGAGCTGAGAGACAGAGCGGAGATTTAAAAAGAGCAGGAGCTGAGAGTCAGAGCAGAGATTTGAAAAGAGCGGGAGCTGCAAATCAGAGCGGAGATTTAAAAAGAACGGGTGCTGAGACTCAGAGTGGGGAATTATGAAGCATGGGAGCTGAGAGTCTGAGCGGAGATTTAAAGACAGCGGGAGCTGAGTGTCAGAGTGGAGATTTATAAAGAGCATGACCTGAGAGTCAGGGCAGACATTTTCAGAGAGCAGGAGGTCAGAGTCAGACCAGAGGTTTATAGAGAGCGGGAGCTGGCAGTCAGAGCGGAGATTTACAGAGAGTGGGTGCTGAGAGTTTGAGCAAATATTTATAGAGATTAGGAGCTGAGCAGCAGTGCTGCTATTTATAGAGAGCTGGAGCTGAAAGACAGAATGGAGATTTATAAAAAGCGGGAGGTGAGAGTCAGAGCAGAGTTTTAAAAAGAGCGGGACCTGAGACTCAGCATGGAGAATTATGAAGTGTGGGAGCTGAGAGTCAGAGCGGAGATTTAAAAGAACTGGAGCTGGGAGTCAGGGGAGAGACTTATAGAGTGTGGGAGCTGAGAGTCAGAGTGGAGATTTATAAAGAGCAGGCAATCTAAGTTAGACTGCAGATTTATAAAGAGCGGGATTTGGGAGTCAGTGCAGAGATATAAAAAGAGCAGGAGATGAGAGACAGAGCAGAGATTAAAAAAGAAAGGGATCTGCGAGTCAGGGCAGAGATTTATAAAGAGCGGGAGCTGGAAGCCAGGGCAGAGATTTATAAAGAGCAGGAGTTGAGAGTCAGGGCAGAGATTTATAAGGAGCGGGAGCTGAGAGGCTGCGAGGAGAATTATAAAAAGGTGGTAGTTGAGAATCAGAGTCGGGGTTTCAAAAGAGTGGGTGATGAGAGTCAGAACGGAGATTTATAAAGAGCGGGAGTTGAGAGTCAGGGCAGAGATTTAAAAAGCGCGGGAGCTGCGAGTCAATGCAGAGATTTATAAAGATTGGGAGGTGAGATTCAGGGCAGAGATTTAGAAAGAGGGGGAGCTGAGAGTCAGAGCAGAGATTTAAAAAGAGCCGGAGCTGAAAGTCAGAGCAGGGATTTCAAAAGAGCGGGAGTTGAGAGTCAGAGTGGAGATTTAAAAAGAGCGGGAGCTGAAAATCAGAGTGGAAATTTGAAAAGAGTGGTTGCTTAGACTCAATTTGGAGAATTATGAAGCATGGGAGCTGAGAGTCAGAGCGGCAATTTAAAGACAGCGGGAGCTGAGTGTCAGAGTTGAGATTTATAATGAGCGGGAGATGAGAGTCACGGCAGAGATTTATAGAGAGCGGGAGCTCAGAGTCAGATCGGAGATTTATAGAGAGTGGGAGCTGAGGGTCAGAGAGGAGATTTAAAAGGAAGGGAAGCTGGGAGTCAGGGCAGAGATTTATAAAGAGCGGGAGCTGAGAGTCAGTGAGGAGATTTATAAAGAGGTGGAACTGAGAATCAGAGTGGGGATTTAAAAAGAGTGGGTGCTGAGAGTCAGAGCAGAGATTTATAAAGAGCGGGAGCTGAGAGTCAGTGAGGAGATTTATAAAGAGGTGGAACTGAGAATCAGAGTGGGGATTTAAAAAGAGTGGGAGCTGAGAGTCAGAGCAGAGATTTATAAAGAGCTGGAGTTGAGCGTCAGAGCAGAGATTTATAAAGAGCGGGAGATGAGGGTCAGGGTGGAGAATTACAAAGAGCGGGAGCTGAGAGCCAGACCGGAGATTTAAAAAGAGTGGGTGCTGAAAGTCAGGGCAGAGATTTATAGAGATCGGGAGCTGTGAGTCAGTGTGGAGTTTAATAGATAGCGGGAGCTGGGAGTTAGGGCAGAAAATTAAAAAAAGTGGGAGCTGAGAGACAGAGCGGAGATTTAAAAAGAGCAGGAGCTGAGAGTCAGTGTGGAGTTTTAAAAAGTGCAGGAGCTGAGAGTCAGAACGTAGATTTAAAAAGAGCAGGAGCTGAGAGTCAGAGCAGAAATTTAAAACGAGCGGGAGCTTAGAGTCAGAGTGGAGATTTAAAAAGAGCGGGAGCTGAGACTCAGAGCGGAGAATTATGTAGTGTGGGAGCTGAGAGAAGACCGGAGAATTACAAAGAGCGGGAACTGAGAGTCAGAGCGGAGATTTATAGAGTCGGGAGATGAGAGCCAGACCAGAGATTTATAGAGAGTGGAGCTGAGGGTCAGAGTGGAGATTTATAGAGAGTGAGAGCTGTGAGTCAGAGCTGAGATTTATAAAGAGTGGGAGCTGAGAGTTAGATCAGAGATTTCTAGAGGGCGGGAGCTGAGAGTCCGCGCAGAGATTTAAAAAGCGCCGGAGCTGAGAGTCAGCCAGAGATTTAAAGAGAGCAGGAGCTGAGAGTCAGAGGGGAGATTTAAAAAGAGGGGAGCTGAGGGACGGTGCGGCGATATATAAAGAGGGGGAGCTGAGAGTCAGAGCCAAGATTTAAAAAGAACGGGAACTGGGAGTCAGGGCAGATATTTATAGAGTGTGGGAGCTGAGAGTCAGTGTGGAGATTTATAAAGAGCAGAGAATGTATGTGAGGCTGCAGATTTATAAAGAGCGGGATTTGAGAGTCAGAGCAGAGATATTAAAAGAGCAGGAGATGAGAGTCAGAGCAGAGATTAATAAAGAATGGGAGCTGGGAGTCAGGGCAGAGATTTATAAAGACAGGGAGGAGAGATTCCGGGCAGAGACTTATAGAGAGCGGGAGCTGAGAGTCAGTGCGGAGATTTATAAAGAGGGTGAGCTGAGAGACAGTGCAGAGATTTATAAAGAGGGGGAGCTGAGAGTCAGAGCAGAGATTTAAAAAGAATGTGAGCTGAGATTCAGGGCAGAGATTTATAAGGAGCGGGAGGTGAGATTCAGGGCAGAGATTTAGAAAGAGGGGGAGCTGAGAGTCACAGCAGAGATTTAAACAGAGCGGGAGTTCGGAGACAGGGCAGAGATTTATAAAGATCGGGAGATGAGAGTCACGGCAAAGACTTTTAGAGAGTGGGAGCTGAGAGTCAGAGCGGAGATTTACAGAGAGCGGGAGCTGAGAGTCAGACCAGAGGTTTATAGAGAGCGGGAGCTGAGAGTTAGAGCAAAATTTATAGAGAGCAGGAGCTGAGCAGCAGTGCTGATATTTATAGAGAGCAGGAGCTGATAGACAGAATGGTGTGTTATGAAGAGTGGGAGCTGAGAGTCAGAGCAGAGATTTTAAAAGAGCGGGACCTGAGACTCAGCTTGGAGAATTATGAAGCGTAGGAGCTGAGAATCAGAGCGGAGATTAAAAAGAACGGGAGCTGGGAGTCAGTGGAGAGATTTATAGAGCGTGGGAGCTGAGAGTCAGTGTAGAGATTTAAAAAGAGGGGGCGCTGAGAGTAAGAGCAGAGATTTAAAGAGAGCTGGAGCTCAGTGTCAGAGCAGAGATTTAAAAAGAGGGGAGCTGAGAGACAGTGCGGCGATATATGAAGAGCAGGAGCTGAGAGCCAGAGCAGAGATTTAAAAAGAACGGGAGCTGGGAGTCAGGTCAGATATTTATAAAGAGCGGCAGCTGAGATTCAGGGCAGAGATCTATAAAGAGCGGGAGCTGAGAGACAGTGCAGAGATTTATAAAGAGGGGGAGCTGAGAGTCAGATCATAGATTTAAAAAGAATGGGTGCTGAGAGTCAGGGCAGAGATTTATAAAGAGCAGGAGGTGAGATTCAGGGTAGAGTTTTAGGAAGAGGGGGAGCTGAGAGTCAGAGCAGAGATTCAAAAAGAGCAGGAGCTGGGAGACAGGGCAGAGATTTATAAAGATCGGGAGCTGAGAGTCAGGGCAGAGACTTATAGAGAGCGGGAGCTGAGAGTCAGTGTGGAGATTTATAAAGAGGGTGAGCTGCGAATCGGAGTGGGGATTTAAAAAGAGCGCTGGCTGAGAGTGAGGGCAGAGATTTATAGAGAATGGGAGCTGTGAGTCAGAACAGAGTTTAATAGAGAGTGGGAGCTGAAAGTCAGGGCAGATATTTATAAAGAGCGGGGTCTGAGACTCACAGCAGAGATTTAAAAAGAGCGGGAGCTGAAAGTCAGAGCGGAGATTTATAAAGAGCGGGAGCTGAGAGACAGTGCAGTGATTTATGAAGAGGGGGAGCTGAGAGTCAGAGCAGAGATTTAAAAAGAATGGGAGTTGGGAATCAGGGCAGAGATTTATAAAGAACGGGAGGTGAAATTCAGGGCAGAGAATTAGAAAGATGTGGATCTGAGAGGCAGAGCAGAGATTTAAAAAGAGCGAGAGCTGGGAGACAGGGAGGAGATTTATAAAGATCGGGAGCTGAGAGTCCGGGCAAAGGCTTATAGAGAGCGGGGGCTGAGAGTCAGTGCAGAGATTTCTCAAGAGCAGGAGCTGAGAGTCAGGGTGGAGACTTAAAAGGGCGGGATGGGAGACAGAGCTGAGATTTATAAAGAGCAGGAGCTGAGAGTCAGGGCAGAGATTTAAAAAGAGCGGCATGGGAGTCAGAGCCGCGAATTATGAAGAGCAGGAGCTGAGAATCAGTGTGGAAATTTATAAAGACGGGGAGCTGAGAATCAGAGCAGGGATTTAAAAAGAGCGGGAGCTGAGAGTCAAACCAGAGATTTGTAAAGAGCGGGAGCTGTGAGTCAGGGCAGATATTTATAAAGAGGGGGAGCTGAGAATCAGGGTTGGCACTTAAAAAGAGCGGAAGCTGAGAGTCAGAACGAAGATTTATAAAGAGCGGGAGCTGAAAGTCAGAGCGTAGATTTAAAAAGAGCGGGAGCTGAAAGTCAGAGCGGAGATTTATAATGAACGGGAGCTGAGAGACAGTGCAGTGATTTATGAAGAGGGGGAGCTGAGAGTCAGAGCAGAGATTTAAAAAGAATGGGAGTTGGGAATCAGGGCAGAGATTTATAAAGAACGGGAGGTGAAATTCAGGGCAGAGAATTAGAAAGATGTGGATCTGAGAGGCAGAGCAGAGATTTAAAAAGAGCGAGAGCTGGGAGACAGGGAGGAGATTTATAAAGATCGGGAGCTGAGAGTCCGGGCAAAGGCTTATAGAGAGCGGGGGCTGAGAGTCAGTGCAGAGATTTCTCAAGAGCAGGAGCTGAGAGTCAGGGTGGAGACTTAAAAGGGCGGGATGGGAGACAGAGCTGAGATTTATAAAGAGCAGGAGCTGAGAGTCAGGGCAGAGATTTAAAAAGAGCGGCATGGGAGTCAGATCCGCGAATTATGAAGAGCAGGAGCTGAGAATCAGTGTGGAAATTTATAAAGACGGGGAGCTGAGAATCAGAGCAGGGATTTAAAAAGAGCGGGAGCTGAGAGTCAAACCAGAGATTTGTAAAGAGCGGGAGCTGTGAGTCAGGGCAGATATTTATAAAGAGGGGGAGCTGAGAATCAGGGTTGGCACTTAAAAAGAGCGGAAGCTGAGAGTCAGAACGAAGATTTATAAAGAGCGGGAGCTGAAAGTCAGAGCGTAGATTTAAAAAGAGCAGGAGCTGAAAGTCAGAGCAGAGATTTAAAAAGAGCGGGAGCTGAAAATCAGAGCGGAGATTTAAAAAGAACGGGTGCTGAGACTCAGAGCGGAGAATTATGAAGCATGGGAGCTGAGAGTCTGAGCGGAGATTTAAAGACAGCGGGAGCTGAGTGTCAGAGTGGAGATTTATAAAGAGCGTGACCTGAGAGTCAGGGCAGAGATTTTTAGAGAGCAGGATGTCAGAGTCAGACCAGATGTTTATAGAGAGCGGGAGCTGGCAGTCAGAGTGGAGATTTACAGAGAGCGGGTGCTGAGAGATTGAGCAAAGATTTATAGAGATTAGGAGCTGGTCAGCAGTGCTTCTATTTATAGAGAGCAGGAGCTGAAAGACAGAATGGAGATTTATAAAAAGCAGGAGGTGAGAGTCAGAGCAGAGGTTTAAAAAGAGCGGGACCTGAGACCCAGCATGGAGAATTATGAAGCGTGGGAGCTGAGAGTCAGAGCGGAGATTTAAAAGAACTGGAGCTGGGAGTCAGGGGAGAGATTTATAGAGCGTGGGATCTGAGAGTCAGAGTGGAGATTTATAAAGAGCAGGGAATGTAAGTTAGACTGCAGATTTATAAAGAGCGGGATTTGGGAGTCAGTGCAGAGATATAAAAAGAGCAGGAGATGAGAGTCAGAGCAGAGATTCAAAAAGAGCAGGAGCTGGGAGACAGGGCAGAGATTTATAGAGATCGGGAGCTGAGAGTCATGGCAGAGACTTATTGGCAGCGGGCGCTGAGAGTCAGTGTGGAGATGTATAAAGAGGGTGAGCTGCGAATCAGAGCGGGGATTTAAGAAGAGCGCTGGCTGAGAGTCAGGGCAGAGATTTATAGAGAGCGGGAGCTGTGAGTCAGAGCGGAGTTTAATAGAGAGTGGGAGCTGAAAGTCAGGGCAGATATTTATAAAGAGCGGGGTCTGAGACTCACAGCAGAGATTTAAAAAGAGCGGGAGCTGAAAGTCAGAGTGTAGATTTATAAAGAGCGGGAGCTGAGAGACAGTGCAGTGATTTATAAAGAGGGGGAGCTGAGAGTCAGAGCAGAGATTTAAAAAGAATGGGAGCTGGGAATCAGGGCAGAGATTTATAAAGAACGGGAGGTGAAATTCAGGGCAGAGAATTAGAAAGATGTGGAGCTGAGAGTCAGAGCAGAGATTTAAAAAGAGCGGGAGCTGGGAGACAGGGAGGAGATTTATAAAGATCAGGAGCTGAGAGTCCGGGCAAAGGCTTATAGAGAACGGGGGCTGAGAGTCAGTGCAGAGATTTTTCAAGAGCAGGAGCTGAGAGTCAGAGTGGAGACTTAAAAGGGTGGGATAGGAGACAGAGCTGAGATTTATAAAGAGCAGGAGCTTAGAGTCAGGGCAGAGATTTAAAAAGAGCGGGATTGGAGTCAGAGCCGCGAGTTCTGAAGAGCAGGAGCTGAGAATCAGTGTGGAGATTTATAAAGAGGGGGATCTGAGAATCAGAGCAGGGATTTAAAAAGAGCAGGAGCTGAGAGTCAAACCAGAGATTTGTAAAGAGCGGGAGCTGAAAGTCAGAGCGTAGATTTAAAAAGAGCAGGAGCTGAGAGTCAGAGCAGAGATTTAAAAGAGCCGGAGCTGAAAATCAGAGTGGAGATTTAAAAAGAGCGTTTGCTGAGACTCAGAATGGAGAAATATGAAGCGTGGGAGCTGAAAGTCAGAGCGGAGATTTATAGAGAGTGGGAACTGAGAGTCAGAGCGGAGATTTAAAAAGAGGGGGGCTGAAAGTCATTGCAGAGATTTATAGAGAATGGGAGCTGGGAGTTAGAGTGGTGATTTAAAAAGAGAGGAAGCTGAACGTCAGAGCATAGGTTTATAACGAGCAGGGGATGAGAGTAAGAATGGAGGTTTATAAAGAGTGGGAGCTGAGAGTCAGAGTGGAGATATAAAAGGAATGGAAGCTGAGATTCAGGGCAGAGATTTATAAAGAGCAGGAGCTGAGATTCAGGGCAGAGGTTTATAAAGAGCGGGAGCAGAGAGGCTGCGAGGAGAATTATAAAAAGGTGCAGCTGAGAATCAGAGTGGGGATTTCAAAAGAGTGGGTGCTGAGAGTCAGAGCAGAGATTTAAAAAGAGCAGGAGCTGAGAGTCAGTGTGGAGTTTTAAAAAGTGCAGGAGCTGAGAGTCAGAATGTAGACTTAAAAAGAGCAGGAGCTGAGAGTCAGAGCAGAAATTTAAAACGAGCGGGAGCTTAGAGTCAGAGTGGAGATTTAAAAAGAGCGGGAGCTGAGACTCAGAGCGGAGAATTATGTAGTGTGGGAGCTGAGAGAAGACCGTAGAATTAAAAAGAGTGGGAACTGAGAGTCAGAGAGGAGATTTATGGAGGTCGGGAGATGAGAGCCGGACCAGAGATTTATAGAGAGTGGGAGCTGAGAGTCAGAGTGGAGATTTATAGAGAGTGAGAGCTGTGAGTCAGAGCCGAGATTTATAAGGAGTGGGAGCTGAGAGTTAGAGCAGAGATTTCTAGAGGGCGGGAGCTGAGAGTCAGAGCAGAGATTTAAAAAGCGCCGGAGCTGAGAGTTAGCCAGAGATTTAAAGAGAGCAGGAGCTGAGAGTCAGAGGGGAGATTTAAAAAGAGGGGAGCTGCGGGACGGTGCGGCGATATATAAAGAGGGGGAGCTGAGAGTCAGAGCAGAGATTTAAAAAGAATGGCAACTGGGAGTCAGGGCAGATATTTATAGAGCGTGGGAGCTGAGAGTCAGTGTGCAGATTTGTAAGGAGCAGGGAATGTATGTGAGGCTGCAGATTTATAAAGAGCGGGATTTGAGAGTCAGAGCAGAGATATTAAAAGAGCAGGAGATGAGAGTCAGAGCAGAGATTAATAAAGAACGGGAGCTGGTAGTCAGGGCAGAGATTTATAAAGACAGGGAGGAGAGATTCAGGGCAGAGACTTATAGAGAGCGGGAGCTGAGAGTCAGTGCGGAGATTTGTAAAGAGGGTGAGCTGAGAGACAGTGCAGAGATTTATAAGGAGCGGGAGGTGAGATTCAGGGCAGAGATTTAGAAAGAGAGGGAGCTGAGACTCAGAGCAGAGATTTAAACAGAGCGGGAGCTCGGAGACAGGGCAGAGATTTATAAAGATCGGGAGATGAGAGTCACGGCAAAGACTTTTAGAGAGTGGGAGCTGAGAGTCAATGCGGAGAATTATAAAGATGGTAAGCTGAGAATCAGAGCGGGAATTTAAAAAGAGCCCTGACTGAGAGTCAGACTGGAGTTTTATAAAGAGTGGGAGCTGTGAGTCAATGCAGAGATTTATAAAGAGGGGGAGCTGAGAATCAGAGCAGGGATTTAAAAAGAGCATGACTGAGAGTCAAACCAGAGATTTGTAAAGAGTGGGAGCTGTGAGTCAGGGCAGAGATTTATAAAGAGGGGTAGCTGAGAATCAGAGCAGAGATTTAAAAAGCGCGAGAGTTAAGAGTCAGAGTGCAGATTTGAAAATAGCGGGAGCTGAGAGTCAGAGTGGAGATTTAAGAAGAGCGGGAGTTGAGAATCAGAGCTGAGAGTTATGAAGAGCGGGAGCCGAGAATCAGTGTGGAGATTTATAAAGACAGGGAGTTGAGAATCAGAGCAGGGATTTAAAAAGAGCGGGAGCTGAGAGTCAGAGCGGAGATTTGAAAAGAGCGGGAGCTGAGAGTCAGAGTGGAGATTTAAAAGGAGCAGGAGCTGTGTGTCAGACCAGTGATTTATAAAGAGAGGGCGCTGTGAGTCAGGGAGGAGATTTATAATGGGTGGGAGCTGAGAATCAGAGTGGGGATTTAAAAAGAGTGGGAGCTGAGAGTCAGAGTGGAGACTTAAAAGGGCAGGATGGGAGTCAGAGCCGAGATTTATAAAGAGCAGGAGCAGAGAGTCAGAGCAGAGATCAAAAAGAGCAGGAGCTGTGAGACAGGGCAGAGATTTATAAAGATCGGGAGCTGATAGTCAGGGCAAAGACTTATAGATAGCGGGAGCTGAGGTTCAGTGCGGAGAAATATAACGAGCGTAAGCTAAGAATTAGAGCAGCAATTTAAAAAGAGCACTGGCTGAGTGTCAGACCGGAGATTTATAAAGAGTGGTACCTGAGAGTCAGGGCAGAGATTTTTAGAGAGCAGGAGGTCAGAGTCAGAGCGGAGATTTATAGAGAGCGGGAGCTGAGAGTAAGACCAGAGGTAATAGAGAGCGGGAGCTGGCAGTCATAGCGGAGATTTATAGAGAGCGGGAGCTGAGAGTTAGAGCAAAGATTTATAGAGCGTAGGATCTCAGCAGCAGTGCTGATATTTATAGAGAGCAGGAGCTGAAAGACAGAACAGAGATTAATAAAGAGTGGGAGGTGAGAGTCAGAGCAGAGATTTAAAAAGAGCGGGACCTGAGACTCAGTGTGGAGAATTATGAAGCGTGGGAGCTGAGAGTCAGAGCGGAGATTTAAAAGAATGGGAGCTGGGAGTCAGGGGAGAGATTTATGGAGCATGGTTCTGAGAGTCAGAGCGGAGATTTCTTGAGATCGGGAGATGAGAGTCAGACCAGAGATTTACAGAGAGCGGGAGCTGAGTTTCAGAGCAGAGATTTAAAAAAGGCGGGAGCTGAGAGTCAGAGCGTTGATTTATAAAGAGTGGGAGCTGAGATTTAGAGCAGAGATTTATAGAGAGCGGGAGCTGAGTGGCAGAGCTGAGAATTTTAGAGAGCAGGAGCTGAGAGACAGACTGGAGATTGATAAAGAGAGGAAGCTGAGAGTCAGAGTAGAGATTTAAAAAGAGCGGGTGCTGAGACTCAAAGGGGAGAATTATGAAGCATGGGAGCTGAGAGTCAGAGCAGAGATTTATAGAGAGCGGGAGCTGAGTGTCAGAGTGGAGATCTTTAAAGAGCGTGACCTAAGAGTCCGGGCAGAGATTTTTAAAGAGCAGGAGGTCAGAGTCAGGGCGGAGATTTATAGAGAGCGGGAGCTGAGAGTCAGGCCAAAGACTTATAGAGAGCGGGAGCTGAGATTCAGTGCGGAGAATTATAAAGAGTGTAAGCTGAGAATCAGAGCGGCGATTTAAAAAGAGCGCTGGCTGAGTGTCAGACCAGAGATTTTTAAAGAGCGGGAGCTGTGAGTCAGGGCAGAGATTGATAAAGTGCGGGAGCTAGGAATCAGAGCAGAGATGTAAAAAGAGCGGGAGCTGAGAGTCAGAATGGAGATTTAAAAGGAGCTGGAGCTGTGTGTCAGACCAGAGAATTATAAAGAACGGGAGCTGTGAGTCAGGGAGGAGATTTATAATGGGAGGGAGCTGAGAATCAGAGTGGGGATTTAAAAAGAGTGGGAGCTGACAATCAAAGCAGAGATTTATAAAGAGCGCGGTCTGAGAGTTAGGGTGGAGACTTAAAAAGTTGGGATGGGAGTCAAAGCCGAGATTTATAAAGAGCAGGAGCTGAGAGTCAGGGCAGAGATTTAAAAAGAGCGGGAGCTGAGAGTCAGGGCAGAGATTCATAGAGAGCGGGAACTTAGAGTCAGAGTGGCGATTTCTTGAGAGCGGGAGATGAGAGTCAGACCAGAGATTTACAGAGAGCGGGAGCTGAGAGTCAGAGCGGAGATTTACAGAGAGCGGGAGCTGAGTTTCAGAGAAGAGATTTAAAAAAGGCGGGAGTTGAGAGTCAGAGCGGTGATTTATAAAGAGCGGGAGCTGAGAGTAAGAGCAGACATTTATAGAGAGCGGGAGCTGAGAGGCAGAGCTGAGAATTTTAGAGAGCAGGAGCTGAGAGACAGACTGGAGATTTATAAAGAGCGGGAGCTGAGAGTCAGAGTAGAGATTTAAAAAGAGCGGGAGCTGACAGTCAGAGTGGAGATTGATGAAGAGCGGAAGCTGAGAGTCAGAGTAGAGATTTAAAAAGAGCTTGTGCTGAGACGCAAAGGTGAGAATTATGAAGCGTCGGAGCTGAGAGTCAGAGCGGAGATTTAAAGACAGAGGGAGCTGAGTGTCAGAGTGGAGATCTTCAAAGAGCGCAACCTAAGAGTCCGTGCAGAGATTTTTAGAGAGCAGGAGCTGAGAGTCAGACCAGAGGTTTATAGAGAGCAGGATCTGGCAGTCATAGCGGAGATTTATAGAGAGCGGGTGCTGAGAGTTAGAGCAAAGATTTATAGAGAGTAGGATCTGTGCAGCAGTGCTGATATTTCTAGAGAGCAGGAGCTGAAAGACAGAACGGAGATTAATAAAGAGTGGGAGGTGAGAGTCAGAACAGAGATTTAAAAAGAGCGGGACCTGAGACTCAGTGTGGAGAATTATGAAGCGTGGGAGCTGAGAGACAGAGCGGAGATTTAAAAGAACGGGAACTGGGAGTCAGGGGAGAGATTTATGGAGCGTGGTTCTGAGAGTCAGAGTGGAGCTTTATAAAGAGCAGGGATGTATGTTGGACTGCAGATTTATAAAGAGCGGGATTTGGGAGTCAGTGCAGAGAAATAAAAAAAGCAGGAGCTGAGAGTCAGAGCGGAGATTAAAAGAGAATGTGATATGGGAGTCAGGGCAAAGATTTATAAAGAGCGGGAGCTGAGAGTCAGGGCAGAGATTTAAAAAGAGCGGGAGCTGTGAGACAGGGCAGAGATTTATAAAGATCGGGAAATGAGAGTCAGTCCAAAGACTTATAGAGAGCGGGAGCTGAGATTCAGTGCGGAGAATTTTAAAGAGGGTAAGCTGAGAATCAGAGCGGCGATTTAAAAAGAGCGCTGGCTGAGTGTCAGACCGGAGATTTTTAAAGAGCGGGAGCTGTGAGTCAGGGCAGAAATTTATAAAGAGCGGGAGCTGGGAATCAGAGCAGAGATTTAAAAAGAGTCGGAGTTGAGAGTTAGATCAGAGATGTAAAAAGAGCGGGAGCTGAGAGTCAGAATGGAAATTTAAAAGGAGCTGGAGCTGTGTGTCAGACCAGAGAATTAGAAAGAGCGGGAGCTGTGAGTCAGGGAGGAGATTTATAATGGGAGGGAGATGAGAATCAGAGTGGGGATTTAAAAAGAGTGGGAGCTGAGAGTCAGAGCAGAGATTTATAAAGAGCGGGGTCTGAGAGTCAGGGTGGAGACTTAAAAGGTCGGGATGGGAGTCAAAGCCGAGATTTATAAAGAGCAGGAGCTGAGAGTCAGGACAGAGAATTAAAAAGAGCGGGAGCTGAGAGTCAGGGCAGAGATTTCTTGAGAGCGGGAGATGAGAGTCAGACCAGAGATTTAAAGAGAGCGGGAGCTGAGAGTCAGAGCGGAGATTTCTTGAGAGCGGGAGCTGAGAGTCAGACCAGAGATTTACAGAGAGCGGGAGCTGAGAGTCAGAGCGGAGATTTACAGAGAGCGGGAGCTGAGTTTCAGAGCAGAGATTTAAAAAAGGCGGGAGCTGAGAGTCAGAGCGGTGATTTATGAAGAGCGGGAGCTGAGAGTTAGAGCAGACATTTATTGAGAGCGGGAACAGAGAGGCAGAGCTGAGATTTTTAGAGAGCAGGAGCTGAGAGACAGACTGGAGATTTATAAAGAGCGGGAGCTGACAGTCAGAGTGGAGATTGATGAAGAGCAGAAGCTGAGAGTCAGAGTAGAGATTTAAAAAGAGCGGGTGCTGAGACTCAAAGGGGAGAATTATGGAGCGTGGGAGCTGAGAGTCATAGCAGAGATTTAGAGACAGCGGGAGCTGAGTGTCAGAGTGGAGATCTTTAAAGAGCGTGACCTAAGAGTCCAGGCAGAGATTTTTAGAGAGCAGGAGGTCAGAGTCAGAGTGGAGATTTATAGAGAGCAGGAGCTGAGAGTCAGACCAGAGGTTTATAGAGAGCCGGAGCTGGCAGTCATAGCGGAGATTTTTTAGAGAGCGGGAGCTGAGAGTTAGAGCAAAGATTTATAGAGAGTATGATCTGAGCAGCAGTGCTGATATTTATAGAGAACAGGAGCTGAAAGACAGAACGGAGATTAATAAAGAGTGGGAGGTGAGAGTCAGAGCAGAGATTTAAAAAGAGCGGGACCTGAGACTCAGTGTGGAGAATTATGAAGCGTGGGAGCTGAGAGTCAGAGTGGAGATTTAAAAGAACGGGAGCTGGGAGTCAGGGGAGAGATTTATGGAGCATGGTTCTGAGAGACAGAGTGGAGATTTATAAAGAGCAGGGAATGTATTTTGGACTGCAGATTTATAAAGAGCGGGATTTTGGAGTCAGTGCAGAGATATAAAAAAAGCAGTAGCTGAGAGTCAGAGCAGAGATTAAAAGAGAATGTGATATGGGAGTCAGGGCAAAGATTTATAAAGAGCGGGAGTTGAGATTCAGGACAGAGATTTGGAAAGAGGGGGAGCTGAGAGTCAGAGCAGAGATTTAAAAAGAGCGGGAGCTGTGAGACAGGGCAGAGATTTATAAAGATCGGGAGCTGAGAGTCAGGCCAAAGACTTATAGAGAGCGGGAGCTGAGATTCAGTGCGGAGAATTATAAAGAGGGTAAGCTGAGAATCAGAGTGGCGATTTAAAAAGAGCGCTGGCTGAGTGTCAGACCGGAGATTTTTAAAGAGCGGGAGCTGTGAGTCAGGGCAGAGATTTATAAAGAGCGGGAGCTAGGAATCAGAGCACAGATTTAAAAAGAGTCGGAGTTGAGAGTTAGATCAGAGATGTAAAAAGAGCGGGATCTGAGAGTCAGAGTGGAGTTTTAAAAAGTGCGGGAGCTGAGAGTCAGAATGGAGATTTAAAAGGAGCTGGAGCTGTGTGTCAGACCAGAGAATTATAAAGAACGGGAGCTGTGAGTCAGGGAGGAGATTTATAATGGGAGGGAGCTGAGAATCAGAGTGGGGATTTAAAAAGAGTGGGAGCTGAGAGTCAAAGCAGAGATTTATAAAGAGCAGGGTCTGAGAGTCAGGGTGGAGACTTAAAAGGTCAGGATGGGAGTCAAAGCCGAGATTTATGAAGAGCAGGAGCTGAGTGTCAGGGCAGAGATTTAAAAAGAGCGGGAGCTGAGAGTCAGGGCAGAGATTCATAGAGAGCGGGAACTTAGAGTCAGAGTGGAGATTTCTTGAGAGCGGGAGAAGAGAGTCAGACCAGAAATTTACAGAGAGCGGGAGCTGAGAGTCAGAGCGGAGATTTACAGAGAGCAGGAGCTGAGTTTCAGAGCAGAGATTTAAAAAAGGTGGGAGCTGAGAGTCAGAGCGGTGATTTATAAAGTTCGGGAGCTGAGAGTTAGAGCAGACATTTATAGAGAGCGGGAACAGAGAGGCAGAGCTGAGATTTTTAGAGAGCAGGAGCTGAGAGACAGACTGGAGATTTATAAAGAGCGGGAGCTGAGAGTCAGAGTAGAGATTTAAAAAGAGTGGGAGCTGACAGTCAGAGTGGAGATTGATGAAGAGCGGAAGCTAAGAGTCAGAGTAGAGATTTAAAAAGAGTGGGTGCTGAGACTCAAAGGGGAGAATTATGAAGCGTCGGAGCTGAGAGTCAGAGCGGAGATTTAAAGACAGCGGGAGCTTAGTGTCAGAGTGGAGATCTTCAAAGAGCGCAACCTAAGAGTCCGGGCAGAGATTTTTAGAGAGCAGGAGGTCAGAGTCAGAGCGGAGATTTATAGAGAGCGGGAGCTGAGAGTCAGACCAGAGGTTTATAGAGAGCGGGATCTGGCAGTCATAGCGGAGATTTATAGAGAGCAGGAGCTGAGAGTTAGAGCAAAGATTTATAGAGAGTAGGATCTGTGCAGCAGTGCTGATATTTCTAGAGAGCAGGAGCTGAAAGACAGAACGGAGATTAATAAAGAGTGGGAGGTGAGAGTCAGAGCAGAGATTTAAAAAGAGCGGGACCTGAGACTCAGTGTGGAGAATTATGAAGCGTGGGTGCTGAGAGACAGAGCGGAGATTTAAAAGAATGGGGGCTGGGAGTCAGGGGAGAGATTTATGGAGCGTGGTTCTGAGAGTCAGAGTGGAGATTTATAAAGAGCAGGGAATGTATGTTGGACTGCAGATTTATAAAGAGCGGGATTTTGGAGTCAGTGCAGAGATATAAAAAAAGCAGTAGCTGAGAGTCAGAGCGGAGATTAAAAAAGAATGTGATATGGGAGTCAGGGCAAAGATGTATAAAGAGCGGGAGCTGAGAGTCAGAGCAGAGATTTAAAAAGAGCGGGAGCTGTGAGACAGGGCAGAGATTTATAAAGATCGGGAGCTGAGAGTCAGGCCAAAGACTTATAGAGAGCGGGAGCTGAGATTCAGTGCGGAGAATTATAAAGAGTGTAAGCTGAGAATCAGAGCGGCGATTGAAAAAGAGCGCTGGCTGAGTGTCAGACCGGAGATTTTTAAAGAGCGGGAGCTGTGAGTCAGGGCAGAGATTTATAAAGAGCGGGAGCTGGGAATCAGAGCAGAGATTTAAAAAGAGCGGGAGTTGAGAGTTAGATCAGAGATGTAAAAAGAGCGGGAGCTGAGAGTCAGAGTGGAGATTTAAAAAGTGCGGGAGCTGAGAGTCAGAATGGAGATTTAAAAGGAGCTGGAGCTGTGTGTCAGACCAGAGAATTATAAAGAGCGGGAGCTGTGAGCCAGGGAGGAGATTTATAATGGGAGGGAGCTGAGAATCAGAGTGAGGATTTAAAAAGAGTGGGAGCTGAGAGTCAAAGCAGAGATTTATAAAGAGCGGGGTCTGAGAGTCACGGTGGAGACTTAAAAGGTCGGGATGGGAGCCAAAGCCGAGACTTTTAAAGAGCAGGAGCTAAGCGTCAGGGCAGAGATTTCTTGAGAGCAGGAGATGAGAGTCAGACCAGAGATGTACAGAGAGCGGGAGCTGAGAGTCAGAGCGGAGATTTCTTGAGAGCGGGAGATGAGAGTCAGACCAGAAATTTACAGAGAGCGGGAGCTGAGAGTCAGAGCGGAGATTTACAGAGAGCGGGAGCTGAGTTTCAGAGCAGAGATTTAAAAAAGGCGGGAGCTGAGAGTCAGAGCGGTGATTTATAAAGAGCGGGAGCTGAGAGTTAGAGCAGACATTTATTGAGAGCGGCAGCTGAGAGGCAGAGCTGAGAATTTTAGAGAGCAGGAGCTGAGAGACAGACTGGAGATTTATAAAGAGTGGGAGCTGAGAGTCAGAGTAGAGATTTAAAAAGAGCGGGAGCTGACAGTCAGAGTGGAGATTGATGAAGAGTGGAAGCTGAGAGTCAGAGTAGAGATTTAAAAAGAGCGTGTGCTGAGACTCAAAGGGGAGAATTATGAAGCGTTGGAGCTGAGAGTCAGAGCGGAGATTTAAAGACAGAGGGAGCTGAGTGTCAGAGTGGAGATCTTTAAAGAGCGCGACCTAAGAGTCCGGGCAGAGATTTTTAGAGAGCAGAAGGTCAGAGTCAGAGCGGAGATTTATAGAGAGCAGGAGCTGAGAGTCAGACCAGAGGTTTATAGAGAGCGGGAGCTGAGAGTTAGAGCAAAATT
This sequence comes from Carcharodon carcharias, assembly GCF_017639515.1. Taxonomy (NCBI): domain Eukaryota; kingdom Metazoa; phylum Chordata; class Chondrichthyes; order Lamniformes; family Lamnidae; genus Carcharodon; species Carcharodon carcharias. The sequence goes on along the minus strand of NC_054474.1, from coordinate 172,464,395 downwards.
TATAGAGCGCAGGAGCTGAGCAGCAGTGCTGATATTTATAGAGAGCAGGAGCTGATAGACAGAATGGTGATTTATAAAGAGTGGGAGGTGAGAGTCAGAGCAGAGATTTTAAAAGAGCTGGACCTGAGACTCAGCGTGGAGAATTATGAAGCGTAGGAGCTGAGAATCAGAGCGGAGATTAAAAAGAATGGGAGCTGGGAGTCAGTGGAGAGATTTATAGAGCATGGGAGCTGAGAGTCTGTGCAGAGATTTAGAAAGAGGGGGCGCTGAGAGTAAGAGCAGAGATTTAAAGAGAGCTGGAGCTGAGAGTCAGAGCGGAGATTTAAAAAGAGGGGAGCTGAGAGACAGTGCGGTGATATATAAAGAGCAGGAGCTGAGAGCCAGACCAGAGATTTAACAAGAACGGGAGCTGGGATTCAGGTCAGATATTTATAAAGAGCGGCAGCTGAGATTCAGGGCAGAGATTTATAAAGAGCGGGAGCTGAGAGACAGTGCAGAGATTTATAAAGAGGGGGGGCTGAGAGTCAGATCAGAGATTTAAAAAGAATGGGTGCTGAGATTCAGGGCAAAGATTTATAAAGAGCAGGAGGTGAGATTCAGGGCAGAGTTTTAGAAAGAGGGTAAGCTGAGAATCAGAGCGGCGATTTAAACAGAGCGGGAGCTGAGAGTCAGAGCAGAGATTTGAAAAGAGCGGGAGCTGAGCGTCAGAGTGGAGATTTAAAAAGTGCGGGAGCTGAGAGTCAGAATGGAGATTTAAAACGAGTGGGAGCTGTGTGTCAGACCGGAGATTTATAAGAGCGGGAGCTGAGTCAGGGAGGAGATTTATAATGGGAGGGTGCTGAGAATCAGAGTGGGGATTTAAAAAGAGTAGGAGCTGAGAGTCAGAGCTGAGATTTATATAGAGCAGAAGCTGAGAATCAGGGCAGAGATTTAAAAAGAGCGGCATGGAGTTAGAGCCACAAGTTATGAAGAGCAGGAGCTGAGAATCAGAGTGGAGAGTTATAAAGAGGGGGAGCTGAGAATCAGAGCAGGGATTTAAAAAGAGCAGGAGCTGAGAGTCAAAGAGGAGATTTGTAAAGAGTGGGAGCTGTGAGTCAGGGCAGATATTTATAAAGAGGGGGAGCTGAGAATCAGAGTGGGGACTTAAAAAGAGCGGGAGCTGAGAGTCAGAACGAAGATTTATAAAGAGCAGGAGCTGAGAGTCATAGAGGAGATTTAAAAAGAGTGGGATCTGACAGTCAGAGTGGACATTTATGAAGAGCAGGAGCTGAGAATCAGAGTAGAGATTTAAACAGAGCCGGAGCTGACAGTCAGAGTGGAGATTTATAAAGAGTGGAAGCTGAGATTTAGAGCTGAGAGTTAAAAAGGGTGGGAGCTGAAAGTCGGAGCATAGATGTATATAGAGTGGGAGCTGAAAGTCAGAGCGGAGATTTAAAAAGTGCGGGAGCTGAGAGTCAGGGCAGAGATTTAAAAAGAGCGGGATGGGAGTCAGAGCTGAGATTTATAAAGAGCGGGAGCTGAGAATCAGGGCAGAGATTTATAAGGAGCGGGATGGGAGTCAGAGCTGAGATTTATAAAGAGCGGGAGCTGAGAATCAGGGCAGAGATTTATAAGGAGCGGGATGGGAGTCAGAGCTGAGATTTATAAAGAGCGGGAGCTGAGAATCAGGGCAGAGATTTATAAAGAGCGGGAGCTCAGAATCAGTGCGGAGATTTATAAAGAGGGGGAGAGGAGAATCAGAGCGGGGATTTAAAAAGAGAGGGAGCTGAGAGTCAGACCAGAGATTTATAAAGAACAGGAGCTGTGAGCGAGGGTGGAGATTTATAAAGAGGGGTAGCTGAGAATCAGAGTGGGGATTTCAAAAGAGTGGGAGCTGAGAGTCAGAGCAGACATTTATAAAGAACAGGAATTGAGAGTCATAGAGGAGATTTAAAAAGAGCGGGATCTGACAGTCAGAGTGGAGATTTAAAAAGAGCAGGAGCTGAGAATCAGAGTGAAGATTTAAAAAGAGCGGGAGCTGAGAGGCAGGCCGAAGCTTTTAAACGAGCGTGAACTGAGTCAGAGCGGAGATTTTAAAGGAGCGGGAGCTGATATTCAGGAGAGGAGATTTAGAATGAGGGGAGCTGAAAGTCAGAGCAGTGATTTATAGAGAATGGGAGCTGAGAGTTAGAGCGGTGATTTAAAAAGAGAGGAATCTGAACGTCAGTGTGGAAATCAATAAAGGGCAGGGGATGAGAGTAAGACTGGAGGTTTTCAAGAGTGGGAGCTGAGAGTCAGAGTGGAGATATAAAAGGAACAGAAGCTGGGAGTCAGGGCAGAGATTTATAAAGGGCAGGAGCTGAGAGTCAGGGCAGAGATTTATAAAGAGCGGGAGCTGAGAGTCAGGGCAGAGATTTATAAAGAGCGGGAGCTGAGAGTCAGTGAGGAAAATTAATAAAAGGAGGAGGTGCGAATCAGAGCGAGGATTTAAAAATAGTGGGAGCTGAGCATCAGACCAGAGTTTTAGAAAGAGTGGAAGCTGTGAGTCAGGGAGGAGATTTATAATGAGGTGGAGCTGAGAATCAGAGTGGGGATTTAAAAAGAGTGGGAGCCGAGAGTCAAAGCAGTGATTTATAAAGAATGGGAGCTGAGAGTCGGGGCAGAGAATTTTACAGAGCAGGAGCGGAGAGTCAGAGCAGAGATTTATAAAGAGCGGGAGCTGGGCGTCAGGGCAGAGATTTAAAAAGAGTGGGATCGGAGTCAGAGCCGAGATCTATAAAGAGTGGGAGCTGAGAAACAATGCGGAGATTTATAAAGAGGTGGAGCTGAGAATGAGAGCGGGGATTTAAACAGAGAGGGAGCTGAGAGTCAGACCAGAGATTTATAAGGAGCGGAGGCTGTGAGTGAGGCTGCAGATTTATAAAGAGGGGGAACTGAGAATCAGAGTGGGGATATAAATAGAGTGGGAGCTGAGACTCAGAGCAGAGATTTAAAAAGAGCGGGAGCTGAGAGTGAGAGCGGAGATTTATAAAGAGTGGGAGCTGAGAGTCAGGGTGGAGAGTTAAGAAGAGTTGGAAGTGAGAGTCAGAGCAGAGATTTAAAAAGGGCGGGAGCTGAAAGTCAGAGCATAGATTTAAAAAGAGCGGGAGCTGAGGATCAGAGCAGAGATTTAAAAAGATTAGGAGCTGAGAGTCAGAGCGGAGATTTAAAAAGAGTGGGAGCTGAGAGTCTGAGTGGATATTTCAGAAGAGCGGGAGCTGAGAGTCAGAGCAGAAATTTACAAAGAGCGGGAGCTGAAAATCAGAGTGGACATTTAAAAAGAGCAGGAGCTGAGACTCAGAGCAGGGAATTATGAAGCGAGGGAGCTGAGAGTCAGAGCAGAGATATAAAGATAACGGAAGCTGAGAGTCAGTTTGGGGATTTATATAGAGCGGGAGCTGAGAGTCAGGGCAGAGATTTACAGACAGTGGGAGCTGAGATTCAGAGCGGAGATTTACAGAGAGCGGGAGCTGAGTTTCAGAGCAGAGATTTAAAAAAGGCGGAAGCTGAGAGTCAGAGTAGTGATTTATAAAGAGCGGGAGCTGATAGTTAGAGCAGACATTTATAGACAGTGGGAGCTCAGAGGCAGAGCTGAGAATTTTAGAGAGCAGGAGCTTAGAGACAGACTGGAGATGTATAAAGAGCGGTAGCTGAGAGTCAGAGCAGAGATTTAAAAAGAGCGGGAGCTGAGAGTCAGGGCAGTGATTTATACAGAGCAGGAGCTGAGATTCAAAGCAGAGATTTATAAAGAGCGGGAGTTAAGAGTCAGAGCAGAGATTTATAATGAGCGGGAGCTGGGAGTCAGGGCGGAGATTTAAAAAGAGTGGGATGGGAGTCAGAGCGGAGATTTATAAAGAGTGGGAGCTGAGACTCAGAGCAAAGAATTATGAAGCGAGGGAGCTGAGAGTCAGAGCAGAGATTTAACGAGAGCGGAAGCTGAGAGTCAGATTGGGGATTCATAAAGAGCGGGAGCTGAGAGTCAGGGCAGAGATTCATAGAGAGTGGGAACTTAGAGTCAGACCGGAGATTTCTTGAGAGTGGGAGTTGAGAGTCAGAGCGGAGATTTACAGAGAGCGGGAGCTGAGTTTCAGAGCAGAGATTTAAAAAAGGCGGAAGGTGAGAGTCAGATAAGTGATTTATAAAGAGCGGGAGCTGAGAGTTAGAGCAGACATTTATAGAGAGCGGGAGCTGAGAGGCAGAGCTGAGAATTTTAGAGAGCAGGAGCTGAGAGACAGACTGGAGATTTACAAAGAGAGGGAGCTGAGAATAAGAGCAGAGATTTAAAAAGATTGGGAGCTGAGAGTCAGAGTGGAGATTTATAAAGAGCGGAAGCTGAGATTTAGAGCAGAGTTTTAAAAAGGGTGGGAGCTGAAAGTCGGAGCATAGATGTATAAAGAGCGGGAGCTGAAAGTCAGAGCGGAGATTTAAAAAGTGCGGGACTGGGAGTCAGAGCGGGGATTTAAAGAGTGCGGGAGTTGAGAGTCAGAGCGGGGAGTTCAAAAGAGCGGGAGCTAAGAGACAGAGCGGAGATTTAAAAAGAGCGGGAGCTGAGACTCAGAGCAGAGAATTCTGAAGCGTGGCAGCTGAGCGCCAGAGCAGAAATTTAAAGAGGGCGGGAGCAGAGAGTCAGAGCGGAGATTTAAAAAGAGGGGAGCTGAAAGTCAGAACAGAGATTTATAGAGAGTGGGAGCTGAGAGTGAGAGCAGAAATTTAAAAAGTGCTGGAGCTGAGAGTCAGAGCGGAGATTTAAAAAGAGCGGGAGCTGAGAGTCAGAGCAGACATTTATAAAGAACAGGAAGTGAGAGTCAGAGAGGAGAATTAAAAAGAGCGGGATCTGACAGTCAGAGTGGAGATTTAAAAAGAGCGGAAGATGAGATTTAGAGCAGAGTTTTAAAAAGAGCGAGATGGGAGTCAGAGCTGAGATTTATAAAGAGCGGGAGATGAGAATCAGGACAGAGATTTAAAAAGAGCGGGAGATGAGAATCAGTGCAGAGATTTATAAAGAGGGGTACCTGAGAATCAGAGTGAGGATTTAAACAAGTGGGAGCTGAGAGTCAGAGCAGACATTTATTTAGAACATGAATTGAGAGTCAGAGAGGAGATTTAAAAAGAGCGGGATCTGACGGTCAGAGTGGAGATTTAAAAAGAGCAGGAGCTGAGAATCAGAGCGAAGATTTAAAAAGACCGTGTGCTGAGAGACAGGCCGAAGTTTTTAAAAGAGCACGAGCTGAGTCAGAGTGCAGATTTTAAAGGAGTGGGAGCTGATATTCAGGAGAGGAGATTTAAAAAGAGGGGAGCTGAAAGTCAGAGGAGTGATTTATAGAGAATGGGAGTTGAGAGTTAGAGCGGTGATTTAAAAAGAGAGGAATCTGAACGTCAGGGCGGAAATCTATAAAGGGCAGGGGATGAGAGTAAGACTGGAGGTTTTCAAGAGTGGGAGCTGAGAGTCAGAGTGGAGGTATAAAAGGAATGGAAGCTGGGAGTCAGGGCAGAGATTTATAAAGAGCGGGAGCTGAGATTCAGGGCAGAGATTTATAAAGAGTGGGAGCTGAGAGTCAGTGAGGAAAAATATAAGAAGGAGCAGGTACGACTCAGAGCGGGGATTTAAAAATAGTGGGAGCTGAGCGTCAGACCAGAGTTTTAGGAAGAGTGGAAGCTGTGAGTCAGGGAGGAGATTTATAATGAGGTGGAGCTGAGAATCAGAGTGGGGATTTAAAAAGATTGGGACCTGAGAGTCAGAGCAGAGATTTATAAAGAACGGGAGCTGAGAGTCAGGGCAGAGATTTAAAAAGAGTGGGATGGGAGTCAGAGCCGAGATCTATAAAGAGCGGGAGCTGAGAGTCAGGGCAGAGATTTAAAAAGACCGGGATGGGAGTCAGAGCCGAGACTTATTAAGAGCGGGAGCTGAGAATCAATGCGGAGATTTATAAAGTGGGGGAGCTGAGAATGAGAGCGGGGATTTAAACAGAGAGGGAGCTGAGAGTCAGACCAGAGATTAATAAAGAGTGGGAGCTGTGAGTGAGGGTGCAGATTTATAATGTGGGGGAACTGAGAATCAGAGTGGGGATATAAAAAGAGTGGGAGCTGAGAGTCAGAGCAGAGATTTATCAAGAGCGGGAGCTGAGAGTGAGAGCGGAGAGTTATAAAGAGCGGGAGTTGAGAGTCAGGGTGGAGAGTTAAGAAGAGTGGGAAGTGAGAGTCAGAGTGGAGATTTAAAAAGGGCGGGAGCTGAAAGTCAGAGCATAGATTTAAAAAGAGCGGGAGCTGAGATCAGAGCAGAGATTTAAAAAGAGTGGGAACTGAAAGTCAGAGCATTGATTTATAAAGAGCGGGAGCTGAGAATGAGAGCAGAAATTTAAAAATTGCGGGACCTGAGAGTCAGAGCGGAGATTTACAAAGAGCGGGAGCTGAAAATCAGAGTGGAGATTTAAAAAGAGCGGGAGCTGAGACTCAGAGCAGAGAATTATGAAGCGAGGGAGCTGAGAGTCAGAGCGGAGATTTAAAAAAAGCGGAAGCTGAGAGACAGATTGGGGATTTAGATAGAGTGGGAGCTGAGAGTCAGGGCAGAGCTTCATAGAGAGTGGGAACTTAGAGTCAGAGAGGAGATTTCTTGAGAGCGGGAGATGAGAGTCAGAGCGGAGTTTTACAGAGAGCACGAGCTGAGAGTTAGAGCAGACATTTATAGAGAGCGGGAGCTGAGAGGCAGAGCTGAGAATTTTAGATCAGGAGCTTAGAGACAGACTGGAGATTTATAAAGAGCAGGAGCTGAGAGTCAGCAGAGCAGAGATTTAAAGAGAGCGGGAGCAGAGGGTCAGAGCGGAGATTTAAAAAGAGGGGAGCTGAAAGTCAGAACAGAGATTTATAGAGAGTGGGAGCTGAGAGTTAGAGCGGAGATTTAAAAAGAGTGGAATCTGAAAGTCAGATCGGAGATCTATAAAGAGCAGGGGATGAGAGTAAGACTAGAGGTTTATAAAGAGTGGGAGCTGAGAGTCAGAGCGGAGCTAAAAAAGGAATGGAAGCTGGGAGTTAGGGGAGAGTCAGACCAGAGTTTTAGGAAGAGCAGGAGCTGTGAGTCAGGGAGGAGATTTGTAATGAGGGGGAGCTGAGAATCAGAGTGGGCATTTAAAAGGAGTGGGAGCTGAGAGTCAGAGCAGAGATTTATAAAGAGCGGCAGTTGAGAGTCAGAGCTGAGATTTATAAAGAGTGGGAGCTGGGAGTCAGGGTGGAGAATTAAAAATGGCAGGATCTGAGAGTCAGACCAGAGATTTAAAAAGAGCGGGAGCTGAGAGTCAGGGCAGAGATTTATACAGAGCCGGAGCTGAGAGTCAGAGCGGAGTTTAATAAAGAGCGGGAGCTGGGAGTCAGGTCAGGTATTTAAAAAGAGAGGAATGGGAGTCAGAGCTGAGATCTATAAAGTGCTGGAGCAGAGAGACAGGGCAGAGATTTAAAAAGAGCGGGATGGGAGTCAGAGCTGAGATTTATAAAGAGCGGGAGCTGAGAATCAGGGCAGAGATTTATAAAGAGCGGGAGCTGAGAATCAGGGTAGAGATTTATAAAGAGGGGGAGATGAGAATCAGAGCGGGGATTTAAAAAGAGAGGGAGCTAAGAGTCAGACCAGAGATTTATAAAGAACAGGTGCTGTGAGAGAGGGTGGAGATTTATAAAGAGGGGTAGCTGAGCATCAGAGTGGGGATTTAAAAAGAGTGGGAGCTGAGAGTCAGAGCAGAGATTTATAAAGAGCAGCAATTGAGAGTCATAGAGGAGATTTAAAAAGAGCGGGATCTGACAGTCAGTGTGGAGATTTAAAAGGAGCAGGAGCTGAGAAGCAGAGCGAAGATTTAAAAAGAGCGGGAGCTGAGAGGCAGGCCGAAGCTTTTAAAAGAGCGTGAGCTGAGTCAGAGCGGAGATTTTAAAGGAGCGGGAGCTGATATTCAGGAGAGGAGATTTCAAAAGAGAGGGAGCTGAAAGTCAGAGCAGTGATTTATAGAGAATGGTAGCTGAGAGTTAGAGCGGTGATTTAAAAAGAGAGGAATCTGAACGTCAGTGCGGAAATCAATAAAGGGCAGGGGATGAGAGTAAGACTGGAGGTTTATAAAGAGCGGGAGCTGAGAGTAAGAGTGGAGATATAAAAGGAACAGAAGCTGGGAGTCAGGGCAGAGATTTATAAAGAGCGGGAGCTGAGATTCAGGGCAGAGATTTATAAAGAGTGGGAGTTGAGAGTCAGAGCAGAGATTTATAAAGAGCAGGAGCTGGGAGTCTGGGCAGAGATTTAAAAAGAGCGGGAGCTGAGAATGAGAGTGAGGATTTAAACAGAGAGGGAGCTGAGAGTCAGACCAGAGATTTATAAAGAGCAGGAGCTGTGAGTGAGGGTGCAGATTTATAAAGAGGTGGAACTGAGAATCAGAGTGGGGATGTAAAAAGAGTGGGAGCTGAGAGTCAGAGCAGAGATTTATAAAGAACGGGAGCTGAGAGTCAGGGCAGAGATTTATACAGAGCAGGAGCTGAGATTCAGAGCAGAGATTTATAAAGCCTGGGAGTTGAGAGTCAGAGCAGAGATTTATAAAGAGCGGGAGCTGGGAGTCTGGGCAGAGATTTAAAAAGAGTGGGATGTGTGTCAGAGCCGAGATCTATAAAGAGCGGGAGCTGAGAGTAAGGGCAGAGATCTAAAAATAGTGGGTTGGGAGTCAGAGAAGAGACTTATAAAGAGCAGGTGCTGAGAGTCAATGCGGAGATTTAAAAAGAGGGGGAGCTGAGAATGAGAGCGGGGATTTAAACAGAGAGGGAGCTGAGAGTCAGACCAGAGATTTATAAAGAGCAGGAGCTGTGAGTGAGGGTGCAGATTTATAAAGAGGTGGAACTGAGCATCAGAGTGGGGACATAAAAAGAGTGGGAGCTGAGAGTCAGAGCAGAGATTTATAAAGAGCGGGAGCTGTGATTCAGGGTTGAGAGTTAAGAAGAGTGGGAAGTGAGAGTCAGAGCGGAGATTTAAAAAAGGCGGGAGCTGAAAGTCTGAGCATAGATTTAAAAAGAGCGGGAGCTGAGGGTCAGAGCAGAGATTTAAAAAGATCGGGAACTGAAAGTCAGAGCATAGATTTATAAAGAGCGGGAGCTGAGAGTGAGAGCAGAAATTTAAAAAGTGCGGGAGCTGAGAGTCAGAGCAGAGATTTACAAAGAGTAGGAGCTGAAAATCAGAGTGGAGATTTAAAAAGAGCGGGAGCTGAGACTCAGAGCAGAGAATTATGAAGCGAGGGAGCTGAGAGTCAGAGCGGAGATTTACAGAGAGCGGAAGCTGAGAGTCAGATTGGGGATTTATATAGAGCAGGAGCTGAGGTTCAGGGCAGAGATTCATAGAGAGTGGGAAGTAAGAGTCAGAGCGGAGATTTCTTGAGAGCGGGAGATGAGAGTCAGACCAGAGATTTACAGAGAGCGGGAGCTGAGAGTCAGAGCGGAGATTTAAAGAGAGCGGGCGCTGAGAGTCAGAGCGGGGATTTAAAAAGTGCGGGAGCTGAGTGTCAGAGCGGAGATTTCAAATGAGCGGGATTTCAGAGGCAGAGCAGAGATTTAAAAAGAGCTGGAGCTGAGACTCAGAGCGGAGAATTCTGAAGTGTGGGAGCTGATCATTAGAGCAGAAATTTAAAGAGAGCGGGAGCAGAGAGTCAGAGTGGAGATTTATAAAGAGGGGAGCTGAAAGTCAGAACAGAGATTTATAGAGAGTGGGAGCTGAGAGTGAGAGCAGAAATTTAAAAAGTGCTGGAGCTGAGAGTTAGAGCGGAGATTTAAAAAGAGCAGGAGCTGAGAGTAAGAGCAGACATTTATAAAGAACAGGAATTGAGAGTCAGAGAGGAGATTTAAAAAGAGCGGGATCTGAGAATCAGAGAGAAGATTTAAAAAGAGCGGGAGCTGAGAGGCAGGCCGAAGCTTTTTAAAGAGCACGAGCTGAGTCAGTGCGGAGATTTTACAGGAGTGGGAGCTGATATTCAGGAGAGGAGATTTAAAAAGAGGGGAGCTGAAAGTCAGAGCAGTGATTTATAGAGAGCGGGAGCTGAGAGTCAGTGTGGAGAATTATAAAGAGGGTAAGCTGAGAATCAGAGCGGCGATTTAAAACGAGCGCTGGCTGAGTGTCAGACAGGACATTTATAAAGAGCGGGAGCTGTCATTCAGGGCCGAGATTTATAATACGGGGGATCTGGGAATCAGAGCAGAGATTTAAAAAGAGCGGGAGGTGAGAGTCAGAGCAGAGATTTATACAGAGCAGGAGCTGAGATTCAGAGCAGAGATATATAAAGAGCGGGAGCTGAGAGTGAGAGCAGAAATTTAAAAATTGCGGGAGCTGAGAGTCAGAGCGAATATTTAAAAGAGCGGGAGCTGAGAGTCTGAGTGGATATTACAGAAAAGCGGGAGCTGAGATTCAGAGCCGAGATTTAGAAAGAGCGGGAGCTGAAAATCAGAGTGGAGATTTAAAAAGAGCAGGAGTTGAGACTCAGAGCAGAGAATTATGAAGCGAGGGAGCTGAGAGTCAGATCGGAGACTTAAAGAGAGCGGAAGCTGAGAGTCACATGGGGGATTTATATAGAGTGGGAGCTGAGAGTCAGGGCAGAGATTCATACAGAGTGGGAAGTAAGAGTCAGAGCGGAGATTTCTTGAGAGCGGGAGATGAGAGTCAGACCAGAGATTTACAGAGAGTGGGAGCTGAGAGTTAGAGCAGACAGTTATAGAGAGTGGGAGCTGAGAGGCAGAGCTGAGAATTTTAGGGAGCAGGAGCTTAGAGACAGACTGGAGACTTATAAAGAGCAGGAGATGAGAGTCAGAGCAGAGATTTAAAGAGAGCAGGAGCAGAGAGTCAGAGTGGAGATTTAAAAAGAGGGGAGCAGAAAGTCAGTACAGAGATTTATAGAGAGTGGGAGCTGAGAGTTAGAGCGGAGATTTAAAAAGAGCGGAATCTGAAAGTCAGATTGGAGATCTATAAAGAGCAGGGGATGAGAGTAAGACTAGAGGTTTATAAAGAGTGGGAGCTGAGAGTCAGAGCGGAGATAAAAAAGGACTGGAAGCTGGGAGTCAGGGCAGAGATTTATAAAGAGCGGGAGCTGAAATTCAGGGCAGAGAGTTCTGTAGAGCAGGAGCTCAGAGTCAGTGCGGAGAATTATAAAAAGGGGGAGCTGAGAATCAGAGCGAGGATTTAAAAATAGTGGGAGCTGAGAGTCAGACCAGAGTTTTAGAAAGAGCGGGAGCTGTGAGTCAGGGAGGAGATTTGTAACGAGGGGGAGCTGAGAATCAGAGTGGGCATTTAAAAGGAGTTGGAGCTGAGAGTCAGAGCAGAGCTTTATAAAGAGCGGGAGTTGAGAGTCAGAGCTGAGATTTATAAAGAGTGGGAGCTGAGAGTCAGGGTGGAGAATTAAAAATGGCAGGATCTGAGAGTCAGACCAGAGATTTAAAAAGAGCGGGAGCTGAGAGTCAGGGCAGAGATTTATACAGAGCCGGAGCTGAGAGTCAGAGCAGAGTTTAATAGAGAGCGGGAGCTGGGAGTTAGGTCAGAGATTTAAAAAGAGAGGAATGGGAGTCAGAGCCGAGATCTATAAAGAGCTGGAGCTGAGAGTCAGGGCAGAGATTTAAAAAGAGCGGGATGGGAGTCAGAGCTGAGATTTATAAAGAGCGGGATCTGAGAATCAGGGCAGAGAATTATAAAGAGCGGGAGCTGAGAATCATAGCGGAGATTTATAAAGAGGGAGAGATGAGAATCAGAGCGGGGATTTAAAAAGAGAGGGAGCTGAGAGTCAGACCAGAGATTTATAAAGAACGGGAGTTGTGAGCGAGGGTGGAGATTTATAAAGAGGGGTAGCTGAGCATCAGAGTGGGGATTTCAAAAGAGTGGGAGCTGAGAGTCAGATCAGACATTTATAAAGAACAGGAATTGAGAGTCCTAGAGGAGATTTAATAAGTGAAGGATCTGACAGTCAGAGTGGAGATTTAAAAGGAGCAGGAGCTGAGAATCAGAGCGAAGATTTAAAAAGAACGGGAGCTGAGAGGCAGGCTGAAGCTTTTAAAAGAGCGCAAGCTGAGTCAGAGCGGAGATTTAAAGGAGCGGGAGCTGATATTCAGGAGAGGAGATTTCAAAAGTGGGGAGTTGAAAGTTAGAGCAGTGATTTATAGAGAATGGTAGCTGAGAGTTAGAGCGGTGATTTAAAAAGAGAGGAATCTGAACGTCAGTGCGGAAATCTATAAAGGGCAGGGGATGAGAGTAAGACTGGAGGTTTATAAAGAGTGGGAGGTGAGAGTAAGAGTGGAGATATAAAAGGAACAGAAGCTGGGAGTCAGGGCAGAGATTTATAAAGAGTGGGAGCTGAGATTCAGAGCAGAGATTTATGAAGAGCAGGAGGTGAGATTCAGGGCAGAGGTTTATAAAGAGCGGGAGCTGAGAGTCAGTGAGGAAAATTATAAAAAGGGGGAGGTGCGAATCAGAGCGGGGATTTAAAAATAGTGGGAGCTGAGCGTCAGACCAGAGTTTAAGAAAGAGTGGAAGCTGTGAGTCAGGAAGGAGCTTTATAATGAGGTGGAGCTGAGGATCAGAGTGGGGATTTAAAAAGAGTGGGAGCTGAGAGTCAGAGCAGAGATTTATAAAGAGTGGGAGTTGAGAGTCAGGGCAGAGATTTATACAGAGCAGGAGCTGGGAGTCAGGGCACAGATTTAAAAGAGTGGGCTGGGAGTCAGAGCCGAGATCTATAGAGAGCGGGAGCTGAGACTCCCCGCAGAGATTTAAAAAGAGCGGGATGGGAGTCAGAGCCAAGACTTATAAAGAGCAGGAGGTGAGAATCAACGCAGAGATTTATAAAGAGGGGGAGCCGAGAATGAGAGCGGGGATTTAAACAGAGAGGGAGCGGAGAATCAGACCAGAGATTTATAAAGAGCGGGAGCTGTGAGTGAGAGCGGAGATTTATAAAGTGCGGGAGCTGAGAGTCAGTGTTGAGAGTTAAAAGAGTGGGAAGTGAGAGTCAGAGCGGAGATTTAAAAAACGCGGGAGCTGAAAGTCAGAGCATAGATTTAAAAAGAGCAGGAGCTGAGGGTCAGAGCAGAGATTTAAAAAAAGCGGGAACTGAAAGTCAGAGCATAGATTTATAAAGAGTGGGAGCTGAGAGTGAGAGCAGAAACTTAAAAAGTGCGGGAGCTGATAGTCGGAGCGGAGATTTAAAAAGAGCTTGAGCTGAGAGTCTGAGTGGATATTTCAGAAGAGCGGGAGCTGAGAGTCAGAGCGGAGATTTACAAAGAGCGGGAGCTGAAAATCAGAGTGGTGATTTAAAAAGAGCGGGAGCTGAGACTCAGAGCAGAGCATTATGAAGCGAGGGAGCTGAGAGTCAGTGCGGAGATTTAAAGAGAGCAGAAGCTGAGAGTCAGATTGGGGATTTATAGAGAGCAGGAGCTGAGAGTCAAGGCAGAGATTCATAGAGAGTGGGAACTTAGAGACAGAGCAGAGATTTATTGACAGCGGGAACTTAGAGTCAGACCAGAGATTTACAGATAGTGGGAGCTGAGACTCAGAGTGGAGAATTACAGAGAGTGGGAGCTGAGTTTCAGAGCAGAGATTTAAAAAAGGCGGGAGCTGAGAGTCAGAGCAGTGATTTATAAAGAGCGGGAGCTGAGAGTGAGAGCAGACATTTATAGAGAGTGGGAGCTGAGAGGCAGAGTTGAGAATTTTAGAGAGAAGGAGCTGAGAGACAGACTGGAGATTTACAAAGAGCAGGAGCTGAGAGTAAGAGCAGAGATTTAAAAAGAGCGAGAGCTGAGAGTCAGAGTGGAGATTTATAAAGAGCAGAAGCTGAGATTTAGAGCATAGTTTTAAAAAGGGCGGGAGCTGGAAGTCGGAGCATAGATGTATAAAGAGCGCGAAATGAATGTCAGAGCGGAGATTTAAAAAGTGCGGGAGCTGAGAGTCAGAGCGGGATTTAAAAAGCGCGGGAGCTGAGAGTCAGAGCGGAGATTTCAAAAGAGCAGGAGCTCAGAGGCAGAGCAGAGATTTAAAAAGAGCGGGAGCTGAGACTCAGAGCAGAGAATTCTGAAGCGTGGGAGCTGAGCGTCAGAGTAGAAATTTAAAGAGAGCGGGAGCAGAGAGCCAGAGCGGAGATTTAAAAAGAGGGGAGCTGAAAGTCAGAACAAAGATTTATAGAGAGTGGGAGCTGAGAGTGAGAGCAGAAATTTAAAAAGTGCTGGAGCTGAGACTCAGAGCGGAGATTTAAAAAGAGCGGGAGCTGAGCGTCAGGGCAGAGATTTAAAAAGAGCGAGATGGGAGTCAGAGGTGAGATTTATAAAGAGCGGGAGCTGAGAATCAGGGCAGAGATTTATAAAGAGCAGGAGCTGTGAAACAGTGCGGAGATTTATAAAGGGGGGTAGCTGAGAATCAGAGTGAGGATTTAAACAAGTGGGAGCTGAGAGTCAGAGCAGACATTTATTTAGAACAGGAATTGAGAGTCATAGAGGAGATTTAAAAAGAGCGGGATCTGACAGTCAGAGTGGAGATTTAAAAAGAGCAGGAGCTGAGAATCAGAACGAAGATTTAAAAAGAGCAGGAGCTGAGAGGCAGGCCGAAGCTGTTAAAAGAGCGTGAGCTGAGACAGAGCGGAGATTTTAAAGGAGCAGGAGCTGATATTCAGGAGAGGAGATTTAAAAAGAGGGGAGCTGAAAGTCAGAGCAGTGATTTATAGAGAATGGGAGCTGAGAGTTAGAGCGGTGATTTAAAAAGAGAGGAATCTGAACGTCAGTGCGGAAATGTATATAGGGCAGGGGATGAGAGTAAGACTGGAGGTTTATAAAGAGCGGGAGCTGAGAGTCGGGGCAGAGATTTATAAAGAGTGGGAGCAGAGATTCAGGGCAGAGATTTATAAAGAGCGGGAGCTGAGAGTCAGTGAGGAAAATTATAAAAAGGAGGAGGTTCGAATCAGAGCGGGGATTTAAAAATAGTGGGAGCTGAGTGTCAGACCAGAGTTTTAGAAAGAGTGGAAGCTGTGAGTCAGGGAGGAGATTTATAATGAAGGGGAGCTGAGAGTCAGAGTGGGGATTTAAAAAGAGTGGGAGCTGAGAGTCAGAGTAGAGATTTATAAAGAACGGGAGCAGAGAGTCAGGACAGAGATTTATGCAGAGCAGGAGCTGAGATTCAGAGCAGAGATTTATAAAGAGCCGGAGTTGAGAGTCAGAGCAGAGATTTATAAAGAGCGGGAGCTGAGAGTCAGGGCAGAGATTGAATAAGAGTGGAATGGGTGTCAGAGCCGAGATTTATAAAGCGTGGGAGCTGAGAATCAATGCGGAGATTTATAAAGAGGGGGAGCTGAGAATGAGAGTGAGGATTTAAACAGAGAGGGAACTGAGTGTTAGAACAGAGATTAATAAAGAGCGGGAGTTGTGAGTGAGGGTGCAGATTTATAAAGAGGGGGAACTGAGAATCAGAGTGGGGATATAAAAAGAATGAGAGCTGAGAGTCAGAGCAGAGATTTATCAAGAGCGGGAGCTGAGTCTGAGAGCGGAGATTTATAAAGAGCGGAACTGAAATTCAGAGAATAGATTTAAAAATAGCGGGAGCTGAGGGTCAGAGCAGAGATTTAAAAAGAGTGGGAACTGAAAGTCAGAGCATAGATTTATGAAGAACGGGAGCTGAGAGTGAGAGCAGAAATTTAAAAATTGTGGGAGCTGAGAGTCAGAGCGGAGATTTAAAAAGAGCGGGAGCTGAGAGTCTGAGTGGATATTTCAGAAGAGCGGGAGCTGAGAGTCAGAGCGGAGATTTACAAAGAGCGGGAGCTGAAAATCAGAGTGGAGATTTAAAAAGAGTGGGAGCTGAGAGTCAGATTGCGGATTTATATAGAGCGGGAGCTGAGAGTCAGGGCAGAGATTCATAGAGAATGGGAACTTAGAGACAGAGCGGAGATTTCTTGATAGCGGTAACTTAGAGTCAGACCAGGGATTTACAGAGAGTGGGAGCTGAGAGTCAGAGTGGAGATTTACAGAGAGCGGGAGCTGAGTTTCAGAGCAGAGATTTAAAAAAGGCAGGAGCTGAGAGTCGAAGCAGTGTTCTATAGAGAGCGGGAGCTGAGAGGCAGAGCTGAGAATTTTAGAGAGCAGGAACTGAGAGACAGACTGGAGATTTACAAAGAGCGGGAGCTGAGAGAAAGAGCGGAGATTTAAAAAGAGCGGGAGCTGAGACTCAGAGCGGAGAATTCTGAAGCGTGGGAGCTGAGTGCCAGAGTAGAAATTTAAAGAGAGCGGGAGCAGAGAGTCAGAGCGGAGATTTAAAAAGAGGGGAGCTGAAAGTCAGAACAAAGATTTATAGAGAGTGGGAGCAGAGAGTGAGAGCATAAATTTAAAAAATGCTGGAGCTGAGACTCAGAGCGGAGATTTAAAAAGAGCGGGAGCTGAGAGTCAGGGCAGAGATTTAAAAAGAGCGGGATGGGAGTCAGAGCTGAGATTTATAAAGAGCAGGAGCTGAGAATCAGGGCAGAGGTTTATAAAGAGCGGGAGCTATGAATCAGTGCGGAGATTTATAAAGGGGGGTAGCTGAGAATCAGAGTGAGGATTTAAACAAGTGGGAGCTGAGAGTCAGAGCAGACATTTATAAAGAACAGGAATTGAGAGTCATAGAGGAGATTTAAAAAGAGCGGGATCTGACAGTCAGCGTGGAGATTTATAAAGAGCAGGAGCTGAGAATCAGGGCAGAGATTTATAAAGAGCGGGAGAGGAGAATCAGTGCGGAGATTTATAAAGAGGGGTAGCTGAGAATCAGAGTGAGGATTTAAACAAGTGGGAGCTGAGAGTCAGAGCAGACATTTATAAAGAACAGGAATTGAGAGTCATAGAGGAGATTTAAAAAGAGCGGGATCTGACAGTCAGCGTGGAGATTTAAAAAGAGCAGGAGCTGAGAATCAGAGCGAAGATTTAAAAAGAGCGGGAGCTGAGAGGCAGGCCGAACCTTTTAAAAGAGCGTGAGCTGAGTCAGAACGGAGATTTTAAAGGAGCGGGAGCTGATATTCAGGAGAGGAGATTTAAAAAGAGGGGAGCTGAAAGTCAGAGCAGGGATTTATAGAGAATGGGAGCTGAGAGTTAGAGCGGTGATTTAAAAAGAGAGGAATCTGAACGTCAGTGCGGAAATGTATATAGGGCAGGGGATGAGAGTAAGACTGGAGGTTTATAAAGAGTGGGAGCTGAGAGTCAGAGTGGAGGTATAAAAGGAATGGAAGCTGGGAGTCAGGGCAGAGATTTATGAAGAGCGGGAGCTGAGATTCAGGGCAGAGATTTATAAAGAGTGGGAGCAGAGATTCAGTGTAGAGATTTATAAAGAGTGGGAGCTGAGAGTTAGTGAGGAAAATTATAAAAAGGAGGAGGTGCGAATCAGAGCGGGGATTTAAAAATAGTGGGAGCTGAGTGTCAGACCAGACTTTTAGAAAGAGTGGAAGCTGTGAGTCAGGGAGGAGATTTATAATGAAGGGGAGCTGAGAGTCAGAGTGGGGATGTAAAAAGAGTGGGAGCTGAGATTCAGAGCAGAGATTTATAAACAGCCGGAGTTGAGAGTCAGAGCAGAGATTTATAAAGAGCAGGAGCTGGGAGTCAGGGCAGAGATTGAAAAAGAGTGGAATGGGTGTCAGAGCCGAGACTTATAAAGAGCGGGAGCTGAGAATCAATGTGGAGATTTATAAAGAAGGGGAGCTGAGAATGAGAGCGGGGATTTAAACAGAGAGGGAGCTGAGTGTCAGACCAGAGATTTATAAAGAGCGGGAGTTGTGAGTGAGGGTGCAGATTTATAAAGAGGGGGAACTGAGAATCAGAGTGGGGATATAAAAAGAGTGAGAGCTGAGAGTCAGAGCAGAGATTTACAAAGAGCGGGAGCTGAGTGTGAGAGCGGAGAATTATAAAGTGCGGAGGTGAAAGTCAGAGCATAGATTTAAAAATAGCGGGAGCTGAGGGTCAGAGCAGAGATTTAAAAAGAGTGGGAACTGAAAGTCAGAGCATAGATTTATAAAGAACGGGAGCTGAGAGTGAGAGCAGAAATTTAAAAATTGTGGGAGCTGAGAGTCAGAGCGGAGATTTAAAAAGAGCGGGAGCTGAGAGTCTGAGTGGATATTTCAGAAGAGCGGGAGCTGAGAGTCAGAGCGGAGATTTACAAAGAGCGGGAGCTGAAAATCAGTGTGGAGATTTAAAAAGAGTGAGAGCTGAGACTCAGAGAACAGAATTATGAAGTGAGGGAGCTGAGAGTCAGAGCGGAGATTTAAAGAGAGCGGAAGCTGAGAGTCAGATTGGGGATTTATATAGAGCGGGAGCTGAGAGTCAGGGCAGAGATTCATAGAGAGTGGGAACTTAGAGACAGAGCGGAGATTTCTTGAGAGCGGGAACTTAGAGTCAGACCAGAGATTTACAGAGAGTGGGAGCTGAGAGTCAGAGTGGAGATTTACAGAGAGCGGGAGCTGAGTTTCAGAGCAGAGATTTAAAAAAGGCTGGAGCTGAGAGTCGAAGCAGTGTTCTATAAAGAGCGGGAGCTGAGAGTTAGAGCAGACATTTATAGAGAGCGGGAGCTGAGAGGCAGAGCTGAGAATTTTAGAGAGCAGGAGCTGAGAGACAGACTGGAGATTTACAAAGAGCAGGAGCTGAGAGAAAGAGCAGAGATTTATAAAGAGCGGGAGCTGTGAGTCAGAGTGGAGATTTATAAAGAGCGGAAGCTGAGATTTAGAGCAGAGTTTTAAAAAGGGCGGGAGCTGAAAGTCGGAGCATAGATGTATAAAGAGCGGGAGCTGAAAGTCAGATAGGAGATTTACAAAGTGCGGGAGCTGAGAGTCAGAGCGGGATTTAAAAAGTGAGGGAGCTGAGAGTCAGAGCGGAGATTTCAAAAGAGCGGGTGTTCAGAGGCAGAGCGGAGATTTAAAAAGAGCGGTAGCATAGACTCAGAGCGGAGAATTCTGAAGCATGGGAGCTTAGCGTCAGAGCAGAAATTTAAAGAGAATGGGAGCAGAGAGTCAGAGCGGAGATTTAAAAAGAGGGGAGCTGAAAGTCAGAACAGAGATTTATAGAGAGTGGGAGCTGAGAGTGAGAGCAGAAATTTAAAAAGTGCTGGAGCTGAGACTCAGAGCCGAGATTTAAAAAGAGCGGGAGCTGAGAGTCAGCGCAGAGATTTAAAAAGAGCGAGATGGGAGTCAGAGCTATGATTTATAAAGAGCGGGAGCTGAGAATCAGGGCAGAGATTTATAAAGAGCGGGAGCTGAGAATCAGAGTGAGGATTTAATCAAGTGGGAGCTGAGAGTCAGAGCAGACATTTATAAAGAACAGGAATTGAGAGTCATAGAGGAGATTTAAAAAGAGCGGGATCTGACAGTAAGAGTGGAGATATAAAAAGAGCAGGAGCTGAGAATCAGAGCGAAGATTTATAAAGAGCGGGAGCTGAGAGTCAGAGCAGAGATTTAAAAAGGGCGGGAGCTGAGAGTCAGGGCAGCGATTTATAAAGAGCAGGTGCTGAGATTCAGAGCAGAGATTTATAAAGAGCGGGAGTTGAGAGAGCAGAGATTTATAAAGAGCAGGAGCTGGGAGTCAGGGCAGAGATTTAAAAAGAGTGGGATGGGAGTCAGAGCCGAGATCTATAAAGAGCGGGAGCTGAGAGTCAGGGCAGAGATTTGAAAAGAGCAGGATGGGAGTCAGAGCCGAGATTTATAAAGCGTGGGAGCTGAGAATCAATGCGGAGATTTATAAAGAGGGGGAGCTGAGAATGAGAGTGAGGATTTAAACAGAGAGGGAACTGAGTGTCAGAACAGAGATTAATAAAGAGCGGGAGTTGTGAGTGAGGGTGCAGATTTATAAAGAGGGGGAACTGAGAATCAGAGTGGGGATATAAAAAGAGTGGGAGCTGAGAGTCAGAGCAGAGATTTATGAAGAGCGGTAGTTGAGAGTGAGAGCCGAGTTTTTTAAAGAGCAGGAGCTGAGAGTCCGGGTGGAGAGTTAAGAAGAATCGGAAATGAGAGTCAGAGCTGAGATTTAAAAAGGGCGGCAGGTGAAAGTCAGAGCATAGATTTAAAAAGAGCGGGAACTGAAAGTCAGAGCATAGATTTATAAAGAGCGAGAGCTGAGAGTCTGAGTGGATATTTCAGAAGAGGGGGAGCTGAAAATCAGAGTGGTGATTTAAAAAGAGCGGGAGCTGAGATTCAGAGCAGAGATTTATGAAGCGAGGGAGCTGAGAGTCAGAGTGGAGATTTAAAGAGAGTGGGAACTTAGAGACAGAGTAGAGATTTCTTGAGAACGGGAGATGAGAGTCAGAGCAGAGATTTACAGAGATTGGGAGCTGAGAGTCAGAGCAGAGATTTACAGAGAGCGGGAGATGAGTTTCAGAGCAGAGATTTAAAAAAGGCTGGAGCTGAGAGTCAGAGCGGTGATTTATAAAGAGCGGGAGCTGAGAGTCAGGGCAGAGATTTGAAAAGAGCAGGATGGGAGTCAGAGCCGAGATTTATAAAGCGTGGGAGCTGAGAATCAATACGGAGATTTATAAAGAGTGGGAGCTGAGAATGAGAGTGAGGATTTAAACAGAGAGGGAACTGAGTGTCAGACCAGAGATTAATAAAGAGCGGGAGCTGTGAGTGAGGGTGGAGATTTATAAAGAGGGGGAACTGAGAATCATGGTGGGGATATAAAAAGAGTGGGAGCTGAGAGTCAGAGCAGAGATTTATAAATAGCGGGAGCTGAGAGTGAGAGCCGAGTTTTCGAAAGAGCAGGAGCTGAGAGTCCGGGTGGAGAGCTAAGAAGAATCGGAAATGAGAGTCAAAGCGGAGATTTAAAAAGGGCGGCAGGTGAAAGTCAGAGCATAGATTTAAAAAGAGCGGGAGCTGAGTGTCAGAGCAGACATTTAAAAAGAGCGGGAGCTGAAAATCAGAGTGGAGATTAAAAAAGAGCGGGATCTGAGACTCAGAGCAGAGAATTATGAAGTGAGGGAGCTGAGAGTCAGAGCGGATATTTAACAAGAGCGGAGGCTGAGAGTCAGAATGGGGATTTATATAGAGCAGGAGCTGAGAATCAGGGCACAGATTCATAGAGAGTGGGAACTTATAGTCTGAGCGGAGATTTCTAAAGAGCGGGAGTTGAGAGGCAGAGCTGAGAATTTTACAGAGCAGGAGCTGCGAGACAGACTGGAGATTTATACAGAGTGGGAGCTTTGAGTCAGAGTGGAGATTTAAAAAGGGCGGGAGCTGAGAGTCAGGGCAGAGATTTATACAGAGCAGGAGCTGAGATTCAGAGCAGAGATTTATAAAGAGCGGGAGTTGAGAGTCAGAGCAGAGATTTATAAAGAGCGGGAGTTGAGAGTCAAAGCAGAGATTTATAAAGAGCGGGAGCTGAGAGTCAGAGCAGAGATTTATAAAGAGTGGGAGCTGAGAATCAATGTGGAGATTTATAAAGAGGGGGAGCTGAGAATGAGAGTGAGGATTTAAACAGAGAGGGAGCTGAGAGTCAGACCAGAGATTAATAAAGACCGGGAGCTGTGAGTGAGGGTGGAGATTTATAAAGAGGGGGAAATGAGAATCAGAGTGGGGATATAAAAAGAGTGGGAGCTGAGAGTCAGAGCGGAGATTTATAAAGAGCGGGAGCTGAGAGTGCGAGCAGAGATTTATTAAGAGCAGGAGCTGAGAGTCAGGGTGGAGAGTTAAGAAGAGTGGGAACTGATAGTGAGGGCAGAAATTTAAAAAGTGCGGGAGCTGAGAGTCAGAGCGGAGAATTAAAAAGAGTGGGAGCTGAGAGTCTGAGTGGATATTTCAGAAGAGCGGGAGCTGAGAGTCAGAGTGGTGATTTAGAAAGAGCGGGAGTTGAGACTCAGAGCAGAGAACTATGAAGCGAGGGAGCTGAGAGTCAGAGCGGAGATTAAAAGAGAGCGGAAGCTGAGAGTAAGATTGGGGATTTATATGGAGCGGTAGCTGAGAGTCAGGGCAGAGATTCATAGAGAGTGGGAACTTAGAGTCAGAGTGGAGATTTCTTGAGACTGGGAGATAAGAGTCAGACCAGAGATTTACAGCGAGTGGGAGCTGAGAGTCAGAGCGGAGATTTACAGAGAGCGGGAGCTGAGTTTCAGAGCAGAGATTTAAAAAAGGCGGGAGCTGAGTGTCAGAGTGGTGATTTATAAAGAGCGGGAGCTGAGAGTTAGAGCAGGCATTTATAGAGAGCGGGAGCTGAGAGGCAGAGCTGAGAATTTTAGAGAGGAGGAGCTGAGAGACAGACTGGAGATTTATAAAGAGCGGGAGCTGAGAGTCAGAGCAGAGATTTAAAAAGGGCGGTTGCTGATAGTCAGGGTAGTGATTTATACAGAGCAGGAGCTGAGATTCAGAGCAGAGATTTATAAAGAGTAGGAGTTGAGAGTCAGAGCAGAGATTTATAAAGAGCAGGAGCTGGGAGTCAGGGCAGAGATTTAAAAAGAGTGGGATGGGAGTCAGAGCCGAGATTTATAACGAGTGGGAGCTGAGAATCAATGTGGAGATTTATAAAGAGGGGGAGCTGAGAATTAGAGTGAGGATTTTAACAGAGAGGGAGCTGAGAGTCAGACCAGAGATTAATAAAGAGCGGGAGCTGTGAGTGAGGGTGGAGATTTATAAAGAGGGGGAACTGAGAATCAGAGTGGGGATATAAAAAGAGTGGGAGCTGAGAGTCAGAGCAAAGATTTATAAAGAGCAGGAGCTGAGAGTCAGAGCAGAGATTTATAAAGAGCATGAGATGAGAGTCAGAGTGAACATTTATAAAGAGCGGGAGCTGAGAGTTAGAGCAGACATTTAACGAGAGTGGAAGCTGAGAGTCAGATTGGGGATTTATATAGAGCAGGAGCTGAGAGTCAGAGCGGAGATTTAAAAAGGGCGGCAGGTGAAAGTCAGAGCATAGATTTAAAAAGAGCGGGAGCTGAGGGTCAGAGTAGACATTTAAAAAGAGCGGGAACTGAACGTCAGAGCATAGATTTATTAAGAGCACGAGCTGAGTGTGAGAGCAGAAACTTAAAAAGTGCTGGAGCTGAGAGTCAGAGCGGAGATTTACAAAGAGCGGGAGCTGAGATTCTGAGTGGATATTTCAGAAGAGCGGGAGCTGAGAGTCAGAGCGGAGATTTCAAAAGAGCGGGAGCTGAAAATCAGAGTGGAGGTTAAAAAAGAGCGGGAGCTGAGACTCAGAGCAGAGAATTATGAAGTGAGGGAGCTGAGAGTCAGAGCGGAGAGTTAACAAGAGCGTAAGTTGAGAGTCAGAATGGGGATTTATATAGAGCAGGAGCTGAGAATCAGGGCACAGATTCATAGAGAGTGGGAACTTATAGTCAGAGCGGAGATTTCATGAGAGCGGGAGCTGAGTTTCAGAGCAGAGATTTAAAAAAGGCGGGAGCTGAGACTCAGAGCAGTGATTTATAAAGAGCGTGAGCTGAGAGTTAGAGCAGACATTTATAGAGAGCGGGAGCTGAGAGGCAGAGCTGAGAATTTTAGAGAGCAGGAGCTGAGAGACAGACTGGAGATTTACAAAGAGCGGGAGCTGAGAGTAAGAGCAGAGATTTAAAAAGAGCGGGAGCTGAGAGTCAGAGCGGGGATTTAATAAGTGCAGGAGCTGAGAGTCAGAGCGGAGATTTCCGAAGAGCGGGAGCTAAGAGGCAGAGTGGAGAGCTAAAAAGAGTGGGAGCTGAGACTCAGAGTGGAGAATTCTGAAGCTTGGGAGCTGAGCGTCAGAGCGGAGATTTAAAGAGAACAGGAGTTGAGTGTGAGAGTGGAGATTTATAAAAAGCGGCAGCTGAGAGTCAGGGCAGAGATTTATAGAGCGCGGGAGCTGAGAGTCAGACGAGAGATGTATTCGGACCGGGAGCTGAGAGTCAGAGTGGAGATTTATAAAGAGCAGGAGCGGAGAGTTAGAACAGAGATTTATAGAGAGCGGGAGCTGAGAGATAGAGAGCGGGAGCTGAGAGACTTACTGGAGATTTATAAAGAGCGGGAGCTGAGAGTCAGAGCAGAGATTTATAAAGAGCATGAGATGAGAGTCAGAGTGAACATTTATAAAGAGCGGGAGCTGAGAGTTAGAGCAGACATTTAACGAGAGTGGAAGCTGAGAGTCAGATTGGGGATTTATATAGAGCAGGAGCTGAGAGTCAGGGCAGAGATTCATAGAGAGTGGGAACTTAGAGTCAGAGTGGAGATTTCTTGAGACTGGGAGAAGAGAGTCAGACCAGAGATTTACAGAGAGAGGGAGCTGAGTGTCAGAGTGGAGATTTACAGAGAGCGGGAGCTGAGTTTCAGAGCAGAGATTTAAAAAAGGCGGGAGCTGAGAGTCAGAGTGGTTATTTATAAAGAGCAGGAGCTGAGAGTTAGAGCAGACATTTATAGAGAGCGGGAGCTGAGAGGCAGAGTTGAGAATTTTAGAGAGCAGGAGCTGAGAGACAGAGTGGAGATTTAAAAAGGGCGGGAGCTGAGAGACAGGGCAGTGATTTATACAGAGCAGGAGCTGAGATTCAGAGCAGAGATTTATAAAGAGCGGGAGTTGAGAGTCAGAGCAGAGATTTATACAGAGCAGGAGCTGGGAGTCAGGGCAGAGTTTTAAAAAGAGTGGGATGGGAGTCAGAGCCGAGATCTATAAAGAGCGGGAGCTGAGAGTCAGGGCAGAGATTTAAAAAGAGCGTGATGGGAGTCAGAGCCGAGATTTATAAAGCGTGGGAGCTGAGAATCAATGCGGAGATATATAAAGAGGGGGAGCTGAGAATGAGAGTGAGGATTTAAACAGAGAGGGAGCTGAGAGTCAGACCAGAGATTACTAAAAAGCGGGAGCTGTGAGTGAGGGTGGAGATGTATAATGAGGGGGAACTGAGAATCAGAGTGGGGATATAAAAAGAGTGGGAGCTGAGAGTCAGAGCAGGGATTTATAAAGAGCGGGAGTTGAGGGTGAGAGCAGAGATTTATTAAGAGCAGGAGCTGAGAGACAGGGTGGAGAGTTAAGAAGAGTGGAAACTGAGAGTCAAAGTGGAGATTTAAAAAGGGCGGGAGCTGCAAGTCAGAGCACAGATTTAAAAAGAGCGTGAGCTGCGGGTCAGAGCAGACAGTTAAAAAGAGCGGGAACTTAAAGTCAGAGCATAGATTTATAAAGAGCGGGAGCTGAGAGTGAGAGCAGAAATTTAAAAAGTGCGGGAGCTGAGAGTCAGAGCGGAGATTTAAAAAGAGCGGGAGCTGAGAGTCTGATTGGATATTTCAGAAGAGCGGGAGCTGAGAGTCAGAGCGGAGAATTTAAAAGAGCAGGAGCTGAAAATCAGAGTGGAGATTTAAAAAGAGCGGGAGCTGAGACTCAGAGCAGAGAATTATGAAGCAAGGGAGCTGAGAGTCAGAGCGGAGATTTAAAGAGTGCGGAAGCTGAGAGTCAGATTGGGGATTTATATAGAGCGGGAGCTGAGAGTCAGGGCAGAGATTCATAGAGAGTGGGAACTTAGAGTCAGAGTGGAGATTTCTTGAGAATGGGAGATGAGAGTCAGACCAGAGATTTACAGAGAGTGGGAGCTGAGAGTCTGTGCGGAGATTTACAGAGAGCGGGAGCTGAGTTTCAGAGCAGAGATTTAGAAAAGGCGGGAGCTGAGAGTCAGAGTGGTGATTTATAAAGAGCGGGAGCTGAGAGTTAGAGCAGACATGTATAGAGAGTATGAGCTGAGAGGCCGAGTTGAGAATTTTTGAGAGCAGGAGCTGAGAGGCAGACAGGAGATTTATAAAGAGCGGGAGCTGAGAGTCAGAGCAGAGATTTAAAAAGGGCGGGAGCTGTGAGTCAGGGCAGCGATTTATACAGAGCAGGAGCTGAGATTCAGTGCAGAGATTTATAAAGAGCGGGAGTTGAGAGTCAGTGCAGAGATTTATAAAGAGCAGGAGCTGGGAGTCAGGGCAGAGATTTAAAAAGAGTGGGATGGGAGTCAGAGCCGAGATTTATAAAGAGTGGGAGCTGAGAATCAATGTGGAGATTTATAAAGAGGGGGAGCTGAGAATGAGAGTGAGGATTTAAACAGAGAGGGAGCTGAGAGTCAGACCAGAGATTAATAAAGAGCGGGAGCTGTGAGTGAGGGAGGAGATTTATAAAGAGGTGGAACTGAGAATCAGATTGGGGATAGAAAAAGAGTGGGAGCTGAGAGTCAGAGCAGAGATTTATAAAGAGCGGGAGCTGAGAGTGAGGGAGGAGATTTATAAAGAGGTGGAACTGAGAATCAGATTGGGGATAGAAAAAGAGTGGGAGCTGAGAGTCAGAGCAGAGATTTATAAAGAGCGGGAGCTGAGAGTGAGAGCCGAGTTTTTTAAAGAGCAGGAAATGAGAGTCAGGTTGGAGAGTTAAGAAGAATCGGAACAGAGAGTCAGAGCGGCGATTTAAAAAGGGCGGCAGGTGAAAGTCAGAGCAGAGATTTATAAAGAGCGGGAGCTGAGTGTGAGAGCAGAAATTTAAAAAGTGCTGGATCTCAGAGTCAGAGCGGAGATTTAAAAAGAGCGGGAGCTGTGAGTGAGGGTGGAGATTTATAAAGAGGTGGAACTGAGAATCAGATTGGGGATATAAAAAGAGTTGGAGCTGAGAGTCAGAGCAGAGATTTATAAAGAGCGGGAGCTGAGAGTGAGAGCCGAGTTTTTTAAAGAGCAGGAGATGAGAGTCAGGGTGGAGAGTTAAGAAGAATCGGAACAGAGAGTCAGAGCGGAGATTTAAAAAGGGCGGCAGTTGAAAGTCAGAGCATAGATTTATAAAGAGCGGGAGCTGAGTTTGAGAGCAGAAATTTAAAAAGTGCTGGAGCTGAGAGTCAGAGCGGAGATTTAAAAAGAGCGGGAGCTGAGAGTCTGAGTGGATATTTCAGAAGAGCGGGAGCTGAGAGTCAGAGCGGAGATTTAAAAAGAGCGGGAGCTGAGAGTCTGAGTGGATATTTCAGAAGAGCGGGAGCTGAGAGTCAGAGAGGAATTTTATAAAGAGCAGGAGCTGAGAGTCAGAGCGAAGTTTTAAAAAGAGCTGGAGCTGAGAGCCAGAGTGGAGATTTACAAATAGCGGGAGCTGAAAATCAGAGTGGAGATTTAAAAAGAGCGGGAGCTAAGATTCAGAGCAGAGAATTACGAAGCGAGGGAGCTGAGAGTCAGAGCGGAGATTTAAAGAGAGTGGGAATTTAGAGTCAGAGTTGAGATTTCTTGAGAACGGGAGATGAGAGTCAGACCAGAGATTTACAGAGAGAGGGAGCTGAGTGTCAGAGCGGAGATTTAAAAAAGGCGGGAGCTGAGAGTGAGAGCAGAGATTTATAAAGAGCCGGAGCTGAGAGTCAGGCTGGAGAGTTAAGAAGAGTGGGAAGTGAGAGTTAGATCGGAGATTTAAAAAGGGCGGGAGCTGAAAGTCAGAGCATAGATTTAAAAAGAGCCGGAGCTGAGTGTCAGAGCAGAGATTTAAAAAGAGCGGGAACTGACAGCCAGAGCATAGATTTATAAAGAGCAGGATCTGAGAGTCTGAGTGGATATTTCGGAAGAGCAGGAGCTGAGAGTCAGAGCGGGGATTTACAAAGAGCGGGAGCTGAAAATCAGAGTGGAGATTTAAAAAGAGCGGGAGCTGAGATTCAGAGCAGTGAATTACGAAGCGAGGGAGCTGAGAGTCAGAGCGGAGATTTAAAGAGAGTGGGAACTCAGAGTCAGAGTGGATATTTCTGGAGAACGGGAGATGAGAGTCAGGCCAGAGATTTACAGAGAGTGGGAGATGAGAGTCAGAGTGGAGATTTACAGAGAGCGGGAACTGAGAGTCAGAGCGGACATTTACAGAGAGCGGGAGCTGAGTTTCAGAGCAGAGATTTAAAAAAAGCGGGACCTGAGATTCAGAGTGGTGATTTATAAAGAGCGGGAGCTGAGAGTTAGAGCAGACATTTAACGAGAGCGGAAGCTGAGAGTCAGATTGGGGATTTAAAAAGAGCAGGAGCTGAGAGTCAGGGCAGAGATTCATAGAGAGTGGGAACTTAGAGTCAGAGTGGAGATTTCCTGAGAATGGGAGATGAGAGTCAGACCAGAGATTTACAAAGAGCACGAGCTGAGAGATAGAGCAGACATCTATATAGAGCGGGAGATGAGAGGCAGAGTTGAGAATTTTAGAGAGCAGCACCTGAGAGACAGAGTGGAGATTTACAAAGAGCGGGAGCTGAGAGTCAGAGCAGTGATTTAAAAAGAGCGGGAGATGAGGGTCAGAGCAGAAATTTAAAAAGAGTGGGAACTGAAAGTCAGAGCATAGATTTATAAAGAGTGGGAGCTGAGTGTCAGAGCAGACATTTAAAAAGAGCGGGAACTGAAAGTCAGAGCATAGATTTATAAAGAGCGGGAGCTTAGTTTGAGAGCAGAAATTTAAAAAGTGCTGGAGCTGAGAGTCAGAGCGGAGATTTAAAAAGAGCGGGAGCTGAGAGTCTGAGTGGATATTTCAGAAGAGCGGGAGCTAAGAGTCAGAGTGGAGATTTTAAAAGAGCGGGAGCTGAAAATCAGAGTGGAGATTAAAAAAGAGCGGGATCTGAGACTCAGAGCAGAGAATTATGAAGTGAGGGAGCTGAGAGTCAGAGCGGATATTTAACAAGAGCGGAGGCTGAGAGTCAGAATGGGGATTTATATAGAGCAGGAGCTGAGAATCAGGGCACAGATTCATAGAGACTGGGAACTTATAGTCTGAGCGGAGATTTCTAAAGAGCGGGAGCTGAGAGTTAGAGCCGACATTTATAGAGAGCAGGAGCTGAGAGGCAGAGCTGAGAATTTTACAGAGCAGGAGCTGCGAGACAGACAGGAGATTTATAAAGAGCAGGAGCTGTGAGTGAGGGTGGAGATTTATAAAGAGGGGGAAATGAGAATCAGAGTGGGGATATAAAAAGAGTGGGAGCTGAGAGTCAGAGCAGAGATTTATAAAGAGTGGGAGCTGAGAATCAATGTGGAGATTTATAAAGAGGGGGAGCTGAGAATGAGAGTGAGGATTTAAACAGAGAGGGAGCTGAGAGTCAGACCAGAGATTAATAAAGACCGGGAGCTGTGAGTGAGGGTGGATATTTATAAAGAGGGGGAAATGAGAATCAGAGTGGGGATATAAAAAGAGTGGGAGCTGAGAGTCAGAGCAGAGATTTATAAAGAGCGGGAGCTGAGAGTGCGAGCAGAGATTTATTAAGAGCAGGAGCTGAGAGTCAGGGTGGAGAGTTAAGAAGAGTGGGAACTGATAGTGAGGGCAGAAATTTAAAAAGTGCGGGAGCTGAGAGTCAGAGTGGAGAATTAAAAAGAGCGGGAGCTCAGAGTCTGAGTGGATATTTCAGAAGAGCGGGAGCTGAGAGTCAGAGTGGAGATTTAAAAAGAGCGGGAGCTGAGACTCAGAGCAGAGAACTATGAAGCGAGGGAGCTGAGAGTCAGAGCGGAGATTAAAAGAGAGTGGAAGCTGAGAGTCAGATTGGGGATTTATATGGAGCGGTAGCTGAGAGTCAGGGCAGAGATTCATAGAGAGTGGGAACTTAGAGTCAGAGTGGAGATTTCTTGAGACTGTGAGATGAGAGTCAGACCAGAGATTTACAGAGAGCGGGAGCTGAGTTTCAGAGCAGAGATTTAAAAAAGGCGGGAGCTGAGTGTCAGAGTGGTGATTTATAAAGAGCGGGAGCTGAGAGTTAGAGCAGGCATTTATAGAGAGCGGGAGCTGAGAGGCAGAGCTGAGAATTTTAGAGAGGAGGAGCTGAGAGACAGTCTGGAGATTTATAAAGAGCGGCAGCTGAGAGTCAGAGCAGAGATTTAAAAAGGGCGGTTGCTGATAGTCAGGGTAGTGATTTATACAGAGCAGGAGCTGAGATTCAGAGCAGAGATTTATAAAGAGCGGGAGTTGAGTGTCAGAGCAGAGATTTATAAAGAGCAGGAGCTGGGAGTCAGGGCAGATTTTTAAAAAGAGTGGGATGGGAGTCAGAGCCTAGATTTATAAAGAGTGGGAGCTGAGAATCAATGTGGAGATTTATAAAGAGGGGGAGCTGAGAATGAGAGTGAGGATTTTAACAGAGAGGGAGCTGAGAGTCAGACCAGAGATTAATAAAGAGCGGGAGCTGTGAGTGAGGGTGGAGATTTATAAAGAGGGGGAACTGAGAATCAGAGTGGGGATATAAAAAGAGTGGGAGCTGAGAGTCAGAGCAAAGATTTATAAAGAGCAGGAGCTGAGAGTCCGGGTGGGGAGTGAAGAAGAATCGGAACTGAGAGTCAGAGCGGCGATTTTAAAAGGGCAGCAGGTGAAAGTCAGAGCATAGATTTAAAAAGAGCGGGAGCTGAGAGTCAGAGTAGACATTTAAAAAGAGCGGGAACTGAACATCAGATTTATTAAGAGCGCGAGCTGAGTGTGAGAGCAGAAACTTAAAAAGTGCTGGAGCTGAGAGTCAGAGCGGAGATTTACAAAGAGCGGGAGCTGAGATTCTGAGTGGATATTTCAGAAGAGCGGGAGCTGAGAGTCAGAGCGGAGATTTTAAAGGAGTGGGAGCTGAAAATCAGAGTGGAGATTAAAAAAGAGCGGGAGCTGAGACTCAGAGCAGAGAATTATGCAGTGAGGGAGCTGAGAGTCAGAGCGGAGAGTTAACAAGAGCGTAAGCTGAGAGTCAGAATGGGGATTTATATAAAGCAGGAGCTGAGAATCAGGGCAGAGATTCATAGAGAGTGGGAACTTATAGTCAGAACGGAGATTTCATGAGAGCAGGAGCTGAGTTTCAGAGCAGAGATTTAAAAAAGGCGGGAGCTGAGACTCAGAGCAGTGATTTATAAAGAGCGTGAGCTGAGAGTTAGAGCAGACATTTATAGAGAGCGGGAGCTGAGAGGCAGAGCTGAGAATTTTAGAGAGCAGGAGCTGAGAGACAGACTGGAGATTTATAAAGAGCGGGAGCTGAGAGTAAGAGCAGAGATTTAAAAAGAGCGGGAGCTGAGAGTCAGAGCGGGGATTTAATAAGTGCAGCAGCTGAGAGTCAGAGCGGAGATTTCCGAAGAGCGGGAGCTAAGAGGCAGAGCGGAGATTTAAAAAGAGTGGGAGCTGAGACTCAGAGTGGAGAATTATGAAGCTTGGGAGCTGAGTGTCAGAGAGGAGATTTAAAGAGAACAGGAGTTGAGTGTGAGAGTGGAGATTTATAAAAAGCGGCAGCTGAGAGTCAGGGCAGAGATTTATAGAGCGCGGGAGCTGGGAGTCAGACCAGAGATGTATTGGGACCGGGAGCTGAGAGTCAGAGTGGAGATTTATAAAGAGCATGAGATGAGAGTCAGAGCGGAGATTTATAAAGAGCAGGAGATGAGAGTCAGAGTGGAAATTTATAAAGAGTGGGAGCTAAGAGTCAGAATGGAGACTTTAAAAGAGCAGGTGATGAAAGTCATAGCGGAGATTTATAAAGAGCAGGAGCTGAGAGTCAGAGAGAAGATTTAAAAAGAGTGGGAGCTGAGTGTCAGACCGGAGATTTTAAAGGAGCATGAGCTGAGTCAGAGCGGAGATTTTAAATGAGCGGGAGGTGAGCGTCAGCGCAGAGATTTATAAAGAGCAGGAGTTGAGAGTCAGAGTGGAAATTTATAAAGAGCGGGAGCTGAGAGTCAGAGCAGAGACTTATAAAGAGCAGGAGCTGAGAGTCATAGAGGAGTTTTAAAAAGAGTGGGATCTGACTGTCAGAGCAGAGATTTATAAAGAGCAGGAGCTGAGAGTCAGAGCGAAGATTTAAAAAGAGCGGGAGCTAAGAGTCAGAATGGAGACTTTAAAAGAGCAGGTGATGAAAGTCATAGCGGAGATTTATAAAGAGCAGGAGCTGAGAGTGAGAGCAGAGATTTATAAAGAGCGGGAACTGAAAACCATAGCATAGATTTATAAAGAGCAGGAGCTGAGAGTCTGAGTGGATTTTTCAGAAGAGCGGGAGCTGAGAGGCAGAGCGGAGATTTACAAAGAGCGGGAGCTGAAAATCAGAGTGGAGATTTAAAAAGAGCGGGAGCTGAGATTCAGAGCTGAGAATTATGAAGCGAGGGAGCTGAGAGTCAGAGCGGAGATTTAAAGAGAGTGGGACCTGAGAGTCAGAGTGTATATTTCTTGAGAACGGGAGATGAGAGTCAGACCAGAGATTTACAGAGAGTGGAAGATGAGAGTCAGAGTGGAGATTTACAGAGAGCGGGAGCTGAGAGTCAGAGCGGAGATTTACAGAGAGCGGGAGCTGAGTTTCAGAGCAGAGATTTAAAAAAAGCGGGAGCTGAGATTCAGAGTGGTGATTTATAAAGAGCGGGAGCTGAGAGTTATAGCAGACATTTAACGAGAGCGGAAGCTGAGAGTCAGATTGGGGATTTATATAGAGCAGGAGCTGAGAGTCAGGGCAGAGATTCATAGAGAGTGGGAACTTAGAGTCAGAGTGGAGATTTCTTGAGAATGGGAGATGAGAGTCAGAGTGGAGATTTACAGAGAGTGGGAGCTGAGTTTCAGAGCAGAGATTTAAAAAAGGCGGGAGCTGAGAGTCAGAGTGGTGATTTATAAAGAACGGGAGCTGAGAGTAAGGCAGACATTTATAGAGAGCGGGAGCTGAGAGGCAGAGTTGAGAATTTTAGAGAGCAGGAGCTGAGAGACAGAGTGGAGATTTACAAAGAGCGGGAGCTGAGAGTCAGAGCAGCGATTTAAAAAGAGCGGGAGCTGAGGGTCAGAGCAGAGATTTAAAAAGAGTGGGAACTGAATGTCAGAGCATAGATTTATAAAGAGCGGGAGCTGAGAGTGAGAGCAGAAATTTAAAAATTGCGGGAGCTGAGAGTCAGAGCGCAGAATTAAAAAGAGTAGGAGCTGAGAGTCTGAGTGGATATTTCAGAAGAGCGGGAGCTGAGTGTCAGAGCGGAGATTTTAAATGAGCGGGACGTGAGCGTCAGCGCAGAGATTTATAAAGAGCAGGAGTTGAGAGTCAGAGTGGAAATTTATAAACACCGGGAGCTGAGAGTCAGAGCAGAGAAATATAAAGAGCAGGAGCTGAGAGTCATAGAGGAGTTTAAAAAAGAGTGGGATCTGACAGTCAGAGCAGAGATTTATAAAGAGCAGGAGCTGAGAGTCAGAGCGAAGATTTAAAAAGAGCAGGAGCTGAGAGTCAGAGCGGAGATTTATAAAGAGCGGGAGCTGAGAGTGAGAGCAGAGATTTATAAAGAGCGGGAGCTGAGAGTCAGGGTGGAGAGTTAAGAAGAGTGGGAAGTGAGAGTCAGTGTGGAGATTTAAAAAGGGCGGGAGCTGAAAGTCAGAGCATAGATTTAAAAAGAGCGTGAGCTGAGTGTCAGAGCAGAGATTTAAAAAGAGCAGGAACTGAAAGCCAGAGCATAGATTTATAAAGAGCAGGACCTGAGAGTCTGAGTGGATATTTCAAAAGAGCGGGAGCTGAGAGCCAGAGCGGAGATTTACAAAGAGCAGGAGCTGAAAATCAGAGTGGAGATTTAAAAAGAGCGGGAGCTGAGATTCAGAGCAGAGAATAACGAAGCGAGGGAGCTGAGAGTCAGAGCGGAGATTTAAAGAGAGTGGGGACTTAGAGTCAGAGTGGAGATTTCTTGAGAACGGGTGATGAGAGTCAGACCAAAGATTTACAGAGAGTGGGAGATGAGAGTAAGAGCAGAGATTTACAGAGAGCGGGAACTGAGAGTCAGAGCGGAGATTTATAGAGAGCGGGAGCTGAGTTTCAGAGCAGAGATTTAAAAAAAGCGGGAGCTGAGAGTCAGAGCAGAGAAATATAAAGAGCAGGAGCAGAGAGTCATAGAGAAGTATTAAAAAGAGTGGGATCTGACAGTCAGAGCAGAGATTTATAAAGAGCAGGAGCTGAGAGTCAGAGCAAAGATTTAAAAAGAGCAGGAGCTGAGAGTCAGTGCGGAGATTTATAAAGAGCCGAAGCTGAGAGTGAGAGCAGAGATTTAAAAAGAGCGGGAGCTGAGAGTCAGGGTGGAGAGTTAAGAAGAGTTGGAAGTGAGAGTCAGTGCGGAGATTTAAAAAGGGCGGGAGCTGAAAGTCAGAGCATAGATTTAAAAAGAGCGTGAGCTGAGTGTCAGAGCAGAGATTTAAAAAGAGCGGGAACTGAAAGCCAGAGCATAGATTTATAAAGAGCAGGAGCTGAGAGTCTGAGTGGATATTTCAGAAGAGCGGGAGCTGAGAGCCAGAGCGGAGATTTACAAAGAGCGGGAGCTGAAAATCAGAGTGGAGATTTAAAAAGAGCGGGAGCTGAGATTCAGAGCAGAGATTTATGAAGGGAGGGAGCTGAGAGTCAGAGCGGAGATTTAAGGAGTGTGGGAACTTAGAGTCAGAGTGGAGATTTCTTGAGAACGGGAGATGAGAGTCAGACCAGAGATTTACAGAGAGTGGGAGATGAGAGTAAGAGCAGAGATTTACAGAGAGCGTGAACTGAGAGTCAGAGTGGAGTTTTACAGAGAGCGGGAGCTGAGTTTCAGAGCAGAGATTTAAAAAAAGCGGGAGCTGAGAGTCAGAGCGGTGATTTATAAAGAGCGGGAGCTGAGAGTTAGAGCAGACATTTAACGAGAGCGGAAGCTGAGAGTCAGATTGGGGATTTATATAGAGCAGGAGCTGAGAGTCAGGGCAGAGATTCATAGAGAATGGGAACTTAGAGTCAGAGCGGAGATTTCTTGAGAACGGGAGAAGAGAGTCAGACCAGAGATTTACAGAGAGAGGGAACTGAGTGTCAGAGCGGAGATTTACAGAGAGCGGGAGCTGAGTTTCAGAGCAGAGATTTAAAAAAGGCGGGAGCTGAGAGTCAGAGTGGTTATTTATAAAGAGCAGGAGCTGAGAGTTAGAGCAGACATTTATAGAGAGCGGGAGCTGAGAGGCAGAGTTGAGAATTTTAGAGAGCAGGAGCTGAGAGACAGACTGGAGATTTATAAAGAGCGGGAGCTGAGAGTCAGAGTAGAGATTTAAAAAGGGCGGGAGCTGAGAGACAGGGCAGTGATTTATACAGAGCAGGAGCTGAGATTCAGAGCAGAGATTTATAAAGAGCGGGTGTTGAGAGTCAGAGCAGAGATTTATACAGAGCAGGAGCTGGGAGTCAGGGCAGAGTTTTAAAAAGAGTGGGATGGGAGTCAGAGCCGAGATCTATAAAGAGCGGGAGCTGAGAGTCAGGGCAGAGATTTAAAAAGAGCGGGATGGGAGTCAGAGCCGAGATTTATAAAGAGGGGGAGCTGAAAATCAATGCGGAGATTTATAAAGAGCGGGAGCTGAGAATGAGAGTGAGGATTTAAACAGAGAGGGAGCTGAGAGTCAGACCAGAGATTACTAAAAAGCGGGAGCTGTGAGTAAGGGTGGAGATGTATAAAGAGGGGGAACTGAGAATCAGAGTGGGGATATAAAAAGAGTGGTAGCTGAGAGTCAGAGCAGAGATTTATAAAGAGCGGGAGCTGAGAGTGAGAGCAGAGATTTATAAAGAGCGGGAGTTGAGGGTGAGAGCAGAGATTTATTAAGAGCAGGAGCTGAGAGACAGGGTGGAGAGTTAAGAAGAGTGGGAACTGAGAGTCAGAGTGGAGATTTAAAAAGGGCGGGAGCTGCAAGTCAGAGCACAGATTTAAAAAGAGCGTGAGCTGCGGGTCAGAGCAGACAGTTAAAAAGAGCGGGAACTGAAAACCATAGAATAGATTTATAAAGAGCAGGAGCTGAGAGTCTGAGTGGATTTTTCAGAAGAGCGGGAGCTGAGAGGCAGAGCGGAGATTTACAAAGAGCGGGAGCTGAAAATCAGAGTGGAGATTTAAAAAGAGCGGGAGCTGAGATTCAGAGCTGAGAATTATGAAGCGAGGGAGCTGAGAGTCAGAGCGGAGATTTAAAGAGAGTGGGACCTGAGAGTCAGAGTGTATATTTCTTGAGAACGGGAGATGAGAGTCAGACCAGAGATTTACAGAGAGTGGAAGATGAGAGTCAGAGTGGAGATTTACAGAGAGCGGGAGCTGAGAGTCAGAGCGGAGATTTACAGAGAGCGGGAGCTGAGTTTCAGAGCAGAGATTTAAAAAAAGCGGGAGCTGAGATTCAGAGTGGTGATTTATAAAGAGCGGGAGCTGAGAGTTATAGCAGACATTTAACGAGAGCGGAAGCTGAGAGTCAGATTGGGGATTTATATAGAGCAGGAGCTGAGAGTCAGGGCAGAGATTCATAGAGAGTGGGAACTTAGAGTCAGAGTGGAGATTTCTTGAGAATGGGAGATGAGAGTCAGAGTGGAGATTTACAGAGAGTGGGAGCTGAGTTTCAGAGCAGAGATTTAAAAAAGGCGGGAGCTGAGAGTCATAGTGGTGATTTATAAAGAGCAGGAGCTGAGAGTTAGAGCAGACATGTATAGAGAGCGGGAGCTGAGAGGCCGAGTTGAGAATTTTAGAGAGCAGGAGCTGAGAGGCAGACAGGAGATTTATAAAGAGCGGGAGCTGAGAGTCAGAGCAGAGATTTAAAAAGGGCGGGAGCTGTGAGTCAGGGCAGCGATTTATACAGAGCAGGAGCTGAGATTCAGCGCAGAGATTTATAAAGAGCGGGAGTTGAGAGTCAGTTCAGAGATCTATAAAGAGCAGGAGCTGGGAGTCAGGGCAGAGATTTAAAAAGAGTGGGATGGGAGTCAGAGCCTAGATTTATAAAGAGTGGGAGCTGAGAATCAATGTGGAGATTTATAAAGAGGGGGAGCTGAGAATGAGAGTGAGGATTTAAACAGAGAGGGAGCTGAGAGTCAGACCAGAGATTAATAAAGAGCGGGAGCTGTGAGTGAGGGAGGAGATTTATAAAGAGGTGGAACTGAGAATCAGATTGGGGATAGAAAAAGAGTGGGAGCTGAGAGTCAGAGCAGAGATTTATAAAGAACGGGAGCTGAGAGTGAGAGCCGAGTTTTTTAAAGAGCAGGAAATGAGAGTCAGGGTGGAGAGTTAAGAAGAATCGGAACAGAGAGTCAGAGCGGCGATTTAAAAAGGGCGGCAGGTGAAAGTCAGAGCAGAGATTTATAAAGAGCGGGAGCTGAGTGTGAGAGCAGAAATTTAAAAAGTGCTGGATCTGAGAGTCAGAGCGGAGATTTAGAAAGAGCGGGAGCTGTGAGTGAGGGTGGAGATTTATAAAGAGGTGGAACTGAGAATCAGATCGGGGATATAAAAAGAGTGGGAGCTGAGAGTCAGAGCAGAGATTTATAAAGAGCGGGAGCTGAGAGTGAGAGCAGAGATTTATAAAGAGCGGGAGTTGAGGGTGAGAGCAGAGATTTATTAAGAGCAGGAGCTGAGAGACAGGGTGGAGAGTTAAGAAGAGTGGGAACTGAGAGTCAGAGTGGAGATTTAAAAAGGGCGGGAGCTGCAAGTCAGAGCACAGATTTAAAAAGAGCGTGAGCTGCGGCTCAGAGCAGACAGTTAAAAAGAGCGGGAACTGAAAGTCAGAGCATAGATTTATAAAGAGCGGGAGCTGAGAGTGAGAGCAGAAATTTAAAAAGTGCGGGAGCTGATAGTCAGAGCGGAGATTTAAAAAGAGCGGGAGCTGAGAGTCTGAGTGGATATTTCAGAAGAGCGGGAGCTGAGAGTCAGAGCGGAGATTTTAAAAGAGCGGGAGATGAACATCAGAGTGGAGATTTAAAAAGAGCGGGAGCTGAGACTCAGAGCAGAGAATTATGAAGCAAGGGAGCTGAGAGTCAGAGCGGAGATTTAAAGAGTGCGGAAGCTGAGAGTCAGATTGGGGATTTATATAGAGCGGGAGCTGAGAGTCAGGGCAGAGATTCATAGAGAGTGGGAACTTAGAGTCAGAGTGGAGATTTCTTGAGAATGGGAGATGAGAGTCAGACCAGAGATTTACAGAGAGTGGGAGCTGAGAGTCTGTGCGGAGATTTACAGAGAGCGGGAGCTGAGTTTCAGAGCAGAGATTTAAAAAAGGCGGGAGCTGAGAGTCATAGTGGTGATTTATAAAGAGCAGGAGCTGAGATTTAGAGCAGACATGTATAGAGAGCGGGAGCTGAGAGGCCGAGTTGAGAATTTTAGAGAGCAGGAGCTGAGAGGCAGACAGGAGATTTATAAAGAGCGGGAGCTGAGAGTCAGAGCAGAGATTTAAAAAGGGCGGGAGCTGTGAGTCAGGGCAGCGATTTATACAGAGCAGGAGCTGAGATTCAGCGCAGAGATTTATAAAGAGCGGGAGTTGAGAGTCAGTTCAGAGATCTATAAAGAGCAGGAGCTGGGAGTCAGGGCAGAGATTTAAAAAGAGTGGGATGGGAGTCAGAGCCGAGATTTATAAAGAGTGGGAGCTGAGAATCAATGTGGAGATTTATAAAGAGGGGGAGCTGAGAATGAGAGTGAGGATTTAAACAGAGAGGGAGCTGAGAGTCAGACCAGAGATTAATAAAGAGCGGGAGCTGTGAGTGAGGGAGGAGTTTATAAAGAGGTGGAACTGAGAATCAGATTGGGGATAGAAAAAGAGTGGGAGCTGAGGGTCAGAGCAGAGATTTATAAAGAGCGGGAGCTGAGAGTGAGAGCCGAGTTTTTTAAAGAGCAGGAAATGAGAGTCAGGGTGGAGAGTTAAGAAGAATCGGAACAGAGAGTCAGAGCGGCGATTTAAAAAGGGCGGCAGGTGAAAGTCAGAGCAGAGATTTATAAAGAGCGGGAGCTGAGTGTGAGAGCAGAAATTTAAAAAGTGCTGGATCTGAGAGTCAGA
This sequence comes from Carcharodon carcharias, assembly GCF_017639515.1. Classification (NCBI taxonomy): domain Eukaryota; kingdom Metazoa; phylum Chordata; class Chondrichthyes; order Lamniformes; family Lamnidae; genus Carcharodon; species Carcharodon carcharias. The sequence continues at coordinate 172,425,797 of NC_054474.1, read as the reverse complement.
GCGGAGATTTAGAAAGAGCGGGAGCTGTGAGTGAGGGTGGAGATTTATAAAGAGGTGGAACTGAGAATCAGATTGGGGATATAAAAAGAGTGGGAGCTGAGAGTCAGAGCAGAGATTTATAAAGAGCGGGAGCTGAGAGTGAGAGCCGAGTTTTTTAAAGAGCATGAGATGAGAGTCAGGTTGGAGAGTTAAGAAGAATCGGAACAGAGAGTCAGAGCGGATATTTAAAAAGAGCGGCAGTTGAGAGTCTGAGTGGATATTTCAGAAGAGCAGGAGCTGAGAGTCAGAGCGGAGATTTTAAAAGAGCGGGAGCTGGAAATCAGAATGGAGATTAAAAAAGAGCGGGAGCTGAGACTCAGAGCAGAGAATTATGAAGCGATGGAGCTGAGAGTCAGAGCAGTGATTTAACAAGAGCGAAAGCTGAGAGTCAGAATGGGGATTTATATACAGCAGGAGCTGAGAATCAGGGCACAGATTCATAGAGAGTGGGAACTTATAGTCAGAGCAGAGATTTCTTGAGAGCGGGAGCTGAGAGTCAGAGCGGAGATTTACAGAGAGCGGGAGCTGAGTTTCAGAGCAGAGAATTACGAAGCGAGGGAGCTGAGAGTCAGAGCGGAGATTTAAAGAGAGTGGGAACTGAGAGTCAGAGTGGAGATTTCTTGAGAACGGGAGATGAGAGTCAGACCAGAGATTTACAGAGAGTGGGAGATGAGAGTCAGAGTGGAGATTTACAGAGAACAGGAGTTGAGTGTGAGAGTGGAGATTTTTAAAAAGCGGGAGCTGAGAGTCAGAGCAGAGATTTATAGAGAGCGGGAGCTGAGAGTCAGAGCAGAGATTTATAGAGAATGGGAGCTGAGAGTTAGAGCAGAGATTTATAGAGAGCGGGAGCTGAGAGTCAGAGTGGAGATTTATAGAGAGCGGGAGCTGAGAGTCAGAGCAGAGATTTATAGAGAATGGGAGCTGAGAGTTAGAGCAGAGATTTATAGAGAGCGGGAGCTGAGAGGCAGAGCTGAGATTTACAGAGAGCAGGAGTTGATTGACAGATTGGAGATCTATAAAGAGCGGGAGGGGAGTGGCAGAGCAGAGATTTAAAAAGAACGGGAGCTGAGACTTATAGCGGAGAATTATGAAGCGTGAGATCTGAGAGTCAGTGCAGAGATTTAAAAAGAGCCGGATGCTTAGAGTCAGACTGGAGATTTAAAAAGAGTGGCAGCTGAGAGTCACGGCAGAGATGAAAAAAGGCGGGAGCTGAGAGTCAGAGCTGAGATTTATAAAGAGCAGGAGCTGAGAGTTAGAACAGAGATTTATAGAGAGCGGGAGCTGAGAGATAGAGAGCGGGAGCTGAGAGTCAGAGCCGAGATTTATAAAGAGCAGGAGCTGAGAGTTAGAACAGAGATTTATAGAGAGCGGGAGCTGAGAGATAGAGAGCGGGAGCTGAGAGACTGACTGGAGATTTATAAAGAGCGGGAGCTGAGAGTCAGAGCAGAGATTTATAAAGAGCGGGAGCTGAGAGTCAGAGCTGAGATTTATAAAGAGCAGGAGCTGAGAGTTAGAACAGAGATTTATAGAGAGCGGGAGCTGAGAGATAGAGAGCGGGAGCTGAGAGACTGACTGGAGATTTATAAAGAGCGGGAGCTGAGAGTCAGAGCAGAGATTTATAAAGAGCATGAGATGAGAGTCAGAGCGGAAATTTATAAAGAGTGGGAGCTAATAGTCAGAATGGAGACTTTAAAAGAGCAGGTGATGAAAGTCATAGCGGAGATTTATAAAGATCAGGAGCTGAGAGTCAGAGCAAAGATTTAAAAAGATTGGGAGCTGAGTGTCAGACCGGAGATTTTAAAGGAGCATGAGCTGAGTCCGAGCGGAGATTTTAAAAGAGCGGGAGGTGAGCGTCAGCGCAGAGATTTATAAGGAGCAGGAGTTGAGAGTCAGAGTGGAAATTTATAAAGAGCGGGAGCTGAGAGTCAGAGCAGAGATTAATAAGGAACAGGAGCTGAGAGTCATAGAGGAGTTTTAAAAAGAGTGGGATCTGACAGTCAGAGCAGAGATTTATAAAGAGCAGGAGCTGAGAGTCTGAGTGGATATTTCAGAAGAGCGGGAGCTGAGAGCCAGAGTGGAGATTTACAAAGAGAGGGTGCTGAAAATCAGAGTGGAGATTTAAAAAGAGCGGGAGCTGAGATTCAGTGCAGAGAATTACGAAGCGAGGGAGCTGAGAGTCAGAGCGGAGATTTAAAGAGAGTGGGAATTTAGAGTCAGAGTGGATATTTCTTGAGAACGGGAGATGAGAGTCAGACCAGAGATTTACAGAGAGTGGGAGATGAGAGTCAGAGCCGAGATTTACAGAGAGCGGGAGCTGGGAGTCAGAGCGGAGACTTACAGAGAGCGGGAGCTGAGTTTCAGAGCAGAGATTTAAAAAAAGCGGGAGCTAAGATTCAGAGTGGTGATTTATAAAGAGCAGGAGCTGAGAGTTAGAGTAGACATTTAGCGAGAGCGGAAGCTGAGAGTCAGATTGGGGATTTATATAGAGCAGGAGCTGGGAGTCAGGGCAGAGATTCATAGAGGGTGGGAACTTATAGTCAGAGTGGAGATTTCTTGAGAAGGGGAGATGAGAGTCAGACCAGAGATTTACAGAGAGAGGGAGCTGAGTGTCAGAGCGCAGATTTAAAAAAGGCGGGAGCTGAGAGTCAGAGTGGTGATTTATAAAGAGCAGGAGCTGAGAGTTAGAGCAGACATTTATAGAGAGCGGGATCTGAGAAGCTGAGTTGAGAATTTTAGAGAGCAGGAGCTGAGAGACAGGCTGGAGATTTATAAAGAGAGGGAGCTGAGAGTCAGACCAGAGATTTAAAAAGGGCGGGAGCTGAGAGACAGGGCAGTGATTTATACAGAGCAGGAGCTGGGTGTCAGGGCAGAGTCTTAAAAAGAGTGGGATGGGAGTCAGAGCCGAGATCTATAAAGAACGGGAGCTGAGAGTTAGGGCAGATATTTAAAAAGAGCGGGATGCGATTCAGAGCCTAGATTTATAAAGAGTGGGAGCTGAGAAACAATGCGGAGATTTATAAAGAGGGGGAGCTGAGAATGAGAGTGAGGATTTAAACAGAGAGGGAGCTGAGAGTCAGACCAGAGATTAATAAAGAGCGGGAGCTGTGAGTGACTGTGGAGATTTATAAAGAGGGGGAACTGAGAATCAGAGTGGGGATATAAAAAGATTTATATAGAGCAGGAGCTGAGAATCAGGCCACAGATTCATAGAGAGTGGGAACTTCTAGTCAGAGCGGAGATTTCTTGAGAGCGGGAGCTGAGAGTCAGAGCGGAGATTTACAGAGAGCGGGAGCTGAGTTTCAGAGCAGAGATTTAAAAAAGGCGGGAGCTGAGACTCAGAGCAGTGATTTATAAAGAGCGGGAGCAGAGATTTAGAGCAGACATTTATAGAGAGCGGGAGTTGAGAGGTAGAGCTGAGAATTTTAGAGAGCAGGTGCTGAGAGACAGACTGGAGATTTACAAAGAGCAGGAGCTGAAAGTCAGAGCAGAGATTTGAAAAGTGCGGGAGCTGAGAGTCAGAGCGGGGATTTAATAAGTGCGGGAGCTGAGAGTCAGAGCGGAGATTTCAAAAGAGCGGGAGCTGAGAGTGAGAGCCGAGTTTTTTAAAGAGCAGGAGATGAGAGTCAGGGTGGAGAGTTAAGAAGAATCGGAACTGAGAGTCAGAGCGGAGATTTAAAAAGGGCGGCAGGTGAAAGTCAGAGCTTAGATTTATAAAGAGCGGGAGCTGAGTGTGAGAGCAGAAATTTAAAAAGTGCTGGAGCTGAGAGTCAGAGCGGAGATTTAAAAAGAGCGGAAGCTGAGAGTCTGAGGGAAATTTCAGAAGAGCGGGAGCTGAGAGTCAGAGCGGAGATTTTAAAAGAGCGGGAGCTGGAAATCAGAGTGGAGATTAAAAAAGAGCGGGAGCTGAGACTCAGAGCAGAGAATTTTGAAGTGATGGAGCTGAGAGTCAGAGCGGAGATTTAACAAGAGCGGAAGCTGAGAGTCAGAATGGGGATTTATATAGAGCAGGAGCTGAGAATCAGGGCACAGATTCATAGAGAGTGGGAACTTATAGTCAGAGCGGAGATTTACAGAGAGCGGGAGCTGAGTTTCAGAGCAGAGATTTAAAAAAGGCGGGAGCTGAGACTCAGAGCAGTGATTTAAAAAGATTGGGAGCTGAGAGTTAGAGCAGACATTTATAGAGAGCGGGAGTTGAGAGGTAGAGCTGAGAATTTTAGAGAGCAGGTGCTGAGAGACAGACTGGAGATTTACAAAGAGCGGGAGCTGAGAGTAAGAGCAGAGATTTAAAAAGAGTGGGAGCTGAAAGTCAGAGCAGAGATTTAAAAAGTGCGGGAGTTGAGAGTCAGAGCGGGGATTTAATAAGTGCGGGAGCTGAGAGTCAGAGCGGAGATTTCACAAGAGCGGGAGCTAAGAGGCAGAGCAGAGATTTAAAAAGAGCGGGAGCTGAGACTCAGAGTGGAGAATTCTGAAGCTTGGGAGCTGAGCAGCAGAGCAGACATTTAAAGAGAACAGAAGTTGAGTGTGAGAGTGGAGATTTATAAAAAGCGGGATCTGATAGTCAGGGCAGAGATTTAAAGAGAGCGGGAGCTGAGAGTCAGACCAGAGATGTATTGGGAGTGGGAGCTGAGAGTCAGAGTGGAGATTTATAGAGAATGGGAGCTGAGAGTTAGAGCAGATATTTATAGAGAGCGGGAGCTGAGAGGCAGAGCTGAGATTTATAGAGAGCAGGAGCTGAGTGAAAGATTGGAGATCTATAAAGAGCGGGAGAGGAGTGGCAGAGCAGAGATTTGAAAAGAGCGGGAGCTGAGACTTATAGCGGAGAATTATGAAGCGTGGGATCTGAGAGTCAGTGCAGAGATTTAACAATAGCGGGAGCTAAGAGTCAGACTGGAGATTTATAAAGAGTGGGAGCTGAGAGTCATGGCAGAGATGAAAAAAAGGCGGGAGCTGAGAGTCAGAGCTGAGATTTATAAAGAGCAGGAGCTGAGAGTTAGAACAGAGATTTATAGAGAGCGGGAGCTGAGAGACAGACTGGAGATTTATAAAGAGCGGGAGCTGAGAGTCAGAGCAGAGATTTATAAAGAGCCGGAGATGAGAGTCAGAGTTGAAATTTATAAAGAGCAGGAGCTAAGAGTTAGAATGGAGACTTTAAAAGAGCAGGTGATGAAAGTCATAGCGGAGATTTAAAAAGAGTGGGAGCTGAGAGTCAGACCGGAGATTTTAAAGGAACGTGAGCTGAGTCCGAGCAGAGATTTTAAATGAGCGGGAGGTGAGCGTCAGCGCAGAGATTTATAAAGAGCAGGAGTTGAGTGTCAGAGTGGAAATTTATAAACAGCGGGAGCTGAGAGACAGAGCAGAGACTTATAAAGAGCAGGAACTGAGAGTCATAGAGGAGTTTTAAAAAGAGAGGGATCTGACAGCCAGAGCAGAGATTTATAAAGAGCAGGAGCTGAGAGTCAGAGTGGAGATTTATAAAGAGCAGGAGCTGAGAGTGAGTGCAGAGATTTATAAAGAGCGGGAGCTGAGAGTCAGGGTGGAGAGTTAAGAAGAGTGGGAAGTGAGAGTCAGAGCATAGATTTAAAAAGAGCGGGAGCTGAGGGTCAGAGCAGAGATTTAAAAAGAGTGGGAAGTGAAAGTCACAGCATAGATTTATAAAGAGCGGTAGGTGAGAGTCTGAGTGGATATTTCAGAAGAGCGGGAGCTGAGAGTCAGAGCGGAGATTTACAAAGAGCGGGAGCTGAAAATCAGAGTGGAGATTTAAAAAGTGCAGGAGCTGAGATTCAGAGCAGAGAATTACGAAGCGAGGGAGCTGAGAGTCAGAAAGGAGATTTAAAGAGAGTGGGAACTTCGAGTCAGAGTGGAGATTTCTTGAGAACGGGAGATGAGAGTCAGACCTGAGATTTACAGATAGTGGGAGATGAGAGTCAGAGCGGAGATCTACAGAGAGCGGGAGCTGAGAGTCAGAGCGGAGATTTATAGAGAGCGGGAGTTGAGAGTCAGAGCAGAGATTTATAAAGAGCAGGAAATGGGAGTCAGGGCAGAGATTTAAAAAGAGTGGGATGGGAGTCAGAGCCGAGATTTATAAAGAGTGGGAGCTGAGAATCAATGTGGAGATTTATAAAGAGGGGGAGCTGAGAATGAGAGTGAGGATTTAAACAGAGAGGGAGCTGAGAGTCAGACCAGAGATTAATAAAGAGCGGGAGCTGTGAGTGAGGGTGGAGATTTATAAAGAGGTGGAACTGAGAATCAGAGTGGGGATATAAAAAGAGTGGGAGCTGAGAGTCAGAGCAGAGATTTATCAAGAGCGGGAGCTGAGAGTGAGAGCCGAGTTTTTTAAAGAGCAGGAGATGAGAGTCAGGGTGGAGAGTGAAGAAGAATCGGAACAGAGAGTCAGAGCGGAGATTTAAAAAGGGCGGCAGGTGAAAGTCAGAGCATAGATTTATAAAGAGTGGGAGCTGAGTGTGAGAGCAGAAATTTAAAAAGTGCTGGAGCTGAGAGTCAGAGCGGAGATTTAAAAAGAGCGGGAGCTGAGAGTCTGAGTGGATATTTCAGAAGAGCGGGAGCTGAGAGTCAGAGCGGAGATTTTAAAAGAGCAGAAGCTGGAAATCAGAGTGGAGATTAAAAAAGAGCGGGAGCTGAGACTCAGAAAAGAGAATTATGAAGTGATGGAGCTGAGAGTCAGAGCGGAGATTTAACAAGAGCGGAAGCTGAGAGTCACGGCACAGATTCATAGAGAGTGGGAACTTATAGTCTGAGCGCAGATTTCTTGAGAGCGGGAGCTGAGAGTCAGAGCGGAGATTTACAGAGAGCGGGAGCTGAGTTTCAGAGCAGAGATTTAAAAAAGGCGGGAGCTGAGACTCAGAGCAGTGATTTATAAAGAGCGGGATCTGAGAGTTAGAGCAGACATTTATAGAGAGCGGGAGCTGAGAGGTAGAGCTGAGAATTTTAGAGAGCAGGTGCTGAGAGACAGACTGGAGACTTACAAAGAGTGGGAGCTGAAAGTCAGAGCAGAGATTTAAAAAGTGCGGGAGCTGAGAGTCAGAGCGGGGATTTAAAAAGTGCGGGAGCTGAGAGTCAGAGCGGAGATTTAAAAAGAGCGGGAGCTGAGACTCAGAGTGGAGAATTCTGAAGGTTGGGAGCTGAGCGTCAGAGCAGAGATTTAAAGAGAACAGGAGCTGAGTGTGAGAGTGAAGATTTACAAAAAGCGGGAGCTGAGAGTCAGGGCAGAGATTTATAGAGAGCGGGAGTTGAGAGTCAGACCAGAGGATTATAGAGAGCAGGAGCTGAGAGTCAGAGTGGAGATTTATAGAGAATGGGAGCTGAGAGTTAGAGCAGAGATTTATAGAGAGCGGGAGCTGAGAGTTAGAGCTGAGATTTATAGAGAGCGGGAGCTGAGTGACAGATTGGAGATCTATAAAGAGCAGGAGGGGAGTGGCATAGCAGAGATTTAAAAAGAACGGGAGCTGAGACTTATAGCGGAGAATTATGAAGCGTTCTACCTGAGAGTCAGTGCGGAGATTTAAAAAGAGCGGGAGCTAACAGTCAGACTAGAGATTTATAAAGCGTGGGAGCTGAGAGTCTTGGCAAAGATGAAAAAAAGGCGGGAGCTGAGAGTCAGAGCTGAGATTTATAAAGATCAGGAGCTGAGAGTTAGAACAGAGATTTATAGAGAGCGGGAGCTGAGAGACAGACTGGAGATTTATCAAGAGCGGGAGCTGAGAGTCAGAGCAGAGATTTATAAAGAGCAGGAGATGAGAGTCAGAGCGGAAATTTATAAAGAGTGGGAGCTAAGAGTCAGAATGGAGACTTTAAAAGAGCAGGTGATGAAAGTCATAGCGGAGATATATAAAGAGCAGGAGCTGAGAGTCAGAGCGAAGATTTAAAAAGAGCGGGAGCTGAGAGTCAGACCAGAGATTTCAAAGGAGCGTGAGCTGAGTCCGAGCAGAGATTTTAAATGAGCGGGAGGTGAGCGTCAGCGCAGAGATTTATAAAGAGCAGGAGTTGAGAGTCAGAGTGGAAATTTATAAACATTGGGAGCTGAGAGTCAGAGCGGAGACTTATAAAGAGCAGGAGCTGAGAGTCATAGAGGAGTTTTAAAAAGAATGGGATCTGACAGTCAGAGCAGAGATTTATAAAGAGCAGGAGCTGAGTGTCAGAGAGGAGACTTAAAAAGAGCGGGAGCTGAGACTTATAGCGGAGAATTATGAAGCGTGGGATCTGAGAGTCAGTGCGGAGATTTAAAAAGAGCGGGAGCTAAGAGTCAGACTGGAGATTTATAAAGAGTGGGAGCTGAGAGTCACGGTAAGAATGAAAAAATGGCGGGAGCTGAGAGTCAGAGCTGAGATTTATAAAGATCAGGAGCTGAGAGTTAGAACAGAGATTTATAGAGAGCGGGAGCTGAGAGACAGACTGGAGATTTATAAAGAGCGGGAGCTGTGAGTCAGAGCAGAGATTTATAAAGAGCAGGAGATGAGAGTCAGAGTGGAAATTTATAAAGAGCGGGAGCTAAGAGTCAGAATGGAGAGCATAAAAGAGCAGGTGATGAAAGTCATAGCGGAGATTTATTAAGAGCAGGAGCTGAGAGTCAGAGCAAAGATTTAAAAAGAGCGGGAGCTGAGAGTCAGACCGGAGATTTTAAATGAGCGTGAGCTGAGTCCGAGCGGAAATTTTAAATGAGCGGGAGGTGAGCTTCAGCACAGAGATTTATAAAGAGCAGGAGTTGAGAATCAGAGTGGAAATTTATAAACAGCGGGAGCTGAGAGTCAGAGCGGAGACTTATAAAGAGCAGGAGCTGAGAGTCATAGAGGAGTTTTAAAAAGAGTGGGATCTGACAGTCAGAGCAGAGATTTATAATGAGCAGGAGCTGAGAGTCAGAGTGGAGATTTATAAAGAGCAGGAGCTGAGAGTGAGTGCAGAGATTTATAAAGAGCGGGAGCTGAGAGTCAGGGTGGAGAGTTAAGAAGAGTGGGAAGTGAGAGTCAGAGCATAGATTTAAAAAGAGCGGGAGCTGAGGGTCAGAGCAGAGATTTAAAAAGAGTGGGAAGTGAAAGTCACAGCATAGATTTATAAAGAGCGGTAGGTGAGAGTCTGAGTGGATATTTCAGAAGAGCGGGAGCTGAGAGTCAGAGCGGAGATTTACAAAGAGCGGGAGCTGAAAATCAGAGTGGAGATTTAAAAAGTGCGGGAGCTGAGATTCAGAGCAGAGAATTACGAAGCGAGGGAGCTGAGAGTCAGAAAGGAGATTTAAAGAGAGTGGGAACTTCGAGTCAGAGTGGAGATTTCTTGAGAACGGGAGATGAGAGTCAGACCTGAGATTTACAGATAGTGGGAGATGAGAGTCAGAGCGGAGATCTACAGAGAGCGGGAGCTGAGAGTCAGAGCGGAGATTTATAGAGAGCGGGAGTTGAGAGTCAGAGCAGAGATTTATAAAGAGCAGGAAATGGGAGTCAGGGCAGAGATTTAAAAAGAGTGGGATGGGAGTCAGAGCCGAGATTTATAAAGAGTGGGAGCTGAGAATCAATGTGGAGATTTATAAAGAGGGGGAGCTGAGAATGAGAGTGAGGATTTAAACAGAGAGGGAGCTGAGAGTCAGACCAGAGATTAATAAAGAGCGGGAGCTGTGAGTGAGGGTGGAGATTTATAAAGAGGTGGAACTGAGAATCAGAGTGGGGATATAAAAAGAGTGGGAGCTGAGAGTCAGAGCAGAGATTTATCAAGAGCGGGAGCTGAGAGTGAGAGCCGAGTTTTTTAAAGAGCAGGAGATGAGAGTCAGGGTGGAGAGTGAAGAAGAATCGGAACAGAGAGTCAGAGCGGAGATTTAAAAAGGGCGGCAGGTGAAAGTCAGAGCATAGATTTATAAAGAGTGGGAGCTGAGTGTGAGAGCAGAAATTTAAAAAGTGCTGGAGCTGAGAGTCAGAGCGGAGATTTAAAAAGAGCGGGAGCTGAGAGTCTGAGTGGATATTTCAGAAGAGCGGGAGCTGAGAGTCAGAGCGGAGATTTTAAAAGAGCAGAAGCTGGAAATCAGAGTGGAGATTAAAAAAGAGCGGGAGCTGAGACTCAGAAAAGAGAATTATGAAGTGATGGAGCTGAGAGTCAGAGCGGAGATTTAACAAGAGCGGAAGCTGAGAGTCACGGCACAGATTCATAGAGAGTGGGAACTTATAGTCTGAGCGCAGATTTCTTGAGAGCGGGAGCTGAGAGTCAGAGCGGAGATTTACAGAGAGCGGGAGCTGAGTTTCAGAGCAGAGATTTAAAAAAGGCGGGAGCTGAGACTCAGAGCAGTGATTTATAAAGAGCGGGATCTGAGAGTTAGAGCAGACATTTATAGAGAGCGGGAGCTGAGAGGTAGAGCTGAGAATTTTAGAGAGCAGGTGCTGAGAGACAGACTGGAGACTTACAAAGAGTGGGAGCTGAAAGTCAGAGCAGAGATTTAAAAAGTGCGGGAGCTGAGAGTCAGAGCGGGGATTTAAAAAGTGCGGGAGCTGAGAGTCAGAGCGGAGATTTAAAAAGAGCGGGAGCTGAGACTCAGAGTGGAGAATTCTGAAGGTTGGGAGCTGAGCGTCAGAGCAGAGATTTAAAGAGAACAGGAGCTGAGTGTGAGAGTGAAGATTTACAAAAAGTGGGAGCTGAGAGTCAGGGCAGAGATTTATAGAGAGCGGGAGTTGAGAGTCAGACCAGAGGATTATAGAGAGCAGGAGCTGAGAGTCAGAGTGGAGATTTATAGAGAATGGGAGCTGAGAGTTAGAGCAGAGATTTATAGAGAGCGGGAGCTGAGAGTTAGAGCTGAGATTTATAGAGAGCGGGAGCTGAGTGACAGATTGGAGATCTATAAAGAGCAGGAGGGGAGTGGCATAGCAGAGATTTAAAAAGAACGGGAGCTGAGACTTATAGCGGAGAATTATGAAGCGTTCTACCTGAGAGTCAGTGCGGAGATTTAAAAAGAGCGGGAGCTAACAGTCAGACTAGAGATTTATAAAGCGTGGGAGCTGAGAGTCTTGGCAGAGATGAAAAAAAGGCGGGAGCTGAGAGTCAGAGCTGAGATTTATAAAGATCAGGAGCTGAGAGTTAGAACAGAGATTTATAGAGAGCGGGAGCTGAGAGACAGACTGGAGATTTATCAAGAGCGGGAGCTGAGAGTCAGAGCAGAGATTTATAAAGAGCAGGAGATGAGAGTCAGAGCGGAAATTTATAAAGAGTGGGAGCTAAGAGTCAGAATGGAGACTTTAAAAGAGCAGGTGATGAAAGTCATAGCGGAGATATATAAAGAGCAGGAGCTGAGAGTCAGAGCGAAGATTTAAAAAGAGCGGGAGCTGAGAGTCAGACCGGAGATTTCAAAGGAGCGTGAGCTGAGTCCGAGCAGAGATTTTAAATGAGCGGGAGGTGAGCGTCAGCGCAGAGATTTATAAAGAGCAGGAGTTGAGAGTCAGAGTGGAAATTTATAAACATTGGGAGCTGAGAGTCAGAGCGGAGACTTATAAAGAGCAGGAGCTGAGAGTCATAGAGGAGTTTTAAAAAGAATGGGATCTGACAGTCAGAGCAGAGATTTATAAAGAGCAGGAGCTGAGTGTCAGAGAGGAGACTTAAAAAGAGCGGGAGCTGAGACTTATAGCGGAGAATTATGAAGCGTGGGATCTGAGAGTCAGTGCGGAGATTTAAAAAGAGCGGGAGCTAAGAGTCAGACTGGAGATTTATAAAGAGTGGGAGCTGAGAGTCACGGTAAGAATGAAAAAATGGCGGGAGCTGAGAGTCAGAGCTGAGATTTATAAAGATCAGGAGCTGAGAGTTAGAACAGAGATTTATAGAGAGCGGGAGCTGAGAGACAGACTGGAGATTTATAAAGAGCGGGAGCTGTGAGTCAGAGCAGAGATTTATAAAGAGCAGGAGATGAGAGTCAGAGTGGAAATTTATAAAGAGCGGGAGCTAAGAGTCAGAATGGAGAGCATAAAAGAGCAGGTGATGAAAGTCATAGCGGAGATTTATTAAGAGCAGGAGCTGAGAGTCAGAGCAAAGATTTATAAAGAGCAGGAGCTGAGAGTCATAGAGGAGTTTTAAAAAGAGTGGGATCTGACAGTCAGAGCAGAGATTTATAATGAGCAGGAGCTGAGAGTCAGAGTGGAGATTTATAAAGAGCAGGAGCTGAGAGTGAGTGCAGAGATTTATAAAGAGCGGGAGCTGAGAGTCAGGGTGGAGAGTTAAGAAGAGTGGGAAGTGAGAGTCAGAGCATAGATTTAAAAAGAGCGGGAGCTGAGGGTCAGAGCAGAGATTTAAAAAGAGTGGGAAGTGAAAGTCACAGCATAGATTTATAAAGAGCGGTAGGTGAGAGTCTGAGTGGATATTTCAGAAGAGCGGGAGCTGAGAGTCAGAGCGGAGATTTACAAAGAGCGGGAGCTGAAAATCAGAGTGGAGATTTAAAAAGTGCGGGAGCTGAGATTCAGAGCAGAGAATTACGAAGCGAGGGAGCTGAGAGTCAGAAAGGAGATTTAAAGAGAGTGGGAACTTCGAGTCAGAGTGGAGATTTCTTGAGAACGGGAGATGAGAGTCAGACCTGAGATTTACAGATAGTGGGAGATGAGAGTCAGAGCGGAGATCTACAGAGAGCGGGAGCTGAGAGTCAGAGCGGAGATTTATAGAGAGCGGGAGTTGAGAGTCAGAGCAGAGATTTATAAAGAGCAGGAAATGGGAGTCAGGGCAGAGATTTAAAAAGAGTGGGATGGGAGTCAGAGCCGAGATTTATAAAGAGTGGGAGCTGAGAATCAATGTGGAGATTTATAAAGAGGGGGAGCTGAGAATGAGAGTGAGGATTTAAACAGAGAGGGAGCTGAGAGTCAGACCAGAGATTAATAAAGAGCGGGAGCTGTGAGTGAGGGTGGAGATTTATAAAGAGGTGGAACTGAGAATCAGAGTGGGGATATAAAAAGAGTGGGAGCTGAGAGTCAGAGCAGAGATTTATCAAGAGCGGGAGCTGAGAGTGAGAGCCGAGTTTTTTAAAGAGCAGGAGATGAGAGTCAGGGTGGAGAGTGAAGAAGAATCGGAACAGAGAGTCAGAGCGGAGATTTAAAAAGGGCGGCAGGTGAAAGTCAGAGCATAGATTTATAAAGAGTGGGAGCTGAGTGTGAGAGCAGAAATTTAAAAAGTGCTGGAGCTGAGAGTCAGAGCGGAGATTTAAAAAGAGCGGGAGCTGAGAGTCTGAGTGGATATTTCAGAAGAGCGGGAGCTGAGAGTCAGAGCGGAGATTTTAAAAGAGCAGAAGCTGGAAATCAGAGTGGAGATTAAAAAAGAGCGGGAGCTGAGACTCAGAAAAGAGAATTATGAAGTGATGGAGCTGAGAGTCAGAGCGGAGATTTAACAAGAGCGGAAGCTGAGAGTCACGGCACAGATTCATAGAGAGTGGGAACTTATAGTCTGAGCGCAGATTTCTTGAGAGCGGGAGCTGAGAGTCAGAGCGGAGATTTACAGAGAGCGGGAGCTGAGTTTCAGAGCAGAGATTTAAAAAAGGCGGGAGCTGAGACTCAGAGCAGTGATTTATAAAGAGCGGGATCTGAGAGTTAGAGCAGACATTTATAGAGAGCGGGAGCTGAGAGGTAGAGCTGAGAATTTTAGAGAGCAGGTGCTGAGAGACAGACTGGAGACTTACAAAGAGTGGGAGCTGAAAGTCAGAGCAGAGATTTAAAAAGTGCGGGAGCTGAGAGTCAGAGCGGGGATTTAAAAAGTGCGGGAGCTGAGAGTCAGAGCGGAGATTTAAAAAGAGCGGGAGCTGAGACTCAGAGTGGAGAATTCTGAAGGTTGGGAGCTGAGCGTCAGAGCAGAGATTTAAAGAGAACAGGAGCTGAGTGTGAGAGTGAAGATTTACAAAAAGTGGGAGCTGAGAGTCAGGGCAGAGATTTATAGAGAGCGGGAGTTGAGAGTCAGACCAGAGGATTATAGAGAGCAGGAGCTGAGAGTCAGAGTGGAGATTTATAGAGAATGGGAGCTGAGAGTTAGAGCAGAGATTTATAGAGAGCGGGAGCTGAGAGTTAGAGCTGAGATTTATAGAGAGCGGGAGCTGAGTGACAGATTGGAGATCTATAAAGAGCAGGAGGGGAGTGGCATAGCAGAGATTTAAAAAGAACGGGAGCTGAGACTTATAGCGGAGAATTATGAAGCGTTCTACCTGAGAGTCAGTGCGGAGATTTAAAAAGAGCGGGAGCTAACAGTCAGACTAGAGATTTATAAAGCGTGGGAGCTGAGAGTCTTGGCAGAGATGAAAAAAAGGCGGGAGCTGAGAGTCAGAGCTGAGATTTATAAAGATCAGGAGCTGAGAGTTAGAACAGAGATTTATAGAGAGCGGGAGCTGAGAGACAGACTGGAGATTTATCAAGAGCGGGAGCTGAGAGTCAGAGCAGAGATTTATAAAGAGCAGGAGATGAGAGTCAGAGCGGAAATTTATAAAGAGTGGGAGCTAAGAGTCAGAATGGAGACTTTAAAAGAGCAGGTGATGAAAGTCATAGCGGAGATATATAAAGAGCAGGAGCTGAGAGTCAGAGCGAAGATTTAAAAAGAGCGGGAGCTGAGAGTCAGACCGGAGATTTCAAAGGAGCGTGAGCTGAGTCCGAGCAGAGATTTTAAATGAGCGGGAGGTGAGCGTCAGCGCAGAGATTTATAAAGAGCAGGAGTTGAGAGTCAGAGTGGAAATTTATAAACATTGGGAGCTGAGAGTCAGAGCGGAGACTTATAAAGAGCAGGAGCTGAGAGTCATAGAGGAGTTTTAAAAAGAATGGGATCTGACAGTCAGAGCAGAGATTTATAAAGAGCAGGAGCTGAGTGTCAGAGAGGAGACTTAAAAAGAGCGGGAGCTGAGACTTATAGCGGAGAATTATGAAGCGTGGGATCTGAGAGTCAGTGCGGAGATTTAAAAAGAGCGGGAGCTAAGAGTCAGACTGGAGATTTATAAAGAGTGGGAGCTGAGAGTCACGGTAAGAATGAAAAAATGGCGGGAGCTGAGAGTCAGAGCTGAGATTTATAAAGATCAGGAGCTGAGAGTTAGAACAGAGATTTATAGAGAGCGGGAGCTGAGAGACAGACTGGAGATTTATAAAGAGCGGGAGCTGTGAGTCAGAGCAGAGATTTATAAAGAGCAGGAGATGAGAGTCAGAGTGGAAATTTATAAAGAGCGGGAGCTAAGAGTCAGAATGGAGAGCATAAAAGAGCAGGTGATGAAAGTCATAGCGGAGATTTATTAAGAGCAGGAGCTGAGAGTCAGAGCAAAGATTTATAAAGAGCAGGAGCTGAGAGTCATAGAGGAGTTTTAAAAAGAGTGGGATCTGACAGTCAGAGCAGAGATTTATAATGAGCAGGAGCTGAGAGTCAGAGTGGAGATTTATAAAGAGCAGGAGCTGAGAGTGAGTGCAGAGATTTATAAAGAGCGGGAGCTGAGAGTCAGGGTGGAGAGTTAAGAAGAGTGGGAAGTGAGAGTCAGAGCATAGATTTAAAAAGAGCGGGAGCTGAGGGTCAGAGCAGAGATTTAAAAAGAGTGGGAAGTGAAAGTCACAGCATAGATTTATAAAGAGCGGTAGGTGAGAGTCTGAGTGGATATTTCAGAAGAGCGGGAGCTGAGAGTCAGAGCGGAGATTTACAAAGAGCGGGAGCTGAAAATCAGAGTGGAGATTTAAAAAGTGCGGGAGCTGAGATTCAGAGCAGAGAATTACGAAGCGAGGGAGCTGAGAGTCAGAAAGGAGATTTAAAGAGAGTGGGAACTTCGAGTCAGAGTGGAGATTTCTTGAGAACGGGAGATGAGAGTCAGACCTGAGATTTACAGATAGTGGGAGATGAGAGTCAGAGCGGAGATCTACAGAGAGCGGGAGCTGAGAGTCAGAGCGGAGATTTATAGAGAGCGGGAGTTGAGAGTCAGAGCAGAGATTTATAAAGAGCAGGAAATGGGAGTCAGGGCAGAGATTTAAAAAGAGTGGGATGGGAGTCAGAGCCGAGATTTATAAAGAGTGGGAGCTGAGAATCAATGTGGAGATTTATAAAGAGGGGGAGCTGAGAATGAGAGTGAGGATTTAAACAGAGAGGGAGCTGAGAGTCAGACCAGAGATTAATAAAGAGCGGGAGCTGTGAGTGAGGGTGGAGATTTATAAAGAGGTGGAACTGAGAATCAGAGTGGGGATATAAAAAGAGTGGGAGCTGAGAGTCAGAGCAGAGATTTATCAAGAGCGGGAGCTGAGAGTGAGAGCCGAGTTTTTTAAAGAGCAGGAGATGAGAGTCAGGGTGGAGAGTGAAGAAGAATCGGAACAGAGAGTCAGAGCGGAGATTTAAAAAGGGCGGCAGGTGAAAGTCAGAGCATAGATTTATAAAGAGTGGGAGCTGAGTGTGAGAGCAGAAATTTAAAAAGTGCTGGAGCTGAGAGTCAGAGCGGAGATTTAAAAAGAGCGGGAGCTGAGAGTCTGAGTGGATATTTCAGAAGAGCGGGAGCTGAGAGTCAGAGCGGAGATTTTAAAAGAGCAGAAGCTGGAAATCAGAGTGGAGATTAAAAAAGAGCGGGAGCTGAGACTCAGAGCAGAGAATTATGAAGTGATGGAGCTGAGAGTCAGAGCGGAGATTTAACAAGAGCGGAAGCTGAGAGTCACGGCACAGATTCATAGAGAGTGGGAACTTATAGTCTGAGCGCAGATTTCTTGAGAGCGGGAGCTGAGAGTCAGAGCGGAGATTTACAGAGAGCGGGAGCTGAGTTTCAGAGCAGAGATTTAAAAAAGGCGGGAGCTGAGACTCAGAGCAGTGATTTATAAAGAGCGGGATCTGAGAGTTAGAGCAGACATTTATAGAGAGCGGGAGCTGAGAGGTAGAGCTGAGAATTTTAGAGAGCAGGTGCTGAGAGACAGACTGGAGACTTACAAAGAGTGGGAGCTGAAAGTCAGAGCAGAGATTTAAAAAGTGCGGGAGCTGAGAGTCAGAGCGGGGATTTAAAAAGTGCGGGAGCTGAGAGTCAGAGCGGAGATTTAAAAAGAGCGGGAGCTGAGACTCAGAGTGGAGAATTCTGAAGGTTGGGAGCTGAGCGTCAGAGCAGAGATTTAAAGAGAACAGGAGCTGAGTGTGAGAGTGAAGATTTACAAAAAGCGGGAGCTGAGAGTCAGGGCAGAGATTTATAGAGAGCGGGAGTTGAGAGTCAGACCAGAGGATTATAGAGAGCAGGAGCTGAGAGTCAGAGTGGAGATTTATAGAGAATGGGAGCTGAGAGTTAGAGCAGAGATTTATAGAGAGCAGGAGCTGAGAGTTAGAGCTGAGATTTATAGAGAGCGGGAGCTGAGTGACAGATTGGAGATCTATAAAGAGCAGGAGGGGAGTGGCATAGCAGAGATTTAAAAAGAACGGGAGCTGAGACTTATAGCGGAGAATTATGAAGCGTTCTACCTGCGAGTCAGTGCGGAGATTTAAAAAGAGCGGGAGCTAACAGTCAGACTAGAGATTTATAAAGCGTGGGAGCTGAGAGTCTTGGCAGAGATGAAAAAAAGGCGGGAGCTGAGAGTCAGAGCTGAGATTTATAAAGATCAGGAGCTGAGAGTTAGAACAGAGATTTATAGAGAGCGGGAGCTGAGAGACAGACTGGAGATTTATCAAGAGCGGGAGCTGAGAGTCAGAGCAGAGATTTATAAAGAGCAGGAGATGAGAGTCAGAGCGGAAATTTATAAAGAGTGGGAGCTAAGAGTCAGAATGGAGACTTTAAAAGAGCAGGTGATGAAAGTCATAGCGGAGATATATAAAGAGCAGGAGCTGAGAGTCAGAGCGAAGATTTAAAAAGAGCGGGAGCTGAGAGTCAGACCGGAGATTTCAAAGGAGCGTGAGCTGAGTCCGAGCAGAGATTTTAAATGAGCGGGAGGTGAGCGTCAGCGCAGAGATTTATAAAGAGCAGGAGTTGAGAGTCAGAGTGGAAATTTATAAACATTGGGAGCTGAGAGTCAGAGCGGAGACTTATAAAGAGCAGGAGCTGAGAGTCATAGAGGAGTTTTAAAAAGAATGGGATCTGACAGTCAGAGCAGAGATTTATAAAGAGCAGGAGCTGAGTGTCAGAGAGGAGACTTAAAAAGAGCGGGAGCTGAGACTTATAGCGGAGAATTATGAAGCGTGGGATCTGAGAGTCAGTGCGGAGATTTAAAAAGAGCGGGAGCTAAGAGTCAGACTGGAGATTTATAAAGAGTGGGAGCTGAGAGTCACGGTAAGAATGAAAAAATGGCGGGAGCTGAGAGTCAGAGCTGAGATTTATAAAGATCAGGAGCTGAGAGTTAGAACAGAGATTTATAGAGAGCGGGAGCTGAGAGACAGACTGGAGATTTATAAAGAGCGGGAGCTGTGAGTCAGAGCAGAGATTTATAAAGAGCAGGAGATGAGAGTCAGAGTGGAAATTTATAAAGAGCGGGAGCTAAGAGTCAGAATGGAGAGCATAAAAGAGCAGGTGATGAAAGTCATAGCGGAGATTTATTAAGAGCAGGAGCTGAGAGTCAGAGCAAAGATTTAAAAAGAGCGGGAGCTGAGAGTCAGACCGGAGATTTTAAATGAGCGTGAGCTGAGTCCGAGCGGAAATTTTAAATGAGCGGGAGGTGAGCTTCAGCACAGAGATTTATAAAGAGCAGGAGTTGAGAATCAGAGTGGAAATTTATAAACAGCGGGAGCTGAGAGTCAGAGCGGAGACTTATAAAGAGCAGGAGCTGAGAGTCATAGAGGAGTTTTAAAAAGAGTGGGATCTGACAGTCAGAGCAGAGATTTATAATGAGCAGGAGCTGAGAGTCAGAGTGGAGATTTATAAAGAGCAGGAGCTGAGAGTGAGTGCAGAGATTTATAAAGAGCGGGAGCTGAGAGTCAGGGTGGAGAGTTAAGAAGAGTGGGAAGTGAGAGTCAGAGCATAGATTTAAAAAGAGCGGGAGCTGAGGGTCAGAGCAGAGATTTAAAAAGAGTGGGAAGTGAAAGTCACAGCATAGATTTATAAAGAGCGGTAGGTGAGAGTCTGAGTGGATATTTCAGAAGAGCGGGAGCTGAGAGTCAGAGCGGAGATTTACAAAGAGCGGGAGCTGAAAATCAGAGTGGAGATTTAAAAAGTGCGGGAGCTGAGATTCAGAGCAGAGAATTACGAAGCGAGGGAGCTGAGAGTCAGAAAGGAGATTTAAAGAGAGTGGGAACTTCGAGTCAGAGTGGAGATTTCTTGAGAACGGGAGATGAGAGTCAGACCTGAGATTTACAGATAGTGGGAGATGAGAGTCAGAGCGGAGATCTACAGAGAGCGGGAGCTGAGAGTCAGAGCGGAGATTTATAGAGAGCGGGAGTTGAGAGTCAGAGCAGAGATTTATAAAGAGCAGGAAATGGGAGTCAGGGCAGAGATTTAAAAAGAGTGGGATGGGAGTCAGAGCCGAGATTTATAAAGAGTGGGAGCTGAGAATCAATGTGGAGATTTATAAAGAGGGGGAGCTGAGAATGAGAGTGAGGATTTAAACAGAGAGGGAGCTGAGAGTCAGACCAGAGATTAATAAAGAGCGGGAGCTGTGAGTGAGGGTGGAGATTTATAAAGAGGTGGAACTGAGAATCAGAGTGGGGATATAAAAAGAGTGGGAGCTGAGAGTCAGAGCAGAGATTTATCAAGAGCGGGAGCTGAGAGTGAGAGCCGAGTTTTTTAAAGAGCAGGAGATGAGAGTCAGGGTGGAGAGTGAAGAAGAATCGGAACAGAGAGTCAGAGCGGAGATTTAAAAAGGGCGGCAGGTGAAAGTCAGAGCATAGATTTATAAAGAGTGGGAGCTGAGTGTGAGAGCAGAAATTTAAAAAGTGCTGGAGCTGAGAGTCAGAGCGGAGATTTAAAAAGAGCGGGAGCTGAGAGTCTGAGTGGATATTTCAGAAGAGCGGGAGCTGAGAGTCAGAGCGGAGATTTTAAAAGAGCAGAAGCTGGAAATCAGAGTGGAGATTAAAAAAGAGCGGGAGCTGAGACTCAGAGCAGAGAATTATGAAGTGATGGAGCTGAGAGTCAGAGCGGAGATTTAACAAGAGCGGAAGCTGAGAGTCACGGCACAGATTCATAGAGAGTGGGAACTTATAGTCTGAGCGCAGATTTCTTGAGAGCGGGAGCTGAGAGTCAGAGCGGAGATTTACAGAGAGCGGGAGCTGAGTTTCAGAGCAGAGATTTAAAAAAGGCGGGAGCTGAGACTCAGAGCAGTGATTTATAAAGAGCGGGATCTGAGAGTTAGAGCAGACATTTATAGAGAGCGGGAGCTGAGAGGTAGAGCTGAGAATTTTAGAGAGCAGGTGCTGAGAGACAGACTGGAGACTTACAAAGAGTGGGAGCTGAAAGTCAGAGCAGAGATTTAAAAAGTGCGGGAGCTGAGAGTCAGAGCGGGGATTTAAAAAGTGCGGGAGCTGAGAGTCAGAGCGGAGATTTAAAAAGAGCGGGAGCTGAGACTCAGAGTGGAGAATTCTGAAGGTTGGGAGCTGAGCGTCAGAGCAGAGATTTAAAGAGAACAGGAGCTGAGTGTGAGAGTGAAGATTTACAAAAAGCGGGAGCTGAGAGTCAGGGCAGAGATTTATAGAGAGCGGGAGTTGAGAGTCAGACCAGAGGATTATAGAGAGCAGGAGCTGAGAGTCAGAGTGGAGATTTATAGAGAATGGGAGCTGAGAGTTAGAGCAGAGATTTATAGAGAGCGGGAGCTGAGAGTTAGAGCTGAGATTTATAGAGAGCGGGAGCTGAGTGACAGATTGGAGATCTATAAAGAGCAGGAGGGGAGTGGCATAGCAGAGATTTAAAAAGAACGGGAGCTGAGACTTATAGCGGAGAATTATGAAGCGTTCTACCTGCGAGTCAGTGCGGAGATTTAAAAAGAGCGGGAGCTAACAGTCAGACTAGAGATTTATAAAGCGTGGGAGCTGAGAGTCTTGGCAGAGATGAAAAAAAGGCGGGAGCTGAGAGTCAGAGCTGAGATTTATAAAGATCAGGAGCTGAGAGTTAGAACAGAGATTTATAGAGAGCGGGAGCTGAGAGACAGACTGGAGATTTATCAAGAGCGGGAGCTGAGAGTCAGAGCAGAGATTTATAAAGAGCAGGAGATGAGAGTCAGAGCGGAAATTTATAAAGAGTGGGAGCTAAGAGTCAGAATGGAGACTTTAAAAGAGCAGGTGATGAAAGTCATAGCGGAGATATATAAAGAGCAGGAGCTGAGAGTCAGAGCGAAGATTTAAAAAGAGCGGGAGCTGAGAGTCAGACCGGAGATTTCAAAGGAGCGTGAGCTGAGTCCGAGCAGAGATTTTAAATGAGCGGGAGGTGAGCGTCAGCGCAGAGATTTATAAAGAGCAGGAGTTGAGAGTCAGAGTGGAAATTTATAAACATTGGGAGCTGAGAGTCAGAGCGGAGACTTATAAAGAGCAGGAGCTGAGAGTCATAGAGGAGTTTTAAAAAGAATGGGATCTGACAGTCAGAGCAGAGATTTATAAAGAGCAGGAGCTGAGTGTCAGAGAGGAGACTTAAAAAGAGCGGGAGCTGAGACTTATAGCGGAGAATTATGAAGCGTGGGATCTGAGAGTCAGTGCGGAGATTTAAAAAGAGCGGGAGCTAAGAGTCAGACTGGAGATTTATAAAGAGTGGGAGCTGAGAGTCACGGTAAGAATGAAAAAATGGCGGGAGCTGAGAGTCAGAGCTGAGATTTATAAAGATCAGGAGCTGAGAGTTAGAACAGAGATTTATAGAGAGCGGGAGCTGAGAGACAGACTGGAGATTTATAAAGAGCGGGAGCTGTGAGTCAGAGCAGAGATTTATAAAGAGCAGGAGATGAGAGTCAGAGTGGAAATTTATAAAGAGCGGGAGCTAAGAGTCAGAATGGAGAGCATAAAAGAGCAGGTGATGAAAGTCATAGCGGAGATTTATTAAGAGCAGGAGCTGAGAGTCAGAGCAAAGATTTAAAAAGAGAGGGAGCTGAGAGTCAGACCGGAGATTTTAAATGAGCGTGAGCTGAGTCCGAGCGGAAATTTTAAATGAGTGGGAGGTGAGCTTCAGCACAGAGATTTATAAAGAGCAGGAGTTGAGAATCAGAGTGGAAATTTATAAACAGCGGGAGCTGAGAGTCAGAGCGGAGACTTATAAAGAGCAGGAGCTGAGAGTCATAGAGGAGTTTTAAAAAGAGTGGGATCTGACAGTCAGAGCAGAGATTTATAATGAGCAGGAGCTGAGAGTCAGAGTGGAGATTTATAAAGAGCAGGAGCTGAGAGTGAGTGCAGAGATTTATAAAGAGCGGGAGCTGAGAGTCAGGGTGGAGAGTTAAGAAGAGTGGGAAGTGAGAGTCAGAGCATAGATTTAAAAAGAGCGGGAGCTGAGGGTCAGAGCAGAGATTTAAAAAGAGTGGGAAGTGAAAGTCACAGCATAGATTTATAAAGAGCGGTAGGTGAGAGTCTGAGTGGATATTTCAGAAGAGCGGGAGCTGAGAGTCAGAGCGGAGATTTACAAAGAGCGGGAGCTGAAAATCAGAGTGGAGATTTAAAAAGTGCGGGAGCTGAGATTCAGAGCAGAGAATTACGAAGCGAGGGAGCTGAGAGTCAGAAAGGAGATTTAAAGAGAGTGGGAACTTCGAGTCAGAGTGGAGATTTCTTGAGAACGGGAGATGAGAGTCAGACCTGAGATTTACAGATAGTGGGAGATGAGAGTCAGAGCGGAGATCTACAGAGAGCGGGAGCTGAGAGTCAGAGCGGAGATTTATAGAGAGCGGGAGTTGAGAGTCAGAGCAGAGATTTATAAAGAGCAGGAAATGGGAGTCAGGGCAGAGATTTAAAAAGAGTGGGATGGGAGTCAGAGCCGAGATTTATAAAGAGTGGGAGCTGAGAATCAATGTGGAGATTTATAAAGAGGGGGAGCTGAGAATGAGAGCGGGGATTTAAACAGAGAGGGAGCTGAGAGTCAGACCAGAGATTAATAAAGAGCGGGAGCTGTGAGTGAGGGTGGAGATTTATAAAGAGGTGGAACTGAGAATCAGAGTGGGGATATAAAAAGAGTGGGAGCTGAGAGTCAGAGCAGAGATTTATCAAGAGCGGGAGCTGAGAGTGAGAGCCGAGTTTTTTAAAGAGCAGGAGATGAGAGTCAGGGTGGAGAGTGAAGAAGAATCGGAACAGAGAGTCAGAGCGGAGATTTAAAAAGGGCGGCAGGTGAAAGTCAGAGCATAGATTTATAAAGAGTGGGAGCTGAGTGTGAGAGCAGAAATTTAAAAAGTGCTGGAGCTGAGAGTCAGAGCGGAGATTTAAAAAGAGCGGGAGCTGAGAGTCTGAGTGGATATTTCAGAAGAGCGGGAGCTGAGAGTCAGAGCGGAGATTTTAAAAGAGCAGAAGCTGGAAATCAGAGTGGAGATTAAAAAAGAGCGGGAGCTGAGACTCAGAGCAGAGAATTATGAAGTGATGGAGCTGAGAGTCAGAGCGGAGATTTAACAAGAGCGGAAGCTGAGAGTCACGGCACAGATTCATAGAGAGTGGGAACTTATAGTCTGAGCGCAGATTTCTTGAGAGCGGGAGCTGAGAGTCAGAGCGGAGATTTACAGAGAGCGGGAGCTGAGTTTCAGAGCAGAGATTTAAAAAAGGCGGGAGCTGAGACTCAGAGCAGTGATTTATAAAGAGCGGGATCTGAGAGTTAGAGTAGACATTTATAGAGAGCGGGAGCTGAGAGGTAGAGCTGAGAATTTTAGAGAGCAGGTGCTGAGAGACAGACTGGAGACTTACAAAGAGTGGGAGCTGAAAGTCAGAGCAGAGATTTAAAAAGTGCGGGAGCTGAGAGTCAGAGCGGGGATTTAAAAAGTGCGGGAGCTGAGAGTCAGAGCGGAGATTTAAAAAGAGCGGGAGCTGAGACTCAGAGTGGAGAATTCTGAAGGTTGGGAGCTGAGCGTCAGAGCAGAGATTTAAAGAGAACAGGAGCTGAGTGTGAGAGTGAAGATTTACAAAAAGCGGGAGCTGAGAGTCAGGGCAGAGATTTATAGAGAGCGGGAGATGAGAGTCAGACCAGAGGATTATAGAGAGCAGGAGCTGAGAGTCAGAGTGGAGATTTATAGAGAATGGGAGCTGAGAGTTAGAGCAGAGATTTATAGAGAGCGGGAGCTGAGAGTTAGAGCTGAGATTTATAGAGAGCAGGAGCTGAGTGACAGATTGGAGATCTATAAAGAGCAGGAGGGGAGTGGCATAGCAGAGATTTAAAAAGAACGGGAGCTGAGACTTATAGCGGAGAATTATGAAGCGTTCTACCTGAGAGTCAGTGCGGAGATTTAAAAAGAGCGGGAGCTAACAGTCAGACTAGAGATTTATAAAGCGTGGGAGCTGAGAGTCTTGGCAGAGATGAAAAAAAGGTGGGAGCTGAGAGTCAGAGCTGAGATTTATAAAGATCAGGAGCTGAGAGTTAGAACAGAGATTTATAGAGAGCGGGAGCTGAGAGACAGACTGGAGATTTATCAAGAGCGGGAGCTGAGAGTCAGAGCAGAGATTTATAAAGAGCAGGAGATGAGAGTCAGAGTGGAAATTTATAAACATTGGGAGCTGAGAGTCAGAGCGGAGACTTATAAAGAGCAGGAGCTGAGAGTCATAGAGGAGTTTTAAAAAGAATGGGATCTGACAGTCAGAGCAGAGATTTATAAAGAGCAGGAGCTGAGTGTCAGAGAGGAGACTTAAAAAGAGCGGGAGCTGAGACTTATAGCGGAGAATTATGAAGCGTGGGATCTGAGAGTCAGTGCGGAGATTTAAAAAGAGCGGGAGCTAAGAGTCAGACTGGAGATTTATAAAGAGTGGGAGCTGAGAGTCACGGTAGAGATGAAAAAATGGCGGGAGCTGAGAGTCAGAGCTGAGATTTATAAAGATCAGGAGCTGAGAGTTAGAACAGAGATTTATAGAGAGCGGGAGCTGAGAGACAGACTGGAGATTTATAAAGAGCGGGAGCTGTGAGTCAGAGCAGAGATTTATAAAGAGCAGGAGATGAGAGTCAGAGTGGAAATTTATAAAGAGCGGGAGCTAAGAGTCAGAATGGAGAGCATAAAAGAGCAGGTGATGAAAGTCATAGCGGAGATTTATTAAGAGCAGGAGCTGAGAGTCAGAGCAAAGATTTAAAAAGAGCGGGAGCTGAGAGTCAGACCGGAGATTTTAAATGAGCGTGAGCTGAGTCCGAGCGGAAATTTTAAATGAGCGGGAGGTGAGCTTCAGCACAGAGATTTATAAAGAGCAGGAGTTGAGAATCAGAGTGGAAATTTATAAACAGCGGGAGCTGAGAGTCAGAGCGGAGACTTATAAAGAGCAGGAGCTGAGAGTCATAGAGGAGTTTTAAAAAGAGTGGGATCTGACAGTCAGAGCAGAGATTTATAATGAGCAGGAGCTGAGTCTCCCAGAGGAGACTTAAAAAGAGCGGGAGCTGAGAGTCAGAGTGGAGATTTATAAAGAGCAGAAGCTGAAAATCAGAGTGGAGATTTAAAAAGAGCGGGAGCTGAGACTCAGAGCAGAGAGTTAGAAAGCGAGGGAGCTGAGAGTCAGAGCGGAGAGTTAGAAAGAGCAGGAGCTGAAAATCAGAGTGGAGATTTAAAAAGAGCGGGAGCTGAGACTCAGAGCAGAGAGTTATAAAGCGAGGGAGCTGAGAGTCAGAGTGGAGATTTAACGAGAGCGGAAGCTGAGAGTCAGATTGGGGATTTATATAGAGCAGGAGCTGAGAGTCAGGGCACAGATTCATAGAGAGTGGGAACTTAGAGCCAGAGCGGAGATTTCTTGAGAGCGGGAGATGAGAGTCAGACCAGAGATTTACAGAGAGCGGGAGTTGAGAGTCAGAGCGGAGATTTACAGAGAGCGGGAGCTGAGAGTCAGAGCGGAGATTTACAGAGAGCGGGAGCTGAGTTTCAGAGCAGTGATTTATAAAGAGCGGGATCTGAGAGTTAGAGTAGACATTTATAGAGAGCGGGAGCTGAGAGGTAGAGCTGAGAATTTTAGAGAGCAGGTGCTGAGAGACAGACTGGAGACTTACAAAGAGTGGGAGCTGAAAGTCAGAGCAGAGATTTAAAAAGTGCGGGAGCTGAGAGTCAGAGCGGGGATTTAAAAAGTGCGGGAGCTGAGAGTCAGAGCGGAGATTTAAAAAGAGCGGGAGCTGAGACTCAGAGTGGAGAATTCTGAAGGTTGGGAGCTGAGCGTCAGAGCAGAGATTTAAAGAGAACAGGAGCTGAGTGTGAGAGTGAAGATTTACAAAAAGCGGGAGCTGAGAGTCAGGGCAGAGATTTATAGAGAGCGGGAGTTGAGAGTCAGACCAGAGGATTATAGAGAGCAGGAGCTGAGAGTCAGAGTGGAGATTTATAGAGAATGGGAGCTGAGAGTTAGAGCAGAGATTTATAGAGAGCGGGAGCTGAGAGTTAGAGCTGAGATTTATAGAGAGCAGGAGCTGAGTGACAGATTGGAGATCTATAAAGAGCAGGAGGGGAGTGGCATAGCAGAGATTTAAAAAGAACGGGAGCTGAGACTTATAGCGGAGAATTATGAAGCGTTCTACCTGAGAGTCAGTGCGGAGATTTAAAAAGAGCGGGAGCTAACAGTCAGACTAGAGATTTATAAAGCGTGGGAGCTGAGAGTCTTGGCAGAGATGAAAAAAAGGTGGGAGCTGAGAGTCAGAGCTGAGATTTATAAAGATCAGGAGCTGAGAGTTAGAACAGAGATTTATAGAGAGCGGGAGCTGAGAGACAGACTGGAGATTTATCAAGAGCGGGAGCTGAGAGTCAGAGCAGAGATTTATAAAGAGCAGGAGATGAGAGTCAGAGCGGAAATTTATAAAGAGTGGGAGCTAAGAGTCAGAATGGAGACTTTAAAAGAGCAGGTGATGAAAGTCATAGCGGAGATATATAAAGAGCAGGAGCTGAGAGTCAGAGCGAAGATTTAAAAAGAGCGGGAGCTGAGAGTCAGACCGGAGATTTCAAAGGAGCGTGAGCTGAGTCCGAGCAGAGATTTTAAATGAGCGGGAGGTGAGCGTCAGCGCAGAGATTTATAAAGAGCAGGAGTTGAGAGTCAGAGTGGAAATTTATAAACATTGGGAGCTGAGAGTCAGAGCGGAGACTTATAAAGAGCAGGAGCTGAGAGTCATAGAGGAGTTTTAAAAAGAATGGGATCTGAGAGTCAGAGCAGAGATTTATAGAGAATGGGAGCTGAGAGTTAGAGCAGAGATTTAAAAAGAGCGGGAGCTGAGACTTATAGCGGAGAATTATGAAGCGTGGGATCTGAGAGTCAGTGCGGAGATTTAAAAAGAGCGGGAGCTAAGAGTCAGACTGGAAATTTATAAAGAGTGGGAGCTGAGAGTCTCGGCAGAGATGAAAAAACGGCGGGAGCTGAGAGTCAGAGCTGAGATTTATAAAGATCAGGAGCTGAGAGTTAGAACAGAGATTTATGGAGAGCGGGAGCTGAGAGACAGACTGGAGATTTATAAAGAGCAGGAGCTGAGAGTCAGAGCAGAGATTTATAAAGAACAGGAGATAAGAGTCAGAGCGGAAATTTATAAAGAGCGGGAGCTAAGAGTCAGAATGGAGAGCATAAAAGAGCAGGTGATGAAAGTCATAGCGGAGATTTATTAAGAGCAGGAGCTGAGAGTCAGAGCAAAGATTTAAAAAGAGCGGGAGCTGAGAGTCAGACCGGAGATTTTAAATGAGCGTGAGCTGAGTCCGAGCGGAAATTTTAAATGAGCGGGAGGTGAGCTTCAGCACAGAGATTTATAAAGAGCAGGAGTTGAGAATCAGAGTGGAAATTTATAAACAGCGGGAGCTGAGAGTCAGAGCGGAGACTTATAAAGAGCAGGAGCTGAGAGTCATAGAGGAGTTTTAAAAAGAGTGGGATCTGACAGTCAGAGCAGAGATTTATAATGAGCAGGAGCTGAGTCTCCCAGAGGAGACTTAAAAAGAGCGGGAGCTGAGAGTCAGAGTGGAGATTTATAAAGAGCAGAAGCTGAAAATCAGAGTGGAGATTTAAAAAGAGCGGGAGCTGAGACTCAGAGCAGAGAGTTAGAAAGCGAGGGAGCTGAGAGTCAGAGCGGAGAGTTAGAAAGAGCAGGAGCTGAAAATCAGAGTGGAGATTTAAAAAGAGCGGGAGCTGAGACTCAGAGCAGAGAGTTATAAAGCGAGGGAGCTGAGAGTCAGAGTGGAGATTTAACGAGAGCGGAAGCTGAGAGTCAGATTGGGGATTTATATAGAGCAGGAGCTGAGAGTCAGGGCACAGATTCATAGAGAGTGGGAACTTAGAGCCAGAGCGGAGATTTCTTGAGAGCGGGAGATGAGAGTCAGACCAGAGATTTACAGAGAGCGGGAGTTGAGAGTCAGAGCGGAGATTTACAGAGAGCGGGAGCTGAGAGTCAGAGCGGAGATTTACAGAGAGCGGGAGCTGAGTTTCAGAGCAGTGATTTAAAATAGGTGGGAGCTGAGAGTCAGAGCGCTGATTTATAAAGAGCGGGTGTTGAGAGTCAGAACGGAGATTTAATAAGAGCTGGAGCTGAAAGTCAGAGCGAAGATTTATAAAGAGTGGGTGCTGAGAGTCAGTACGGAGATTTACAAAGAGCGTGAGCTGAGACTCAGAGCGGAGTCTGATGAAGCGAGGGAGCTGAGGTTCAGAGCTGAGATTTAAATAGCGCGGGAACAGAGAGTCAGAGCGGAGATTTATAAAGAGCAGGAGCTGAGAGATAGAGCAGAGATTTATAAAGAACGGGAGCTGAGAGTCAGCACAGAGATTGAAAAAGAGCAGGAGCTGTGAGTGAGGGTGGAGATTTATAAAAAGCGGGAGCTGAGATTCAGAGTGGAGTGTTAAGAAGAGCGGGAGCTGAGAGTCAGAGCGGAGAATTAAAAAGAGCGGGAGCTGAAAGTGAGAGTGAAGATTTATAAAGAGCGGGAGCTGAGAGTCAGTATGGAGATTTACAAAGTGCATGAACTGAGACTCAGAGTGGAGAATTATGAAGCGAGGGAGCTGATAGTCAGAGCGCAGATTTAACGAGAGTGGAAGCTGAGTGTCAGATTGGGGATTAATATAGAGCGGGAGCTGAGAGTCAGGGCACAGATTCATAGAGAGTGGGAACTTATAGTCAGAGCGGAGATTTCTTGAGAGCGGGAGCTGAGAGTCAGACCAGAGATTTACAGAGAGTGGGAGCTTAGAGTCAGGGTGGAGATTTACAGAGAGCGGGAGCTGAGTTTCAGAGCAGAGATTTAAAAAAGGCGGGGGCTGAGAGTCAGAGCAATGATTTATAAAGAGCGGGAGCTGAGAGTTAGAGCAGACATTTATAGAGAGCGGGAGCTGAGAGGCAGAGCTGAGAATTTTAGAGAGCAGGAGCTGAGAGACAGACTGGAGATTTACAAAGAGCGGGAGCTGAAAGTCAGAGCAGAGATTTAAAAAGTGCGGGAGCTGAGAGTCAGAGCGGAGATTTAAAAAGAGCGGGAGCTGAGAGTCAGAGCGGGTATTTAAAAAGTGCAGGAGCTGAGTGTCAGAGCGGAGATTTAAAAAGAGCGGGAGCTAAGGGGCAGAGCGGAGATTTAAAATGAGCGGGGGCTGAGACTTATAGCGGAGAATTATGAAGGTTGGGAGCTGAGCGTCAGAGCAGAGATTTAAAGAGAACAGGAGCTGAGTCTGAGAGTGAAGATTTATAAAAAGCGGGAGCTGAGAGTCAGGGCAGAGATTTATAGAGAGCGGGAGCTGTAAGTCAGAGCGAAGATTTAAAAAGAGCGGGAGCTGAGAGTCAGACCGGAGATTTTAAAGGAGCGTGAGCTGAGTCCGAGCGGAGATTTTAAATGAGCGGGAGGTGAGCTTCAGCGCAGAGATTTATAAAGAGCAGGAGTTGAGAGTCAGAGTGGAAATTTATAAACATTGGGAGCTGAGAGTCAGAGCGGAGACTTATAAAGAGCAGGAGCTGAGAGTCATAGAGGAGTTTTAAAAAGAGTGGGATCTGACAGTCAGAGCAGAGATTTATGAAGAGCAGGAGCTGAGTGTCAGAGAGGAGACTTAAAAAGAGCGGGAGCTGAGAGTCAGAGTGGAGATTTATAAAGAACAGAAGCTGAAAATCAGAGTGGAGATTTAAAAAGAGCGGGAGCTGGGAGTCAGACCAGAGAGTTATAAAGCGAGGGAGCTGAGAGTCAGAGCGGAGATTTAACGAGAGCGGAAGCTGAGAGTCAGATTGGGGATTTATATAGAGCAGGAGCTGAGAGTCAGGGCACAGATTCATAGAGAGTGGGAACTTAGAGTCAGAGCGGAGATTTCTTGAGAGCGGGAGATGAGAGTCAGACCAGAGATTTACAGAGTGCGTGAGTTGAGAGTCAGAGCGGAGATTTACAGAGAGCGGGAGCTGAGAGTCAGAGCGGAGATTTACTGAGAGCGGGAGCTGAGTTTCAGAGCAGAGATTTAAATAGGTGGGAGCTGAGAGTCAGAGCGGTGATTTATAAAGAGCGGGAGCTGAGAGTGAGAGCAGACATTTATAGAGAGCGGGAGCTGAGAGGCAGAGCTGAGAATTTTAGAGAGCAGGAGCTGAGAGAGAGACTGGAGATTTATAAAGAGCGGAAGCTGAGATTTAGAGCAGAGATTTAAAAAGAGCGGGAGCTGAGTTTCAGAGCGTAGATTTATAAAGAGCGGGAGCTGAGAGTCAGAGCAGAGTTTTAAAGAGAGAGGGAGTTGAGAGTCAGAGTGGAGATCTATAAAGAGAGGGAGCTGAGAATCAGAGCAGAGATTTAAAAAGAGCGGGAGTTGAGAGTCAGAACGGAGATTTAATAAGAGCTGGAGCTGAAAGTCAGAGCAAAGATTTATAAAGAGTGGGAGCTGAGAGTCAGTACGGAGATTTACAAAGAGCGTGAGCTGAGACTCAGAGCAGAGACTGATGAAAGGAGGGAGCTGGGATTCAGAGCTGAGATTTAAAAAGCTGGAGCAGAGTGTCAGAGCGGAGATTTATAAAGAGCAGGAGCTGAGAGATAGAGCAGAGATTTATAAAGAACGGGAGCTGAGAGTCAGCACAGAGATTGAAAAAGAGCAGGTGCTGTGAGTGAGGGTGGAGATTTATAAAAAACGGTAGCTGAGATTCAGAGTGGAGTGTTAAGAAGAGCGGGAGCTGAGAGTCAGAGCGGAGAATTAAAAAGAGGAGGAGATGAAAGTGAGAGTGAAGATTTATAAAGAGCGGGAGCTGAGAGTCAGTATGGAGATTTACAAAGAGCATGAACTGAGACTCAGAGCGGAGAATTATGAAGCGAGGGAGCTGAAATTCAGAGCGCAGATTTAACGAGAGTGGAAGCTGAGAGTCAGATTGGGGATTAATATAGAGCGGGAGCTGAGAGTCAGGGCACAGATTCATAGAGAGTGGGAACTAATAGCCAGAGCGGAGATTTCTTGAGAGCGGGAGCTGAGAGTCAGACCAGAGATTTACAGAGAGTGGGAGCATAGAGACAGGGGGGAGATTCACAGAGAGCGGGAGCTGAGTTTCAGAGCAGAGATTTAAAAAAGGCGGGAGCTGAGAGTCAGGGCAGTGATTTATAAAGAGCGGGAGCTGAGAGTTAGAGCAGACATTTATAGAGAGCGGCAGCTGAGAGGCAGAGCTGAGAATTTTAGAGAGCAGGAGCTGAGAGACAGACTGGAGATTTACAAAGAGCGGGAGCTGAAAGTCAGAGCGGGGATTTAAAAAGTGCGGGAGCTGAGAGTCAGAGCGGAGATTTAAAAAGTGCGGGAGCTGAGAGTCAGAGCGGAGATTTAAAAAGTGCGGGAGCTGAGAGTCAGAGCGGAGATTTAAAAAGTGCGGGAGCTGAGAGTCAGAGTGGAGAATTTTGACGGTTGGGAGCTGCGCGTCAGAGCAGAGATTTAAAGAGAACAGGAGTTGAGTATGAGAGTGAAGATTTATAAAAAGCGGGAGCTGAGAGTCAGGGCAGAGATTTATAAAAAGCGGGAGCTGAGAGTCAGGGCAGAGATTTATAAAGAGCAGGAGCTGAGAGTCAGAGCGGAGATTTAAAAAGAGCGGGAGCTGAGAGTCAGAGTGGAGATTTTAAAGGAGCGTGAGCTGAGTCCGAGCGGAGATTTTAAATGAGCGGGAGGTTAGCGTCAGCACAGAGATTTATAAAGAGCAGGAGTTGAGAGTCAGAGTGGAAATTTATAAACATCGGGAGCTGAGAGTCAGAGCGGAGACTTATAAAGAGCAGGAGCTGAGAGTCATAGAGGAGTTTTAAAAAGAGTGGGATCTGACAGTCAGAGCAGAGATTTATAAAGAGCAGGAGCTGAGTGTCAGAGAGGAGACTTAAAAAGAGCGGGAGCTGAGACTCGTAGCGGAGAATTATGAAGTGTGGGATCTGAGAGTCAGTGCGGAGATTTAAAAAGAGCGGGAGCTAAGAGTCAGACTGGAGATTTATAAAGAGTGGGAGCTGAGAGTCTCGGCAGAGATGAAAAAAAGGCGGGAGCTGAGAGTCAGAGCTGAGATTTATAAAGATCAGGAGCTGAGAGTTAGATCAGACATTTATAGAGAGCGGGAGCTGAGAGTCAGAGCGGAGATTTATAAAGAGCGGGAGCTGAGAGTCAGAGCAGAGATTTATAAAGTGCATGAGATGATAGTCAGAGTGGAAATTTATAAAGAGCGGGAGCTAAGAGTCAGAATGGAGACTTTAAAAGAGCAGGTGATGAAAGTCATAGCGGAGATTTATAAAGAGAAGGAGCTGAGTGTCAGAGCGAAGATTTAAAAAGAGCGGGAGCTGAGAGTCAGACCGGAGATTTTAAAGGAGCGTGAGCTGAGTCCGAGCGGAGATTTTAAATGAGCGGGAGGTGAGCGTCAGCGCAGAGATTTATAAAGAGCAGGAGTTGAGAGTCAGAGTGGAAATTTATAAACAGCGGGAGCTGAGAGTTAGAGCGGAGACTTATAAAGAGCAGGAGCTGAGAGTCATAGAGGAGTTTTTAAAGAGTGGGATCTGACAGTCAGCGCAGAGATTTATAAAGAGCAGGAGCTGAGAGTCATAGAGGAGTTTTAAAAAGAATGGGATCTGACAGTCAGAGCAGAGGTTTATAAAGAGCAGGAGCTGAGTGTCAGAGAGGAGACTTAAAAAGAGCGGGAGCTGAGACTTATAGCGGAGAATTATGAAGCGTGGGATCTGAGAGTCAGTGCGGAGATTTAAAAAGAGCGGGAGCTAAGAGTCAGACTGGAGATTTATAAAGAGTGGGAGCTGAGAGTCACTGTAGAGATGAAAAAAAGGCGGGAGCTGAGAGTCAGAGCTGAGATTTATAAAGATCAGGAGCTGAGAGTTAGAACAGAGATTTATAGAGAGCGGGAGCTGAGAGACAGACTGGAGATTTATAAAGAGCGGGAGCTGTGAGTCAGAGCAGAGATTTATAAAGAGCAGGAGATGAGAGTCAGAGTGGAAATTTATAAAGAGCAGGAGCTAAGAGTCAGAATGGAGAGCATAAAAGAGCAGGTGATGAAAGTCATAGCGGAGATTTATTAAGAGCAGGAGCTGAGAGTCAGAGCAAAGATTTAAAAAGAGCGGGAGCTGAGAGTCAGACCGGAGATTTTAAAGGAGCGTGAGCTGAGTCCGAGCGGAAATTTTAAATGAGCGGGAGGTGAGCTTCAGCACAGAGATTTATAAAGAGCAGGAGTTGAGAATCAGAGTGGAAATTTATAAACAGCGGGAGCTGAGAGTCAGAGCGGAGACTTATAAAGAGCAGGAGCTGAGAGTCATAGAGGAGTTTTAAAAAGAGTGGGATCTGACAGTCAGAGCAGAGATTTATAATGAACAGGAGCTGAGTCTCCCAGAGGAGACTTAAAAAGAGCGGGAGCTGAGAGTCAGAGTGGAGATTTATAAAGAGCAGAAGCTGAAAATCAGAGTGGAGATTTAAAAAGAGCGGGAGCTGAGACTCAGAGCAGAGAGTTACAAAGCGAGGGAGCTGAGAGTCAGAGTGGAGATTTAACGAGAGCGGAAGCTGAGAGTCAGATTGGGGATTTATATAGAGCAGGAGCTGAGAGTCAGGGCACAGATTCATAGAGAGTGGGAACTTAGAGCCAGAGCGGAGATTTCTTGAGAGCGGGAGATGAGAGTCAGACCAGTGATTTACAGAGAGCGGGAGTTGAGAGTCAGAGCGGAGATTTACAGAGAGCGGGAGCTGAGAGTCAGAGCGGAGATTTACAGAGAGCGGGAGCTGAGTTTCAGAGCAGAGATTTAAAACAGGTGGGAGCTGAGAGTCAGAGCGCTGATTTATAAAGAGCGGGTGTTGAGAGTCAGAACGGAGATTTAATAAGAGCTGGAGCTGAAAGTCAGAGCGAAGATTTATAAAGTGTGGGTGCTGAGAGTCAGTACGGAGATTTACAAAGAGCGTGAGCTGAGACTCAGAGCGGAGTCTGATGAAGCGAGGGAGCTGAGGTTCAGAGCTGAGATTTAAATAGCGCGGGAACAGAGAGTCAGAGCGGAGATTTATAAAGAGCAGGAGCTGAGAGATAGAGCAGAGATTTATAAAGAACGGGAGCTGAGAGTCAGCACAGAGATTGAAAAAGAGCAGGAGCTGTGAGTGAGGGTGGAGATTTATAAAAAGCGGGAGCTGAGATTCAGAGTGGAGTGTTAAGAAGAGCGGGAGCTGAGAGTCAGAGCAGAGAATTAAAAAGAGCGGGAGCTGAAAGTGAGAGTGAAGATTTATAAAGAGCGGGAGCTGAGAGTCAGTATGGAGATTTACAAAGTGCATGAACTGAGACTCAGAGCGGAGAATTATGAAGCGAGGGAGCTGATAGTCAGAGCGCAGATTTAACGAGAGTGGAAGCTGAGTGTCAGATTGGGGATTAATATAGAGCGGGAGCTGAGAGTCAGGGCACAGATTCATAGAGAGTGGGAACTTATAGTCCGAGCGGAGATTTTAAATGAGCGGGAGGTGAGCGTCAGCGCAGAGATTTATAAAGAGCAGGTGTTGAGAGTCAGAGTGGAAATTTATAAACATTGGGAGCTGAGAGTCAGAGCGGAGACTTATAAAGAGCAGGAGCTGAGAGTCATAGAGGAGTTTTAAAAAGAATGGGATCTGACAGTCAGAGCAGAGATTTATAAAGAGCAGGAGCTGAGTGTCAGAGAGGAGACTTAAAAAGAGCGGGAGCTGAGACTTATAGCAGAGAATTATGAAGCGTGGGATCTGAGAGTCAGTGCGGAGATTTAAAAAGAGCGGGAGCTAAGAGTCAGACTGGAGATTTATAAAGAGTGGGAGCTGAGAGTCACGGTAGAGATGAAAAAAAGGCGGGAGCTGAGAGTCAGAGCTGAGATTTATAAAGATCAGGAGCTGAGAGTTAGAACAGAGATTTATAGAGAGTGGGAGCTGAGAGACAGACTGGAGATTTATAAAGAGCGGGAGCTGTGAGCCAGAGCAGAGATTTATAAAGAGCAGGAGATGAGAGTCAGAGCAGAGATTTATAAAGAGCAGGAGATGAGAGTCAGAGTGGAAATTTATAAAGAGCGGGAGCTAAGAGTCAGAATGGAGACATTAAAAGAGCAGGTGATGAAAGTCATAGCGGAGATTTATCAAGAGCAGGAGCTGAGTGTCAGAGTGAAGATTTAAAAAGAGCGGGAGCTGAGAGTCAGACCGGAGATTTTAAAGGAGCGTGAGCTGAGTCCGAGCGGAGATTTTAAATGAGCGGGAGGTGAGCGTCAGCGCAGAGATTTATAAAGAGCAGGAGTTGAGAGTCAGAGTGGAAATTTATAAACAGCGGTAGCTGAGAGTCAGAGCGGAGACTTATAAAGAGCAGGAGCTGAGAGTCATAGAGAAGTTTTTAAAGAGTGGGATCTGACAGTCAGCGCAGAGATTTATAAAGAGCAGGAGCTGAGAGTCAGAGCGAAAATTTAAAAAGAGCGGGAGCATAGAGTCAGACTGGAGATTTTAAAAGAGCGCGAGCTGAGTCACAGCGGAAATGTTAATGGATTGGGAGCTGAGAGTCAGAGACGAGACTTAAAAAGAGCGAGAGCTGAGAGTCAGAGCAGAGATTTATAAAGAGCGGAAGCTGAGAGTCAGAGCAGAGATTTTAATAGAGCGTGAGTTGAGTCAGCGCGGAGATTTTAAAGGAGCTGGAGCTGTGAGTCAGAGAGGAGACTTAAAAAGAGCGAGAGCTGAGAGTCAGAGCGGAGAATTATAAACAGCGGGAGCTGAGAGTCAGAGCAGAGATTTAAAGAGAGCGGGAGCTGAGAGTCAGAGCGGAGATTTAAAAAGAGGAGAGCTGAAAGTCGGAACAGAGAATTATAGAGAGTGGGAGCTGAGAGTTACAGTGGAGATTTAAAAAGAGCGGAATCTGAAAGTCAGACTGGAGATCTATAAAGAGCAGGGGATGAGAGTAAGACTAGACGTTTATAAAGAGTGGGAGCTGAGAGTCAGAGTGGAGATATAAAAGGACCGGAAGCTGGGAGTCAGGGTAGAGATTTATAAAGAGCAGGAGCTGAGATTCAGGGCAGAGATTTATGAAGAGCGGGAGCTGAGAGTCAGTGCGGAGAATTATAAAAAGGGGGTGCTGAGAATCAGAGCGAGGATTTAAAAATAGTGGGAGCTGAGAGTCAGACCAGAGTTTTAGAAAGAGCTGGAGCTGAGAGTCAGAGTGGAGAGTTAAGAAGAGTGGGAGCTGAGAGTCAGAGCGGAGATTTAAAAAGAGCAGGAGCTGAGAGTCAGAGTGGAGATTTATAAAGAGCGGGAGCTGAGAGTCAGAGTGGAGAGTTAAGAAGAGTGGGAGCTGAGAGTCAGAGCAGAGATTTAAAAAGAGCGGGATCTGAGAGTCAGAGCAGAGATTTAAAAAGAGCGGGAGTTGAGAGTCAGAACGGAGATTTAAAAAGAGCGGGAGCTGAAAGTCAGAGCGAAGATTTATAAAGAGTGGGAGCTGAGAGTCAGTATGGAGATTTACAAAGAGCGTGAGCTGAGACTCAGAGCGGAGACAGATGAAGCGAGGGAGCTGAGATTCAGAGCTTAGATTTAAATAGTGCGGGAGCAGAGAGTCAGAGCGG
Organism: Carcharodon carcharias; assembly: GCF_017639515.1. Classification (NCBI taxonomy): domain Eukaryota; kingdom Metazoa; phylum Chordata; class Chondrichthyes; order Lamniformes; family Lamnidae; genus Carcharodon; species Carcharodon carcharias. The sequence goes on along the minus strand of NC_054474.1, from coordinate 172,388,847 downwards.
AGACTTATAAAGAGCAGGAGCTGAGAGATAGAGCCGAGATTTATAAAGAACGGGAGCTGAGAGTCAGCACAGAGATTGAAAAAGAGCGGGAGCTGTGAGTGAGGGTGGAGATTTATAAAAAGCGGGAGCTGAGATTCAGAGTGGAGTGTTAAGAAGAGTGGGAGCTGAGAGGCAGAGTGGAGATTTAAAAATAGCGGGAGCTGAAAGTGAGAGTGAAGATTTATAAAGAGCGGGAGCTGAGAGTCAGTATGGAGATTTACAAAGAGCGTGAACTGAGACTCAGAGCGGAGAATTATGAAGCGAGGGAGCTGAGAGTCATAGCGCAGATTTAACGAGAGTGGAAGCTGAGAGTCAGATTTGGGATTTATATAGAGCGGGAGCTGAGAGTCAGGGCACAGAATCATAGAGAGTGGGAACTTATAGTCAGAGCGGAGATTTCTTGAGAGCGGGAGCTGTGAGTCAGACCAGAGATTTACAGCGAGTGGGAGCTGAGAGTCAGAGCGGAGATTTACAGAGAGCGGGAGCTGAGTTTCAGAGCAGAGATTTAAAAAAGGCAGGGGCTGAGAGTCAGAGCAGTGATTTATAAAGAGCGGGAGCTGAGAGTGAGAGCAGACATTTATAGAGAGCGGGAGCTGAGAGGCAGAGCTGAGAATTTTAGAGAGCAGGAGCTGAGAGACAGACTGGAGATTTACAAAGAGCGGGAGCTGAAAGTCAGAGCGGGGATTTAAAAAGTGCGGGAGCTGAGAGTCAGAGCGGAGATTTCAAAAGTGTGGGAGCTGACAGTCAGAGCGCAGATTTCAAAAGAGCGGGAGCTAAGAGGCTGAGCGGAGATTTAAAAAGAGTGGGAGCTGAGACTCAGAGTGCAGAATTATGAAGCTTGGGAGCTGAGCATCAGAGCAGAGATTTAAAGAGAACAGGAGTTGAGTGTGAGAGTGAAGATTTATAAAAAGCGGGAGCTGAGGGTCAGTGCAGAGATTTATAGAGAGCGGGAGCTGAGAGTCAGACCAGAGATGTATTGGGAGCGGGAGCTGAGAGTCAGAGTGGAGATTTGTAGAGAATGGGAGCTGAGAGTTAGAGCAGAGATTTATAGAGAGCGGGAGCTGAGAGGCAGAGCTGAGATTTATAGAGAGCAGGAGCTGAGTGACAGATTGGAGATGTATAAAGAGCAGGAGGGGAGTGGCAGAGCAGAGATTTAAAAAGAGCGGGAGCTGAGACTTATAGCGTAGAATTATGAAGCGTGGTATCTGAGAGTCAGTGCGGAGATTTAAAAAGAGCGGGAGCTAAGAGTCAGACTGGACATTTATAAAACGTGGGAGCTGAGAGTCTTGGCAGAGATGAAAAAAAGACGGGAGCTGAGAGTCAGAGCTGAGATTTATAAAGATCAGCAGCTGAGAGTTAGAACAGAGATTTATAGAGAGGGGGAGCTGAGAGACAGAGCGGAGATTTATAAAGAGCGGGAGCTGAGAGTCAGAGCAGAGATTTATAAAGAGCAGGAGATGAGAGTCAGAGCGGAAATTTATAAAGAGCGGGAGCTGAGAGTCAGAATGGAGACTTTAAAAGAGCAGGTGATGAAAGTCATAGCAGAGATTTATAAAGAGCAGGAGCGGAGAGTCAGAGCGAAGATTTAAAAAGAGCGGGAGCTGAGAGTCAGACCGGAGATTTTAAAGGAGCGTGAGCTGAGTCCGAGCGGAGATTTATAAAGAGCAGGAGATGAGAGTCAGAGCAGAAATTTATAAAGAGCGGAAGCTAAGAGTCAGAATGGAGATGTTAAAGGAGTGTGAGCTGAGTCCGAATGGAAATTTTAAATGAGCGGGAGGTGAACGTCAGCACAGAGATTTATAAAGAGCAGGAGCTGAGAGTCATAGAGGAGTTTTAAAAAGAGTGGGATCTGAAAGTCACAGCAGAGATTTATAAAGAGCAGGAGCTGAGTGTCAGAGAGGAGACTTAAAAAGAGCGGGAGCTGAGAGTCAGAGTGGAGATTTATAAAGATCAGAAGCTGAGATTTAGAGCAGAGATTTAAAAAGGGCGGAAGCTGAAAGTCAGAGCACAGATGTATAAAGAGCGGAAGCTGAGAGTCAGAGTAGAGATTTTAATAGAGCGTGAGTTGAGTCAGAGCGGAGATTTTAAAGGAGTGGGAGCTGTGAGTCAGAGAGGAGACTTAAAAAGAGCGAGAGCTGAGAGCCGGAGCGGAGAATTATAAAGAGCGGGAGCTGAGAGTCAGAGCAGAGATTTAAAGAGAGCGGGAGCAGAGAGTCAGAGCAGAGATTTAAAAAGAGGAGAGCTGAAAGTCGGAACAGAGAATTATAGAGAGTGGGAGCTGAGAGTTACAGTGGAGATTTAAAAAGAGCCGAATCTGATAGTCAGAATGGAGATCTATAAAGAGCAGGGGATGAGAGAAAGACTAGATTTATAAAGAGTGGGAGCTGAGAGTAAGAGTGGAGATATAAAAGGAACGGAAGCTGAGATTCAGGGCAGAGATTTATGAAGAGCGGGAGCTGAGAGTCAGTGCGGAAAATTATAAAAAGGGGGAGCTGAGAATCAGAGCGAGGATTTAAAAATAGTGGGAGCTGAGAGTCAGACCAGAGATTTAGAAAGAGCGGGAGCTGAGAGTCAGAGTGGAGAGTTAAGAAGAGTGGGAGCTGAGAGTCAGAGCGGAGATTTAAAAAGAGCGGGAACTGAGAGTCAGAGCGGAGATATATAAAGAGCGGGAGCTGAGAGTCAGAGCAGAGATTTATAAAGAGCAGGAGATGAGAGTCAGAGCGGAAATTTATAAAGAGCGGGAGCTAAGAGTCAGAATGGAGACTTTAAAAGAGCAGGTGATGAAAGTCATAGCAGAGATTTATAAAGAGCAGGAGCTGAGAGTCAGAGCGAAGATTTAAAAAGAGCGGGAGCTGAGAGTCAGACCGGAGATTTTAAAGGAGCGTGAGCTGAGTCCGAGCGGAGATTTTAAATGAGCGGGAGGTGAGCGTCAGCGCAGAGATTTATAAAGAGCAGGAGTTGAGTGTCAGAGTGGAAATTTATAAACAGCGGGAGCTGAGAGTCAGAGCGGAGACTTATAAAGAGCATGAGCTGAGAGTCATAGAGGAGTATTAAAAAGAGTGGGATCTGACAGTCAGAGCAGAGATTTATAAAGAGCAGGAGCTGAGTGTCAGAGAGGAGACTTAAAAAGAGCGGGAGCTGAGAGTCAGAGTGGAGATTTATAAAGAGCAGAAGCTGAAATTTAGAGCAGAGATTTAAAAAAGGGCGGGAGCTGAAAGTCAGAGCACAGATGTATAAAGAGCGGGGGCTGAAAGTCAGAGCAGAGATTTAAAAATGCGGGAGATGAGAGTCAGAGCGGGGATTGAAAAAGAGCGGGAGCTGAGAGTCAGAACGGAGATTTATAGAGAGCGGGAGCTGAGAATCAGACTAGAGATGTATTGAAAGCGGGAGCTCAGAGTCAGAGCAGAGATTTATAGAGAATGGGAGCTGAGAGTTACAGCAGAGATTTATAGAGAGCAGGAGCTGAGAAGCAGAGCTGAGATTTATAGAGAGCAGGAGCTGAGTGACAGACTGGAGATCTATAAAGAGCGGGAGGGGAGCGGCAGAGCAGAGATATAAAAAGAGCAGGAGCTGAGACTCAGAGCGGAGAATTATGCAGCGTGGGAGCTGAGAGTCTTTGCAGAGATTTAAAGAGAGCGGGTGCTAAGAGTCAGACTGGAGATTTATAAAGAGTGGGAGCTGAGAGTCACGGCAGAGATGTAAAAAAGGCGGGAGCTGAGAGTCAGAGCTGAGATTTATAAAGAGCGGGAGCTGAGAGTCAGAGCGGAGATTTATAAACAGCAGGAGATGAGAGTCAGAGTGGAAATTTATAAAGAGCGGGAGCTAAGAGTCAGAATGGAGACTTATAAAGAGCAGGTGCTGAAAGTCATAGCGGAGATTTAAAAAGAGTGGGATCTGAGAGTCAGAGTGGAGATTTATAAAGATCAGGAGCTGAGAGTCAGAGCGAAGATTTAAAAAGAACAGGAACTGAGAGTCAGAACATAGATTTTAAAAGAGTGCGAGCTGAGTCAGAGTGGAGAATTTAAATGAATGGGACGTGAGCGTCAGTGCAGAGATTTATAAAGAACAGGAGTTGAGAGTCTGAATGGAATTTGATAAACAGTGGGAGCGGAGAGTCAGAGCAGAGACTTATAAAGAGCGGGAGCTGAGAGTCAGGGCGGAGATTTATAAAAAGCGGGAGCTGAGAGTCAGACCAGAGATGTATTGGGAGCGGGAGCTGAGAGTCAGAGTGGAGATTTATAGAGAATGGGAGCTGAGAGTTAGAGCAGAGATTTATAGAGAGCGGGAGCTGAGAGGGAGAGCTGAGATTTATAGAGAGCAGGAGCTGAGAAGCAGAGCTGAGATTTATAGAGAGCAGGAGCTGAGTGACAGACTGGAGATCTATAAAGAGCGGGCAGGGAGCGGCAGAGCAGAGATATAAAAAGAGCAGGAGCTGAGACTCAGAGCGGAGAATTATGCAGCGTGGGAGCTGAGAGTCTTTGCAGAGATTTAAAGAGAGCGGGTGCTAAGAGTCAGACTGGAGACTTATAAAGAGTGGGAGCTGATAGTCACGGCAGAGATGAAAAAAAGGTGGGAGCTGAGAGTCAGAGCTGAGATTTATAAAGATCAGGAGCTGAGAGTTAGATCAGAAATTTATAGAGAGTGGGAGCTAAGAGTCAGAATGGAGACTTTAAAAGAGCAGGTGAATAAAGTCATAGCGGAGATTTATAAAGAGCAGGAGCTGAGAGTCAGAGCGAAGATTTAAAAAGAGCGGGAGCTGAGAGTCAGACCGAAGATTTTAAAGGAGTGTGAGCTGAGTCCGAGCGGAGATTTTATATGAGCGGGAGGTGAAAGTCAGCGCAGAGATTTATAAAGAGCAGGCGTTGAGAGTCAGAGTGGAAATTTATAAACAGCGGGAGCTGAGAGTCAGAGCGGAGACTTATAAAGAGCAGGAGCTGAGAGTCATAGAGGAATTTTATAAAGAGTGGGATCTGACAGTCAGAGCAGAGATTTATAAAGAGCAGGAGCTGAGTGTCAGAGAGGAGACTTAAAAAGAGCGGGAGCTGAGAGTCAGAGTGGAGATTTATAAAGAGCAGAAGCTGAGATTTAGAGCAGAGATTTAAAAAGGGCGGAAGCTGAAAGTCAGAGCACAGATGTCTCAAGAGTGGAAGCTGAGAGTCAGAGCAGAGATTTTAATAGAGCGTGAGTTGAGTCAGAGCGGAGATTTTAAAGAATTGGGAGCTGTGAGTCAGAGAGGAGACTTAAAAAGAGCGAGAGCTGAGAGTCAGAGCGGAGAATTATCAAGAGCAGGAGCAGAGAGTCAGAGCGGAGATTTAAAGAGAGCGGGAGCTGAGAGTCAGAGCGGAGATTTAAAAAGAGCCGAATCTGAAAGTCAGAGTGGAGATCTATAGAGAGCAGGGGATGAGAGTAAGACTAGACGTTTATAACGAGTGGGAGCTGAGAGTAAGAGCGGAGATAAAAAAGGAATGGAAGCTGGGAGTCAGTGCAGAGATTTATAAAGAGCTGGAGCTGAGAGTCAGGGCAGAGATTTAAAAAGAGGGCGAGCTAAGAGTAAGAGCAGAGATTTATAAAGAGCGGGAGCTGAGATTCAGTGCGGAGAATTATAAAGAGCATGAGATGAGAGTCAGAGCGAAAATTTATAAAGAGCGGGAGCTAAGAGTCAGAATGGAGACTTTAAAAGAGCAGGTGATGAAAGTCAAAGCAGAGATTTATAAAGAGCAGGAGCGGAGAGTCAGAGCGAAGATTTAAAAAGAGCGGGAGCTGAGAGTCAGACCGGAGTTTTTAAAGGAGGGTGAGCTGAGTTCGAGCGGAGATTTTAAATGAGTGGGAGGTGAGCGTCAGCGCAGAGATTTATAAAGAGCAGGAGTTGAGAGTCAGAGTGGAAATTTATAAACAGCTTGAGCTGAGAGTCAGAGCGGAGACTTACGAAGAGCAGGAGCTGAGAGTCATAGAGGAGTTTTAAAAAGAGTGGCATCTGACAGTCAGAGCAGAGATTTATAAAGAGCAGGAGCTGAGTGTCAGAGAGGAGACTTAAAAAGAGCGGGAGCTGAAAGTCAGAGTGGAGATTTATAAAGCGCGGGGGCTGAAAGTCAGAGCAGAGATTTAAAAATGCGGGAGATGAGAGTCAGAGCGGGGATTGAAAAAGAGCGGGAGCTGAGAGTCAGAGCGGAGATTTATAGAGAGCGGGAGCTGAGAATCAGACTAGAGATGTATTGAAAGCGGGAGCTCAGAGTCAGAGTGGAGATTTATAGAGAATGGGAGCTGAGAGTTACAGCAGAGATTTATAGAGAGCGGGAGCTGAGTGACAGACTGGAGATCTATGAAGAGCGGGAGGGGAGCGGCAGAGCAGAGATATAAAAAGAGCAGGAGCTGAGACTCAGAGCGGAGAATTATGAAGCGTGGGAGCTGAGAGTCAGTGCAGAGATTTAAAGAGAGCGGGTGCTAAGAGTCAGACTGGAGATTTATAAAGAGTGGGAGCTGAGAGTCATGGCAGAGATGTAAAAAAGGCGGGAGCTGAGAGTCAGAGCTGAGATTTATTAAGAGCGGGAGCTGAGAGTCAGAGCGGATTTTTATAAAGAGCAGGAGATGAGAGTCAGAGTGGAAATTTATAAAGTGCGGAAGCTAAGAGTCAGAATGGAGACTTATAAAGAGCAGGTGCTGAAAGTCATAGCGGAGATTTAAAAAGAGTGGGATCTGAGAGTCAGAGTGGAGATTTATAAAGATCAGGAGCTGAGAGTCAGAGCGAAGATTTAAAAAGAGCGGGAACTGAGAGTCAGACCATAGATTTTAAAAGAGTGCGAGCTGAGTCAGAGTGGAGAATTTAAATGAATGGGAGGTGAGCATCAGTGCAGAGATTTATAAAGAACAGGAGTTGAGAGTCTGAATGGAAATTGATAAACAGTGGGAGCTGAGAGTCAGAGCAGAGACTTATAAAGAGAAGGAGCTGAGAGTCATAGAGGAGTTTTAAAAAGAGTGGGATCTGACAGTCAGCGCAGAGATTTATAAAGAGCAGGAGCTGAGAGTCAGAGCGAAAATTTAAAAAGAGCGGGAGCATAGAGTCAGGCCGGAGATTTAAAAAGAGCGGGAACTGAGAGTCAGACCATAGATTTTAAAAGAGCGCGAGCTGAGTCAGAGTGGAGAATTTAAATGAATGGGAGGTGAGCGTCAGTGCAGAGATTTATAAAGAACAGGAGTTGAGAGTCTGAATGGAAATTGATAAACAGTGGGAGCTGAGAGTCAGAGCAGACTTATAAAGAGCAGGAGCTGAGAGTCATAGAGGAGTTTTAAAAAGAGTGGGATCTGACAGTCAGTGCAGAGATTTATAAAGAGCAGGAGCTGAGAATCAGAGCGAAAATTTAAAAAGAGCGGGAGCATAGAGTCAGGCCGGAGATTTTAAAAGAGCGGGAGCTGAGTCAGAGCGGAGATTTTAAAGGAGTGGGAGCTGAGAGTCAGAGAGGAGACTTCAAAAGAGCGAGAGCTGAGAGTCAGAGTGGAGATTTATAAAGAGCTGGAGCTGAGAGTCAGAGTGAAGATTTAAAAAGTGCGGGAGCGGAGAGTCAGACTGGAGATTTTAAAAGAGCGTGAGCTGAGTCACAGCGGAAATTTTAATGGATTGGGAGCTGAGAGTCAGAGAGCAGACTTAAAAAGAGTGAGAGCTGAGAGTTAGAGCTGAGATTTATAGAGAGCAGGAGCTGAGAAGCAGAGCTGAGATTTATAGAGAGCAGGAGCTGAGTGACAGACTGGAGATCTATAAAGAGCGGGAGGGGAGCGGCAAAGCAGAGATATAAAAAGAGCAGGAGCTGAGACTCAGAGTGGAGAATTTTGAAGCGTGGGAGCTGAGAGTCAGTGCAGAGATTTAAAGAGAGCGGGTGCTAAAAGTCAGACTGGAGATTTATAAAGAGTGGGAGCTGAGAGTCACGGCAGAGATGTAAAAAAGGCGGGAGCTGAGAGTCAGAGCTGAGATTTATAAAGAGCAGGAGATGAGAGTCAGAGCGGAGATTTATAAAGAGCAGGAGATGAGAGTCAGAGTGGAAATTTATAAAGAGCGGGAGCTAAGAGTCAGAATGGAGACTTATAAAGAGCAGGTGCTGAAAGTCATAGCGGAGATTTAAAAAGAGTGGGATCTGAGAGTCAGAGTGGAGATTTATAAAGATCAGGAGCTGAGAGTCAGAGCAAAGATTTAAAAAGAGCGGGAACTGAGAATCAGACCATAGATTTTAAAAGAGCGCGAGCTGAGTCAGAGTGGACAATTTAAATGAATGGGAGGTGAGCGTCAGTGCATAGATTTATAAAGAACAGGAGTTGAGAGTCTGAATGGAAATTGATAAACAGTGGGAGCTGAGAGTCAGAGCAGAGACTTATAAAGAGAAGGAGCTGAGAGTCATAGAGGAGTTTTAAAAAGAGTGGGATCTGACAGTCAGCGCAGAGATTTATAAAGAGCAGGAGCTGAGAGTCAGAGCGAAAATTTAAAAAGAGCGGGAGCATAGAGTCAGGCCGGAGATTTTAAAAGAGCGGGAGCTGAGTCAGAGCGGAGATTTTAAAGGAGTGGGAGCCGAGAGTCAGAGAGGAGACTTCAAAAGAGCGAGAGCTGAGAGTCAGAGTGGAGATTTATAAAGAGCAGGGGCTGAGAGTCAGAGTGAAGATTTAAAAAGTGCAGGAGCGGAGAGTCAGACTGGAGAGTTTAAAAGAGCATGAGCTGAGTCACAGCGGAAATTTAAATGGATTGGGAGCTGAGAGTCAGAGAGCAGACTTAAAAAGAGTGAGAGCTGAGAGTTAGAGCAGAGATTTATAAAGAGAGGGAGCTGAGAGTCAGAGCAGAGATTTATAAAGAGCAGGAGATGAGAGTCAGAGCGGAAATTTATAAAGAGCGGGAGCTAAGAGTCAGAATGGAGACTTTAAAAGAGCAGGTGATGAAAGTCATAGCAGAGATTTATAAAGAGCAGGAGCTGAGAGTCAGAGCGAAGATTTAAAAAGAGCGGGAGCTGAGAGTCAGACCAGAGATTTTAAAGGAGCGTGAGCTGAGTCCGAGCGGAGATTTTAAATGAGTGGGAGGTGAGCGTCAGCCCAGAGATTTATAAAGAGCAGGAGTTGAGAGTCAGAGTGGAAATTTATAAGCAGTGGGAGCTGAGAGTCAGAGCGGAGACTTATAAAGAGCAGGAGCTGAGTGTCAGAGAGGAGACTTAAAAAGAGCGGGAGCTGAGAGTCAGAGTGGAGATTTATAAAGAGCAGAAGCTGAGATTTAGAGCAGAGATTTAAAAAGGGCGGAAGCTGAAAGTCAGAGCACAGATGTATAAAGAGCGGAAGCTGAGAGTCAGAGCAGAGATTTTAATAGAGCGTGAGTTGAGTCAGAGCGGAGATTTTAAAGGAGTGGGAGCTGTGAGTCATAGAGGAGACTTAAAAAGAGCGAGAGCTGAGAGTCAGAGCGGAGAATTATAAAGAGCGGGAGCTGAGAGTCAGAGCAGAGATTTAAAGAGAGCGGGAGCAGAGAGTCAGAGCAGAGATTTAAAAAGAGGAGAGCTGAAAGTCGGAACAGAGAATTATAGAGAGTGGGAGCTGAGAGTTACAGTGGAGATTTAAAAAGAGCCGAATCTGATAGTCAGAATGGAGATCTATAAAGAGCAGGGGATGAGAGAAAGACTAGACGTTTATAAAGAGTGGGAGCTGAGAGTCAGAGCGGAGATAAAAAAGGAACGGAAGCTGGAAGCCAGGGCAGAGATTTATAAAGAGCGGGAGCTGAGAGACAGTGCAGAGATTTATAAAGAGCGAGAGCTGAGAGACAGAGCAGAGATTTAAAAAGAGCGGGAGTTGTGAGTCAGGGCAGAGATTTATAAAGAGTGGGAGGTGAGATTCAGCGCAGAGATTTAGAAAGAGGGGGAGCTGAAAGTCAGAGCGTGGATTTCAAACGAGCCGGCACTGAGAGTCAGAGCGGAGATATAAAAAGAACAGGAGCTGAAAATCAGAGTGGAGATTTAAAAAGAGCGTTTGCTGAGACTCAGAACGGAGAATTATGACGCATGGGAGCTGAAAGTCAGAGCGGAGATTTATAGAGAGTGGGAACTGAGAGTCAGAGCGAAGATTTAAAAAGAGCGGGAACTGAGAGTCAGACCATAGATTTTAAAAGAGCGCGAGCTGAGTCAGAGTGGAGAATTTAAATGAATGGGAGGTTTAGCGTCAGTACAGAGATTTATAAAGAACAGGAGTTGAGAGTCTGAATGGAAATTGATAAACAGTGGGAGTTGAGAGTCAGAGCAGAGACTTATAAAGAGCAGGAGCTGAGAGTCATAGAGGAGTTTTAAAAAGAGTGGGATCTGACAGTCAGCGCAGAGATTTATAAAGAGCAGGAGCTGAGAGTCAGAGCGAAAATTTAAAAAGAGCGGGAGCATAGAGTCAGGCCGGAGATTTTAAAAGATCGGGTGCTGAGTCAGAGCGGAGATTTTAAAGGAGTGGGAGCTGAGAGTCAGAGAGGAGACTTCAAAAGAGCGAGAGCTGAGAGTCAGAGTGGAGATTTATAAAGAGCAGGAGCTGAGAGTCAGAGTGAAGATTTAAAAAGTGCGGGAGCGGAGAGTCAGACTAGAGATTTTAAAAGATCGTGAGCTGAGTCACAGCGGAAATTTTAATGGATTGGGAGCTGAGAGTCAGAGAGGAGACTTAAAAAGAGTGAGAGCTGAGAGTTAGAGCAGAGATTTATAGAGAGCGGAAGCTGAGAAGCAGAGCTGAGATTTATAGAGAGCAGGAGCTGAGTGTCAGACTGGAGATCTATAAAGAGCGGGAGGGGAGCGGCAGAGCAGAGATATAAAAAGAGCAGGAGCTGAGACTCAGAGCGGAGAATTATGAAGCGTGGGAGCTGAGAGTCAGTGCAGAGATTTAAAGAGAGCGGGTGCTAAGAGTCAGACTGGAGATTTATAAAGAGTGGGAGCTGAGAGTCACGGCAGAGATGTAAAAAAGGCGGGATCTGACAGTCAGCGCAGAGATTTATAAAGAGCAGGAGCTGAGAGTCAGAGCGAAGATTTAAAAAAAGCGGGAACTGAGAGTCAGACCATAGATTTTAAAAGAGCGCGAGCTGGGTCAGAGTGGAGAATTTAAATGAATGGGAGGTGAGCGTCAGTGCAGAGATTTATAAAGAACAGGAGTTGAGAGTTTGAATGGAAATTGATAAACAGTGGGAGCTGAGAGTCAGAGCAGAGACTTATAAAGAGCAGGAGCTGAGAGTCATAGAGGAGTTTTAAAAAGAGTGGGATCTGACAGTCAGCGCGGAGATTTATAAAGAGCAGGAGCTGAGAGTCAGAGCGAAAATTTAAAAAGAGCGGGAGCATAGAGTCAGGCCGGAGATTTTAAAAGAGCGGGAGCTGAGTCAGTGCAGAGATTTTAAAGGAGTGGGAGCTGAGAGTCAGAGAGGAGACTTAAAAAGAGCGAGAGCTGAGAGTCAGAGTGGAGATTTATAAAGAGCAGGAGCTGAGAGTCAGAGTGAAGATTTAAAAAGTGCAGGAGCGGAGAGTCAGACTGGAGATTTTAAAAGAGCGTGAGCTGAGTCACAGCGGAAATTTTAATGGATTGGGAGCTGAGAGTCAGAGAGGAGATTTAAAATAGTGCGAGCTGAGAGTCAGAGCAGAGATTTATAAAGAGCAGGAGCTGAGCGTCAGAGAGGAGACTTAAAAAGAGCGGCAGCTGAGAGTCAGAGTGGAGATTTATAAAGAGCAGAAGCTGAGATTTAGAGCAGAGATTTAAAAAGGGCGGGAGCTGAAAGTCAGAGCACAGATGAATAAAGAGCGGGAGCTGAAAGTCAGAGCAGAGATTTAAAAATGCGGGAGATGAGAGTCAGAGCGATGATTGAAAAAGAGCGGGTGCTGAGAGTCAGGGCGGAGATTTATAGAGAATGGGAGCTGAGAGTTACAGCAGAGATTTATAGAGAGCAGGAGCTGAGTGACAGACTGGAGATCTATAAAGAGCGGGAGGGGAGCGGCAGAGCAGAGATATAAAAAGAGCAGGAGCTGAGACTCAGAGCGCAGAATTATGAAGTGTGGGAGCTGAGAGTCAGTGCAGAGATTTAAAGAGAGCGGGTGCTAAGAGTCAGACTGGAGATTTATAAAGAGTGGGAGCTGAGAGTCACGGCAGAGATGTAAAAAAGGCGGGAGCTGAGAGTCAGAGCTGAGATTTATAAAGAGCAGGAGATGAGAGTCAGAGTGGAAATTTATAAAGAGCGGGAGCTAAGAGTCAGAATGGAGACTTATAAAGAGCAGGTGCTGAAAGTCATAGCGGAGATTTAAAAAGAGTGGGATCTGACAGTCAGCGCAGAGATTTATAAAGAGCAGGAGCTGAGAGTCAGAGCGAAGATTTAAAAAGAGCGCGAGTGTAGAGCCAGTCCGTAGATTTTAAAAGACTGGGAGCTGAGTCATAGCGGAGATTTTAAAGGAGTGGGAGCACAAGTCAGAGCAGAGACTTAAAAAGAGCGAGAGCTGAGAGTCAGAGTGAAGATTTAAAAAGTGCAGGAGCGGAGAGTCAGACTGGAGATTTTAAAAGAGCGTGTGCTGAGTCACAGCGGAAATTTTAATGGATTGGGAGCTGAGAGTCAGAGAGGAGACTTAAAAAGAGCGAGAGCTGAGAGTCAGAGCAGAGATTTATAAAGAGCGGAAGCTGAGAGTCAGAGCAGAGATTTTAATAGAGCATGAGTTGAGTCAGAGCGGAGATTTTAAAGGAGTGGGAGCTGTGAGTCAGAGAGGAGACTTAAAAAGAGCGAGAGCTGAGAGTCAGAGTGGAGAATTATAAACAGCGAGAGCTGAGAGTCAGAGCAGAGATTTAAAGTGAGCGGGAGCAGAGAGTCAGAGCGGAGATTTAAAGAGAGCAGGAGCAGAGAGTCAGAGCGGAGATTTAAAAAGAGGAGAGCTGAAAGTTGGAACAGAGAATTATAGAGAGTGGGAGCTGAGAGTTAGAGCGTTGATTTAAAAAGAGCGGAATCTGAAAGTCAGAGTGGAGATCTATAAAGAGCAGGGGATGAGAGAAAGACTAGACGTTTATAAAGAGTGGGAGCTGAGAGTAAGAGTGGAGATAAAAAAGGAATGGAAGCTGAGAGTCAGGGCAGAGATTCATAAAGAGCAGGAGCTGAGATTCAGGGCAGAGATTTATAAAGAGCAGGAGATGAGGGTCAGAGTGGAAATTTATAAAGAGCAGGAGATGAGGGTCAGAGCGGAAATTTATAAAGAGCTGGAGCTAAGAGTCAGAATGGAGACTTTAAAAGAGCAGGTGATGAAAGTCATAGCAGAGATTTATAAAGAGCAGGAGCGGAGAGTCAGAGCGAAGATTTAAAAAGAGCGGGAGCTGAGAGTCAGACCGGAGATTTTAAAGGAGCGTGAGCTGAGTCCGAGCGGAGATTTTAAATGAGCGGGAGGTGAGCGTCAGCGCAGAGATTTATAAAGAGCAGGAGTTGAGAGTCAGAGTGGAAATTTATAAACAGCGGGAGCTGAGAGTCAGAGCAGAGACTGATGAAGAGCAGGAGCTGAGATGCATAGAGGAGTTTTAAAAAGAGTGGGATCTGACAGTCAGAGCAGAGATTTATAAAGAGCAGGAGCTGAGTGTCAGAGAAGAGACTTAAAAAGAGCGGGGTCTGAGAGTCAGTGTGGAGATTTATAAAGAGCAGAAGCTGAGATTTAGAGCAGAGATTTAAAAAAGGGCGGGAGCTGAAAGTCAGAGCACAGGTTTATAAACAGCGGGAACTGAAAGTCAGAGCAGAGATTTAAAAATGCGGGAGATGAGAGTCAGAGCGATGATTGAAAAAGAGCGGGTGCTGAGAGTCAGGGCGGGGATTGAAAAAGAGCGGGAGCTGAGAGTCAGAGCGGAGATTTATAGAGAGCGGGAGCTGAGAATCAGACCAGATATAATTGGAAGCGGGAGCTGAGAGTCAGAGTGGAGATTTATAGACAATGGGAGCTGAGAGTTACAGCAGAGATTTACAGAGAGCAGGAGCTGAGAAGCAGAGCTGAGATTTATAGAGAGCAGGAGCTGAGTGACAGAGTGGAGATCTATAAAGAGCGGGAGGGGAGCGGCAGAGCAGAGATATAAAAAGAGCAGGAGCTGAGACTCAGAGCGGAGAATTATGAAGCGTGGGAGCTGAGAGTCAGTGCAGAGATTTAAAGAGAGCGAGTGCTAAGAGTCAGACTGGAGATTTATAAAGAGTGGGAGCTGAGAGTCACGGCAGAGATGTAAAAAAGGCGGGAGCTGAGAGTCAGAGCTGAGATTTATAAAGAGCGGGAGCTGAGAGTCAGAGCGGAGATTTATAAAGAGCAGGAGATGAGAGTCAGAGTGGAAATTTATAAAGAGCGGGAGCTAAGAGTCAGAATGGAGACTTATAAAGAGCAGGTGCTGAAAGTCATAGCGGAGATTTAAAAAGAGTGGGATCTGAGAGTCAGAGTGGGGATTTATAAAGATCAGGAGCTGAGAGTCAGAGCGAAGATTTAAAAAGAGCGGGAACTGAGAGTCAGACCATAGATTTTAAAAGAGCGCGAGCTGAGTCAGAGTGGAGAATTTAAATGAAAGGGAGGTGAGCGTCAGTGCAGAGATTTATAAAGAACAGGAGTTGAGTGTCTGAATGGAAATTGATAAACAGTGGGAGCTGAGAGTCAGAGCAGAGACTTATTAAGAGCAGGAGCTGGGAATCATAGAGGAGTTTTAAAAAGAGTGGGATCTGACAGTCAGTGCAGAGATTTATAAAGAGGAGGAGCTGAGAGTCAGAGTGAAGATTTAAAAAGTGCGGGAGCGGAGAGTCAGACTGGAGATTTTAAAAGAGCGTGAGCTGAGTCACAGCGGAAATTTTAATGGATTGGGAGCTGAGAGTCAGAGAGGAGACTTAAAAAGAACGAGAGCTGAGAGTCAGAGCAGAGATTTTAATAGAGCGTGAGTTGAGTCAGAGCGGAGATTTTAAAGAAGTGGGAGCTGTGAGTCAGAGAGGAGACTTAAAAAGAGCGAGAGCTGAGAATCAGAGCGGAGAATTATAAAGAGCGGGAGCTGAGAGTCAGAGCAGAGATTTAAAGAGAGCGGGAGCAGAGAGTCAGAGCGGAGATTTAAAAAGAGGAGAGCTGAAAGTCGGAACAGAGAATTATAGAGAGTGGGAGCTGAGAGTTACAGTGGAGATTTAAAAAGAGCCGAATCTGAAAGTCAGAGTGTAGATCTATAAAGGGCAGGGGATGAGAGTAAGACTGGAGGTTTATAAAGAGTGGGAGCTGAGAGTAAGAGCAGAGATTTATGAAGAGCGGCAGCTGAGAGTCACAGCAGACATTTATAAAGTGCGGGTGTTAGGAGTCAGAGCCGAGATTTATAAAGAGCAGGAGCAGGGAGTCTGGGTGGAGACTTAAAAAGAGCAGGAGCTTGGAGTCTGGGTGGAGACTTAAAAAGTGCGGGAGCTGAGAGGCAGATCAGAGTTTTAACAAAAGCGGGAGCTTAGAGTCAGAGAGGAGATATAAAAATTGTGAGAGCTGAGAGTCAGGGCGGAGATTTAAAATGAGCGGGTGCTGAGGGTCAGAGCAGAGAATTAAAATGAGCTGCAGCTGAAAGTCAAAAGATAGATTTGAAAAAGAGCGGGAGCTGAAAGTCAGACCGGAGATTTAATACGAGCGGGAGCTGAGAGTCAGAGTGGAGATTTATAAAGAGCGGGAGCTGAGAGTCAGAGCAGAGATTTATAAAGACCGTGTGCTGAGAGTCAGAGCTGAGATTTATAAAGAGCAGGAGCTGGGAGTCTGGGTGGAGACTTAAAAAGAGCGGGAGCTGAGAGTCAGAGCTGAAATTTAAGAATAGCTGGAGCTGTAAGTCAGAGCGGAGATTTAAAAAGAGCGGGAGCTGTGACCCAGAGCGGAGATTTATAAACAGCGGGAGCTGAGAGTCAGGGCAGACATTTATAGAGAGCGGAAGTTGAGAGTCAGAGCGGCGATTTATAGAGAGCGGGAGCTGAGAGCCAGACGAGAGATTTATAGAGAGGGAAAGCTGAGAGTCATCGTGGAGATTTAAATATGGCGGGAGCTTTGATCAGAGCCGAGATTTATAAAGAGCGGGAGCTGAGAGTCAGAGCAGAGATATATAAAGAGCGGGTGTTAAGAGTCAGAGCTGTGATTTATAAAGAGCAGGAGCTGGGAGTCTGGGTGGAGACTTAAAAAGAGCGGGAGCTGAGAGGCAGATCAGTGTTTTAACAAAAGCGGGAGCTTAGAGTCAGAGAGGAGATATAAACATTGTGAGAGCTGAGAGTCAGGGCGGAGAGTTTAACTGAGATGGAGCTGAGGGTCAGAGCAGAGATTTAAAATGAGCTGTAGCTGAACGTCAAAAGATAGATTTAAAAAAGAGCGGGAGCTGAAAGTCAGACCGGAGATTTAAAATGAGAGGGTGCGGAGAGTCAGAGTGGAGATTTAAAAAGTGCGGGAGCTAAGAGTCAGAGCGGAGATTTAAAAAGAGAGGGAGGTGATAGTCAGAACAGAGATTTATAAAGAGCGTGTGCTGAGAGTCAGAGCTGAGATTTATAGAGAGCAGGAGCTGAGAGTCAGTGCAGAGATTTATAAAGAGCGTGTGCTGAGAGTCAGAGCGGAGATTTATAAAGAGCAGGAGCTTCGAGTCTGGGTGGAAACTTAAAAATCGCGGGAGCTGAGAGGCAGATGAGAGTTTTAACAAGACCGGGAACTTAGAGTCAGAGAGGAGATATTAAAGTAGTGAAAGCTGAGAGTCAGGGTGGAGATTTAAAATGAGCATGAGCTGAGGGTCAGAGCAGAGAATTAAAAAGAGCTGGAGCTGAGAGTCAGAGTGGAGATTTAAAAAGTGCGGCAGCTAAGAGTCAGAGCGGAAATTTAAAAAGAGCGGGAGGTGAGAGTCAGAGCATAAATTTAAAAAGAGCAGGAGTTGAGAATCAGAGCAAAGATTTATAGAGAGTTGGAGCTGTAAGTCAGAGTGGAGATTTAAAAAGAGCGGGAGCTGAGAGTCAGAACAGAGATTTAAAAGGAGCGGGAGCTGAAAGTCAAAAGACAGATTTAAAAAAGAGCGGCAGCTGAGAGTCAGAGCGGAGATTTAAAAAGTGCGGGAGCTGAGACTCAGAGCAGAGAAATATGAAGCGCGGGAGCTGAGCGTCAGAGCGGAGATTTAAAAAGAGCGGGAGGTGAGAGTCAGAGCAGAGATTTAAAAGAAGCAGGAGCTGAAAGTCAGCGCAGACATTTATAGAGAACGTGAGTTGAGAATCAGAGCAGAGATTTATAGAGAGCAGGAGCTGAGAGTCAGAGCAGAAATTTATAAAGAGCAGGAGCTTGGAGTCTGGGAGGAGACTTAAAAAGAGCGGGAGCTGAGAGGCAGATCAGAGTTTTAGCGAAGGTGGAAGCTTAGAGTCAGAGAGGAGATTTAAAAATAGTGAGAGCTGAGAGTCAGGGCGGAGATTTAAAATGAGCGGGAGCTGAGGGTCAGAGCAGAGATTTAAAAAGAGCTGGAGCTGAGAGTCACAGTGGAGATTTAATAAGAGCAGGATCTAAGAGGCAGAGCGGAGATTTACAAAGTGCGGGAGCTGTAAGTCAGAGCGTAGATTTAAAAAGAGTGGGAGCTAAGAGTCAGAGCAGAGATTTAAAAGGAGCGGGAGTTAAAAATCAAAAGGAAGATTTAAAAAAGAGCGGGAGCTGAGAGTCAAGGCAGAGATTTAAAAAGAGCAGGAGCTGAGAGTCAGAGTGGAGATTTAAAAAGTGCGGGACCTAAGAGTCAGATTAGAGATTTAAAAAGTGCGGGAGCTGAGAGTCAGTGCAGAAAATTAAAAAGAGCGGGAGTTGAAAATCAGAGCAGAGATTTAAAAAAAGCTGGAGCTGAGAGTGAGAGTGGAGATTTAATAAGAGCAGGATCTGAGAGGCAGAGCGAAGATTTTAAAATTGCGGGAAATGTAAGTCAGAGCGTAGATTTAAAAAGAGCGGGAGCTGAGAGTCAGAGCGGAGATTTAAAAAGAGCAGGAGCTGGGAGTCAGAGTGGAGATTTAAAAATATCCGGAGCTGAGAGTCAGTGCAGAAATTTAAAAAGAGCGGGAGTTGAGAATCAGAGCTGAGATTTAAAAAAGCTGGAGCTGAGAGTCAGAGTGTAGATTTAATAAGAGCAGGATCTGAGAGGCAGAGCGGAGATTTTAAAATTGCGGGAATTGTAAGTCAGAGCGTAGGTTGAAAAAGAGCGGGAGCTGAGAGTCATATTGGAGATTTAAAACGTGCGGGAGCTAAGAGGCGGAGCGGAGATTTAAAAAGAGCGGGAGGTGAGAGTCAGAGCATAAATTTTAAAAGAGCGGGAGTTGAGAATCAGAACAGAGATTTAAGGAGAGCGGGAGCTGAGAGTCAGAGCAGAGATTTATAAAGAGCGGGAGCTGAGTGTCAGAGCAGAGATTTAAAAGAGCGGGAGCTGTAAGTCAGAGCATAGATTTAAAAAGAGCGGGAGCTGAGAGTCAGAGCAGAGATTTAAAAGGAGCAGGAGGTGGGAGTCTGTGTGGAGATTTAAAAAGAGCGGGAGCTGAGAGGCAGATCCGAGTTTTAACGAAAGCGGGAGCTTAGAGTCAGAGAGGAGATTTAAAAATAGTGAGAACTGAGAGTCAGGGCATAGATTTAAAAGGATTGGGAGCTGAATGTCAGAGCACAAATTTAAAAACAGCAGGAGCTGAGAGTCAGAGAGGAGATTTAAAAAGAGCGGGAGCTGTGACCCAGAGCGGAGAATTATGAAGCGCGGGGGCTGAGAGTCAGAGCGGAGATTTAAAAAGAGCGGGAGCTGAGAGTCAGAGTGGAGATTTATAAACAGCGTGAGCTGAGAGTCAGGGCAGACATTTATAGAGAGCGGAAGATGAGAGTCAGTGGGGAGATTTATAGAGAGCGGGAGCAGAGAGCCAGACGAGAGATTTATAGAGAGGGAGAGCTGAGAGTCATAGCGGAGATTTAAAAAAGGCGGGAGCTTTGATCAGAGCCGAGATTTATAAAGAGCAGGAGCTGAGAGTCAGAGCAGAGATTTATAAAGAGCGGGTGTTAAGAGTCAGAGCTGAGATTTATAAAGAGCAGGAGCTGGGAGTCTGGGTGCAGACTTAAAAAGAGCAGGAGCTTGGAGTCTGGGTGGAGACTTAAAAAGAGCAGGAGCTGGGAGTCTGGGTGGAGACTTAAAAAGAGCGGGAGCTGAGAGGCAGATCAGAGTTTTAAAAAAAGCGGGAGCTTAGAGTCAGAGAGGAGATATAAAATTTGTGAGAGCTGAGAGTCAGGGCGGAGATTTAAAATGAGCAGGAGCTGAGGGTCAGAGCAGAGATTTAAAAAGAGCTGGAGCTGAGAGTCACAGTGGAGATTTAATAAGAGCAGGATCTGAGAGGCAGAGCGGAGATTTACAAAGTGTGGGAGCTGTATGTCAGAGCGTAGATTTAAAAAGAGTGGGAGCTAAGAGTCAGAGCAGAGATTTAAAAGGAGCAGGAGCTGAAAATCAAAAGGTAGATTTAAAAAAGAGGGGGATCTGAGAGTCAGAGCGGAGATTTAAAAAGAGCAGGAGCTGAGAGTCAGAGCAGAGATTTATAAAGAGCGGGTGTTAAGAGTCAGAGCTGAGATTTATAAAGAGCAGGAGCTGGGAGTCTGGGTGCAGACTTAAAAAGAGCAGGAGCTTGGAGTCTGGGTGGAGACTTAAAAAGAGCAGGAGCTGGGAGTCTGGGTGGAGACTTAAAAAGAGCGGGAGCTGAGAGGCAGATCAGAGTTTTAAAAAAAGCGGGAGCTTAGAGTCAGAGAGGAGATATAAAATTTGTGAGAGCTGAGAGTCAGGGCGGAGATTTAAAATGAGCAGGAGCTGAGGGTCAGAGCAGAGATTTAAAAAGAGCTGGAGCTGAGAGTCACAGTGGAGATTTAATAAGAGCAGGATCTGAGAGGCAGAGCGGAGATTTACAAAGTGTGGGAGCTGTATGTCAGAGCGTAGATTTAAAAAGAGTGGGAGCTAAGAGTCAGAGCAGAGATTTAAAAGGAGCAGGAGCTGAAAATCAAAAGGTAGATTTAAAAAAGAGGGGGATCTGAGAGTCAGAGCGGAGATTTAAAAAGAGCAGGAGCTGAGTGTCAGAGTGGAGATTTAAAAAGTGCGGGAGCTAAGAGTCAGATTGAGATTTAAAAAGAGCGGGAGCTGAGAGTCTGTGCAGAAATTTAAAAAGAGAGGGAGTTGAAAATCAGAGCAGAGATTTAAAAAAATCTGGAGCTGAGAGTCAGAGTGGAGATTTAATAAGAGCAGGATCTGAGAGGCAGAGCGAAGATTTTAAAATTGCGGGAAATGTAACTTAGAGCGTAGATTTAAAAAGAGCGGGAGCTGACAGTCAGAGCGGAGATTTAAAAAGAGCAGGAGCTGGGAGTCAGAGTGGAGATTTAAAAATATCCGGAGCGGAGAGTCAGTGCAGAAATTTAAAAAGAGCGGGAGTTGAGAATCAGAGCTGAGATTTAAAAAAGATGGAGCTGAGAGTCAGAGTGTAGATTTAATAAGAGCAGGATCTGAGAGGCAGAGCGGAGATTTTCAAATTGCGGGAACTGTAAGTCAGAGCGTAGATTGAAAAAGAGTGGGAGCTGAGAGTCATATTGGAGATTTAAAACGTGCGGGAGCTAAGAGTCGGAGCGGAGATTTAAAAAGAGCGGGAGGTGAGAGTCAGAGCATAAATTTTAAAAGAGCGGGAGTTGAGAATCAGAACAGAGATTTAAAGAGAGCGGGAGCTGAGAGTCAGAGCAGAGATTTATAAAGAGCGGGAGCTGAGGGTCAGAGCAGAGATTTATAAAGAGCAGGAGGTGGGAGTATGGGTGGAGACTTAAAAAGAGCAGCAGCTGGGAGTCTGTGTGGAGACTTAAAAAGAGCGGGAGCTGAGAGGCAGATCAGAGTTTTATAAAGAGCGGGAGCTGAGAGTCAGAGCAGAGATTTATAAAGAGCAGGAACTGGGAGTCTGGGTGGAGACTTAAAAAGAGCGGGAACTGAGACTCAGAGCAGAGAATTATGAAGCGCGGGAGCTGAGCGTCAGAGCGGAGATTTAAAAAGAGCGGGAGGTGAGAGTCAGAGCAGAGATTTAAAAGAAGCAGGAGCTGAAAGTAAGTGCAGACATTTATAGAGAACGTGAGTTGAGAATCAGAGCAGAGATTTATAGAGAGCAGGAGCTGAGAGTCAGAGCAGAAATTTATAAAGAGCAGGAGCTTGGAGTCTGGGAGGAGACTTAAAAAGAGCGGGAGCTGTGAGGCAGATCAGAGTTTTAGCGAAGGTGGAAGCTTAGAGTCAGAGAGGAGATTTAAAAATAGTGAGAGCTGAGAGTCAGGGCGGAGATTTAAAATGAGCGGGAGCTGAGGGTCAGAGCAGAGATTTAAAAAGAGCTGGAGCTGAGAGTCACAGTGGAGATTTAATAAGAGCAGGATCTAAGAGGCAGAGCGGAGATTTACAAAGTGCGGGAGCTGTAAGTCAGAGCGTAGATTTAAAAAGAGTGGGAGCTAAGAGTCAGAGCAGAGATTTAAAAGGAGCGGGAGTTAAAAATCAAAAGGAAGATTTAAAAAAGAGCGGGAGCTGAGAGTCAGGGCGGAGATTTAAAAAGAGCAGGAGCTGAGAGTCAGAGTGGAGATTTAAAAAGTGCGGGACCTAAGAGTCAGATTAGAGATTTAAAAAGTGCGGGAGCTGAGAGTCAGTGCAGAAATTTAAAAAGAGCGGGAGTTGAAAATCAGAGCAGAGATTTAAAAAAAGCTGGAGCTGAGAGTGAGAGTGGAGATTTAATAAGAGCAGGATCTGAGAGGCAGAGCGAAGATTTTAAAATTGCGGGAAATGTAAGTCAGAGCGTAGATTTAAAAAGAGCGGGAGCTGAGAGTCAGAGCGGAGATTTAAAAATTGCGGGAGCTAAGAGTCAGAGTGGAGATTTAAAAAGATCCGGAGCTGAGAGACATTGCAGAAATTTAAAAAGAGCAGGAGTTGAGAATCAGAGCAGGGATTTTAAAAAAGCTGGAGCTGAGAGTCAGAGTGGAGATTTTAAAATTGTGGGAAATGTATGTCAGAGCGTAGATTGAAAAAGAGCGGGAGCTGAGAGTCTGACTGGAGATTTAAAACGTGCGGGGGCTAAGAGTCAGAGCGGAGATTTAAAAAGAGCGGGAGGTGAGAGTCAAAGCATAAATTTTAAAAGAGCGGGAGTTGAGAATCAGAACAGAGATTTAAAGAGAGTGGGAGCTGAGAGTCAGAGCAGAGATTTATAAAGAGCGCGTGCTGAGACAGAGCAGAGATTTATAAAGAGCAGGAGCTGGGAGTCTGGGAGGAGACTTAAAAAGAGCGGGAGCTGAGAGGCAGATCAGAGTTTTAACAAAAGCGAGAGGTTAGAGTCAGAGAGAAGATTTTAAATTAGTGAAAGCTGAGAGTCAGGGTGGAGATTTAAAATGAGCGGGATCTGAGGGTCAGAGCAGAGAATTAAAAAGAGCGGGAGCTGTGAGTCAGGGCGGAGATTTAAATACAGCGCGAGATGAGAGTCAGAGCGGAAATTTAAGAAGAGCAGGAGCTGTAAGTCAGAGCGTAGATTTAAAAAGAGTGGGAGCTGAGAGTCAGAGCAGAGATTTAAAAGGAGCAGGAGCCGAAATTTCAGAACATAGGTTAAAAAATGCGGGAGCTGAGAGTCAGAGTGGAGATTTAAAAAGTGCGGGAGTTGAGAGCCAGAGCTGAGATTTATAAAAGCTGGAGCTGAGAGTCAGAGTGTAGATTTAATAAGAGCAGGATCTGAGAGGCAGAGCGGAAATTTTAAAATTGCGGGAACTGTAAGTCGGAGCGTAGATTGAAAAAGAGCGGGAGCTGAGAGTCATATTGGAGATTTAAAACGTGCGGGAGCTAAGAGTCGGAGCGGAGATTTAAAAAGAGCGGGAGGTGAGAGTCAGAGCATAAATTTTAAAAGAGCGGGAGTTGAGAATCAGAACAGAGATTTAAAGAGAGCGGGAGCTGAGAGTCAGAGCAGAGATTTATAAAGAGCGGGAGCTGAGGGTCAGAGCAGAGATTTATAAAGAGCAGGAGGTGAGAGTATGGGTGGAGACTTAAAAAGAGCAGCAGCTGGGAGTCTGGGTGGAGACTTAAAAAGAGCGGGAGCTGAGAGGCAGATCAGAGTTTTAACAAAAGCGGGAGCTTAGAGTCAGAGAGGAGATATAAAATTTGTGAGAGCTGAGAGTCAGGGCGGAGATTTAAAATGAGCAGGAGCTGAGGGTCAGAGCAGAGATTTAAAAAGAGCTGGAGCTGAGAGTCACAGTGGAGATTTAATAAGAGCAGGATCTGAGAGGCAGAGCGGAGATTTACAAAGTGTGGGAGCTGTATGTCAGAGCGTAGATTTAAAAAGAGTGGGAGCTGAGAGTCAGAGCAGAGATTTAAAAGGAGCAGGAGCTGAAAATCAAAAGGTAGATTTAAAAAAGAGGCGGATCTGAGAGTCAGAGCGGAGATTTAAAAAGAGCAGGAGCTGAGTGTCAGAGTGGAGATTTAAAAAGTGCGGGAGCTAAGAGTCAGATTGAGATTTAAAAAGAGCGGGAGCTGAGAGTCTGTGCAGAAATTTAAAAGAGAGGGAGTTGAAAATCAGAGCAGAGATTTAAAAAAATCTGGAGCTGAGAGTCAGAGTGGAGATTTAATAAGAGCAGGATCTGAGAGGCAGAGCGAAGATTTTAAAATTGCGGGAAATGTAAGTTAGAGCGTAGATTTAAAAAGAGCGGGAGCTGACAGTCAGAGCGGAGATTTAAAAAGAGCAGGAGCTGGGAGTCAGAGTGGAGATTTAAAAATATCCGGAGCTGAGAGTCAGTGCAGAAATTTAAAAAGAGCGGGAGTTGAGAATCAGAGCTGAGATTTAAAAAAGCTGGAGCTGAGAGTCAGAGTGTAGATTTAATAAGAGCAGGATCTGAGAGGCAGAGCGGAGATTTTAAAATTGCGGGAACTGTAAGTCAGAGCGTAGATTGAAGAAGAGTGGGAGCTGAGAGTCATATTGGAGATTTAAAACGTGCGGGAGCTAAGAGTCGGAGCGGAGATTTAAAAAGAGCGGGAGGTGAGAGTCAGAGCATAAATTTTAAAAGAGCGGGAGTTGAGAATCAGAACAGAGATTTAAAGAGAGCGGGAGCTGAGAGTCAGAGCAGAGATTTATAAAGAGCGGGAGCTGAGGGTCAGAGCAGAGATTTATAAAGAGCAGGAGGTGGGAGTATGGGTGGAGACTTAAAAAGAGCAGCAGCTGGGAGTCTGTGTGGAGACTTAAAAAGAGCGGGAGCTGAGAGGCAGATCAGAGTTTTATAAAGAGCGGGAGCTGAGAGTCAGAGCAGAGATTTATAAAGAGCAGGAACTGGGAGTCTGGGTGGAGACTTAAAAAGAGCGGGAACTGTGACTCAGAGCAGAGAATTATGAAGCGCGGGAGCTGAGCGTCAGAGCGGAGATTTAAAAAGAGCGGGAGGTGAGAGTCAGAGCAGAGATTTAAAAGAAGCAGGAGCTGAAAGTAAGTGCAGACATTTATAGAGAACGTGAGTTGAGAATCAGAGCAGAGATTTATAGAGAGCAGGAGCTGAGAGTCAGAGCAGAAATTTATAAAGAGCAGGAGCTTGGAGTCTGGGAGGAGACTTAAAAAGAGCGGGAGCTGTGAGGCAGATCAGAGTTTTAGCGAAGGTGGAAGCTTAGAGTCAGAGAGGAGATTTAAAAATAGTGAGAGCTGAGAGTCAGGGCGGAGATTTAAAATGAGCGGGAGCTGAGGGTCAGAGCAGAGATTTAAAAAGAGCTGGAGCTGAGAGTCACAGTGGAGATTTAATAAGAGCAGGATCTGAGAGGCAGAGCGGAGATTTACAAAGTGTGGGAGCTGTAAGTCAGAGCGTAGATTTAAAAAGAGTGGGAGCTAAGAGTCAGAGCAGAGATTTAAAAGGAGCGGGAGTTAAAAATCAAAAGGAAGATTTAAAAAAGAGCGGGAGCTGAGAGTCAGGGCGGAGATTTAAAAAGAGCAGGAGCTGAGAGTCAGAGTGGAGATTTAAAAAGTGCGGGACCTAAGAGTCAGATTAGAGAGTTAAAAAGTGCGGGAGCTGAGAGTCAGTGCAGAAATTTAAAAAGAGCGGGAGTTGAAAATCAGAGCAGAGATTTAAAAAAAGCTGGAGCTGAGAGTGAGAGTGGAGATTTAATAAGAGCAGGATCTGAGAGGCAGAGCGAAGATTTTAAAATTGCGGGAAATGTAAGTCAGAGCGTAGATTTAAAAAGAGCGGGAGCTGAGAGTCAGAGCGGAGATTTAAAAATTGCGGGAGCTAAGAGTCAGAGTGGAGATTTAAAAAGATCCGGAGCTGAGAGACATTGCAGAAATTTAAAAAGAGCAGGAGTTGAGAATCAGAGCAGGGATTTTAAAAAAGCTGGAGCTGAGAGTCAGAGTGGAGATTTTAAAATTGTGGGAAATGTATGTCAGAGCGTAGATTGAAAAAGAGCGGGAGCTGAGAGTCCGACTGGAGATTTAAAACGTGCGGGGGCTAAGAGTCAGAGCGGAGATTTAAAAAGAGCGGGAGGTGAGAGTCAAATCATAAATTTTAAAAGAGCGGGAGTTGAGAATCTGAACAGAGGTTTAAAGAGAGTGGGAGCTGAGAGTCAGAGCAGAGATTTATAAAGAGCGCGTGCTGAGAGACAGAGCAGAGATTTATAAAGAGCAGGAGCTGGGAGTCTGGGAGGAGACTTAAAAAGAGCGGGAGCTGAGAGGCAGATCAGAGTTTTAACAAAAACGAGAGGTTAGAGTCAGAGAGAAGATTTTAAATTAGTGAAAGCTGAGAGTCAGGGTGGAGATTTAAAATGAGCGGGATCTGAGGGTCAGAGCAGAGAATTAAAAAGAGCGGGAGCTGTGAGTCAGGGCGGAGATTTAAATACAGCGCGAGATGAGAGTCAGAGCGGAAATTTAAGAAGAGCAGGAGCTGTAAGTCAGAGCGTAGATTTAAAAAGAGTGGGAGCTGAGAGTCAGAGCAGAGATTTAAAAGGAGCAGGAGCCGAAATTTCAGAACATAGGTTAAAAAATGCGGGAGCTGAGAGTCAGAGTGGAGATTTAAAAAGTGCGGGAGTTGAGAGCCAGAGCTGAGATTTATAAAAGCTGGAGCTGAGAGTCAGAGTGTAGATTTAATAAGAGCAGGATCTGAGAGGCAGAGCGGAGATTTTAAAATTGCGGGAACTGTAAGTCGGAGCGTAGATTGAAAAAGAGCGGGAGCTGAGAGTCATATTGGAGATTTAAAACGTGCGGGAGCTAAGAGTCGGAGCGGAGATTTAAAAAGAGCGGGAGGTGAGAGTCAGAGCATAAATTTTAAAAGAGCGGGAGTTGAGAATCAGAACAGAGATTTAATGAGAGCGGGAGCTGAGAGTCAGAGCAGAGATTTATAAAGAGCGGGAGCTGAGGGTCAGAGCAGAGATTTATAAAGAGCAGGAGGTGAGAGTCTGGGTGGAGACTTAAAAAGAGCAGCAGCTGGGAGTCTGGGTGGAGACTTAAAAAGAGCGGGAGCTGAGAGGCAGATCAGAGTTTTATAAAGAGCGGGAGCTGAGAGTCAGAGCAGAGATTTATAAAGTGCAGGAACTGGGAGTCTGGGTGGAGACTTAAAAAGAGCGGGAACTGAGAGGCAGATCAGAGTTTTAACAAAAGCAGTAGGTTAGAGTCAGAGAGGAGATTTAAAAATAGTGAGAGCTGAGAGTCAGGGCAGAGATTTAAAATGAGCAGGAGCTGAGGGTCAGAGCAGGGATTTAAAAAAAGCTGGAGCTGAGAGTCAGAGTGGAGATTTAATACGAGCAGGATCTGAGAGGCAGAGCAGAAATTTTAAAATTGAGGGAGCTGTAAGTCCGAGCATAGATTTAAAAAGAGTGGGAGCTGAGAGTCAGAGCAGAGATTTAAAAGGAGCGGGAGCTGAAAGGCAAAAGATGGATTTAAAAAAGAACGGGAGCTGAGAGTCAGAGCGGAGATTTAAAAATTGCGGTAGCTAAGTGTCAGAGCGGAGATTTAAAAAGAGCGGGAGGTGAGAGTCAGAGCATAAATTTAAAAAGAGCGGGAGTTGAGAATCAGAGCAGAGATTTATAGAGAGCGGGAGCTGAGAGTCAGAGCAGAGATTTATAAAGAGCAGGGGCTGAGAGAAAGAGCAGAGATTTATAAAGAGCAGGAGCCGGGAGTCTGGGTGGAGACATAAAAAGAGCAGGAGCTGGGAGTCAGGGTGGAGACTTAAAAAGAGCGGGAGCTGAGAGGAAGATCAGAGTTTAAACAAAAGCAGGAGCTTAGAGTCAGGGCAGACATCTATAGATAGCTGAAGTTGAGAGTCAGAGCGGAGATTTATAGAGAGCCGGAGCAGAGAGCCTGACGAGCGATTTATAGAAAGGGAGAGCTGAGTGTTATAGTGGAGATTTAAAAAAGGCAGGAGCTTTGATCAGAGCCGAGATTTATAAAGAGTGGGAGCTGAGAGTCAGAGCAGAGATTTAAAACGAGCTGTAGCTGAAAGTTAGAAGATAGATTTAAATAAAAGCGGGAGCTGTAAGTCAGACCGGAGATATAAAAAGAGCGGGAGCTGAGAGTCAGAGTGCAGATTTAAAAAGTGCGGGAGCTAAGAGTCAGAGCGGAGATTTAAAAAGAGCGGGAGCTGAGAGGCAGATCAGAGCTTTAACAAAAGCGGGAGCTTAGAGTCAGAGAGGTGATTTAAAAATAGTGAGAGCTGAGAGGCAGGGCGTAGAGTTAAAATGATTGGGAGCTGAAAGTCAGAGCGTAGATTTAAAAAAGAGTGGGAGCTGAGAGTCAGAGCGGAGATTTAAAAAGAGTGGGAGCTGAGAGTCAGAGCGGAGATTTAAAAAGAGTTGGAGCTGAGAGTCAGAGTGCAAATTTAAAAAGAGCAGGAGCTGAGAGTCAGAGAGGAGATTTAAAAAGAGCGGGAGCTGAGAGTCAGAGAGGAGATTTAAAAAGAGCGGGAGCTGTGACCCAGAGCGGAGATTTATAAACAGCGTGAGCTGAGAGTCAGGGCAGACATTTATAGAGAGCTGAAGTTGAGCGTCAGAGCGGCGATTTATAGAGAGCGGGAGCTGCGAGCCAGACAAGA